>NC_137087.1:56500627-56856508 GCF_951640355.1 Cnephaeus nilssonii
CAACAGAGCCAGCCTCTAAGTCCAGCGGCCCCAACAAGTTCTTAGAAAAACAAGTTGGATCTGGGAGCTTTGCACAGGCTGCCTCCCGGGACTGATGCCTGTGGGCCCCGAAAAGCCCACACGCTCACTGCAAAGCAGCTATCAACTACTTGGTTTGAGTCTTTGGGCAGGAATGGAACCCGGCCCCGGAACACGGCCTCTCACCGGAAATAGATTCAGACTTGGGAGACTCGCCTCAATTCTGGAATTTGCCACAGGGCTCCAGGAATCGACCATAGAGAATCCCCACTAATATCCCTTCCATGGGAGAAAGCCTATGATTTTTTTCTCCTTATTACTGGTTTCTACTACTGGCACCTAATATTAATCTGGTTCATGAGAAGGAATGCTAACTACAATGAAAAAACAAACCCCATTTCAAAAAATGCACCCCCTGCCCTGACCGGTTTGGCTCAGTGGATAGAGCGTCAGCCTGCGGACTCAAAGGTCCCAGGTTCGATTCCAGTCAAGGGCATGTACCTTGGTTGCAGGCACATCCCCAGTAGGAGATGTGCAGGAGGCAGCTGATCGATGTTTCTCTCTCATCGATGTTTCTAACTCTCTATTCTTCCTCTCCCTTCCTCTCTGTGAAGAATCAATAAAATATATATTTTTTAAAAAAGTGCATCCCCTGTTTTCAATGACCAAGCTCCACCAGCTTTCAGAGCATCTGAGGGCAGAATCCCCCACAGGCAACCACACCCAGACTTGAACCAGGCAGGTGATACATACCCCTTTGTCCTTCAAGTCATAAACAGACCCATCTTCATTTGTTAACAATAGTTGCCTCGACTTCTCTATTTTGCTCTGAAATCAAATATAAAGAAATCGAGCCATGAGCTTAACATTGCTCCGATGTATCCACAGATCTGAGTCACAGGCTTTGTCACACCTGATTTCAATGGGGCATGGAGCCAAGGCTCTCCACCCACTGAGTTTCCTTTAAGGTCGTCCCAGGTGTCATTCCCAGGGGGACCTCCCAGCCGCTCCAGCAGCCGGCCCCACCGGGGCTGCCATCTCCCCGTTCTTCTCCGAGGGCAACTGTCTCAGAGAACGATACCACCGTCGGCCTGGCTGTGCGTCAGAAACCTGCAAGCCCCTACTCTCTCCCTCACCCCACATCTAATCAGTGCAGTCTTAGTTCCTCTCTTTTTTACTTAATTTGAGGGGAAAAGTTAAATACAGAAAATACAAAAGATGATCACATACTTAGAATCCCCTCATCCAGAATTAACAACTGTAAACATTCAGCAGTATTGGCTTCTCTCCCGTCCCACCCCCACCCCTAAACAGCCATCACCCAGTCCAGTGGTGGGCAAACTCATTAGTCAACAGAGCCAAATATCAACAGTACAACAACTGAAATTTCTTTTGAGAGCCAAATTTTTTAAACTTCTTCTAATGCCACTTCTTCAAAATAGACTCGCCCAGGCCGTGGTATTTTGTGGAAGAGCCACACTCCAGGGGCCAAAGAGCCGCATGTGGCTCGCGAGCTGCAGTTTGCTGACCACGGACCCAGTCTTATTTCCCTCCCCGTTCTATCAGAAGTAACCACTATTACGAGTTCAAGGTATAAACTTCCAGTCCAGCTTTTTATACGTATACACACATGAATACATGTATCCATAGTCAAATACGTAGTATTGGTGTGTTTTTTGTAATTCGCATAAGTACTGTATTATGCATCTTGCTTTTCCACTAAACATCACAGATACCATGCCTTCCCATTTAACATCACATATATTGTATGTTTCTACTTCATATATGGTGGTAACTAGGTTGTCGCTTTGAACAGCTAATCAATATCCCGCGGTATGAATATACCACATCATATTTCTCGGCCGATGGACATTCAGGTCGTTTCCTGTTTTTCGGTTATAAATAAGGCTGACGGGAGCATCCTGAGCACAGGGATGAGAGTGTCCCTTTGAGTCTGGCCCTTAAGGGTCATTGCTGGTGACAGGGTGTCTCTCCTACATCTCTCGGCCACACCTGGTTCACACCATCTTCCACGTGGAAGCAAAGCCACCTCGTGAATGACACACAAGGTCCTTCAAGAACTGGCTGGGTCCCCTGCATACAAAGCCCTGGAGACGGGGTGGCCCGCTCTCCTCCCCTGAGCTTTGCTCACAGTCCCCTCTCCTTCTCAGCCTTCCTCCAACACCCTCCCCAATTCCCTGCGACACCCCACCCTTAGATCCCTAGGGCAAGGCCTGGGACTAGCATGGTCAGTCTGTCCTCCATCCCCAGCAAGGCCTGTCTGATCCTCTCTGAACCTCCAGCACCTGGCCCAGGGCTTGTACTCGTGTTAACTCAGTGGTCGGCAAACTCATGAGTCAGCGGAGCCAAATAGCAACAGTACAACGATTAAAGTTTCTTTTGAGAGCCACATTTTTTAAACTTAAACTTCTCCTAACGCCACTTCTTCAAAATAGACTCGCCCAGGCCGTGGTATTTTGTGGAAGAGCCACACTCAAGGGGCCAAAGAGCCGCATGTGGCTCGCGAGCCGCCGTTTGCCGACCATGGTGTTAACTGGATGCCCACTTTTACTTATTACCCTTCCAATCTAACAAGCTCATTCGAAGGACTAATAAGAGCATGGTGATCTATGTGGATTGTTATTTCACCTGCTCTCCTAAGGGACACAGTCTTCCTGGTTCCGAATAAAATGTAAAATCCATGAGCCCCGAAAACAAGAAAAATACTTACAACTGAAATGAACAAATTTGTAGGATCCAATAATTCTGTCCACTGAAGAAATCTCTGAAAAAAAGACTTAAGAAAAGCACCCCAGAAGTTAACAGCAGAACAACGAAGATGTTAATGGTTAACATTATTTCTGACAACCTAATGGGGTTGTCTACCTGTAGCATCTCCCAGAATCCCCATCCTACAGGTGAGAAAACTGAGGCAGAGAAGGGCCCAATGTACTCCAGGGAACCCAGCCGGGCAAAGACTCAGCGGCCTGTGCTCTGAACCACTCCAGTATCAAATTGCCCTTGAGGAATTAAGCAGTTGACATGTGGAGAAAGGAGCTATGGTTTGCTTCAAAAAGCCCCCAGACTTCACAGGGTTCGAGTCCTGGCTCTGCCGGGACCACTTGGGCTCCCTGTCCCTTTTCTACTTCCCCACCTAAAAAATTTGACCCGGGCCCTCCTTCAGGTGATTGCTGAAAGAGAACGTCCTAGAACTGTGCTGTCCAATTAGCCACACGCGGCCATGGAGCCCTGGATAGGTGGCCCGGCAAAATCAAGATGTATATGTACAACATACACCGGGTTTCCAAGACCATAAAAAGGATGTAACCCTGGCGAGGTGGCTCGGTTGGGTTGTGTTTTCCTGTAGACCAAAAGGTTGCAGGTTCGATTCCTGGTCAGGGCAGGTATTTAGGCTGTAGGTTCAATTCCCAGTCAGGACCCTCCCAGAGGCGACCCACAGATGTTTCTCTCTTCCTCTCTCTCTCTCTGAAAATCAATAAAACATATCCTTGGGTGAGGATTTTAAAAAAACAAACAGATGTAAAATATCTCACTAATAATCCTCATACAGTTTACACGTTGAAATGTTAATGTTTTGTATCTACTGGGATAAATACAATATATTACTCAAATTAATCTCGGCTGTTTCTTTTTGCCTTTTGTAATCTGGCTACTGGAAAATTTTACATTACCAAGTGACTCCCGTCCTATTGCTATTGGACAGCGCAGCCCTGGCCACTACCTGGAGGCGAGGCGGGGCCTGTGTGACGTCCCGGCGGCCCAGGCTCCGAGAGTGGCCGAGCCTACGGAGGTTGGGAGGCCGGGGACTCCTGGGAGGACCTGTTCCTCTCCACCCTGAGGCCACCCCAAGCTCAGCTGCAGCCTGGGCTGCAGAGAGCGGGCACCTGCGAGGGGAGACTGACTCCTCTGCAGGGCGATCTGCAGGGCGCCCCTCCCTAGCCAGGCCTGGGGCAGAGGTGACACGGGGTCACAGCTAGGGTTTCCCTTAGGACCCTCCGGAGAAGGCGGTGGGGAGGGGGTCGTGCGACCACGTGGCCTGCCCAAGGTCACCGGGGCCAGCCGGCGACTGCACGCGTCGCGCCCGCCCCGCCCCAGCCGCGCCCAGGCCGTACTTGGCGCTCGGTCATCCAGAAGCGCACGTTGGGCTCCATGCGGGCGGCCGCGCCGCTGCCCGCGCAAACCCGCACGCCCCCGCGCTTCCTCCTCCTCGTGCGCGTCTTCCTGGGACCAACGTGATGGCCGGAGAGGCCGCGGCCGCCCGGCCCGGCGAGGAGGAGGAGCCGGGCGGCGTGCCCCGCCCCGGGCGTGCGCGCACCCGGTCCCAGTCCCCGGCCCGCGCGCCGGCTGCTGGGTGTCTCCACGTGCCGGCGCCCCGGCGCCCCGCGCGCCCGCTGTTTCCGCTGTCAGGTCCCGGCTGCTCATCCCCGCTGCTCGGTGTCACCCGTTGTCCCAGCTCCTGGCGCTGCTCCGTGTCACCGCCTTCTAACGCCCCCAGATCCCACACTTACACCCCCCTGCCCCGGTCCCGGCGCACCCACTACTCCTGTGGGCCCACCTCTCCCACAGACCAGGGCATCTCCACCCTGCACGGCCACCCCTTAGGTCCACAGGCCGCTTCCGGGCGGGAGCGGTCACCTAAGCTTTGGACGTTACCCTGGAAAATCCCTTCTGCTGTCCCTTACAGCCAGGGGATAATCAAAACCGCTCCGTAATTTTGGTGGCCCAGTGCAAACTGAAAACGTGGACTCCTTATTTCAAAAAGATGGAGGAAGGTCTACATCAGAGCATGAAACCCAGCTGAGTATAGTGTTTTCCCCAGCTCTGGGGCAAAACCAGATCAAGTAGCCACAATTGGTAGAGAGAAAAATGCACCTTCCTCCTTCCTGCCGCCCCTTACCCTTCGCCCAGTGGGATGGGCAGGGGTTGTGTGTTGGTAGAAGCTAGTGTGGATGTTTAGGGTGTCCCGGGGTCCTCGGGAGTCCTCGCTGGGGAACTAGCACCACCCATTAGCTGTGTGGCCCTAGTCAAGTCAATCTCTCCGGGTCTATTTATGAATCTGTACAAGGTCACTTAATTGTACCGACTCAGGGATTGGTTGAGGATCAATGACAGAAAAGAGGTAGAAGCCCTAATATGGCGCAGGCCCTTTGGAAGTGCTCAGTTTGGGCACTAACACCCCACCGACCTATTTCCTCTCTTGCCTTCCCCTCCAGGAACATGAAACCAGATCATGGTTTCCTTCAGGCCCATGTGCCTTTGCAGCTCCTTTTGCTCAGCCCATCTGGTTTACCTTTCAATAATCTTCAACACTTCACCTCCTCTTCCAGGAAGCCTTCCCTGATGCCCACAGCTGGGTAAAGTGCCCTCCTTATGACCCAGGAATACATTTATTGTACCACAGTCTTGAGCACACCCGTATTATTCTGTTGGTCCTACCCCCAAGTGTCACCAATCCAGCCCAGCTGACCTCTCTGCTCCCCTTTTTGGACCCTTGCAGTGTAGCCTTAACAAAGGTGCTAATAATCGTTTTAGAACAAGATGCTGTAACTCTTCTCAAAACCTTCCTGATATTTCCCATCTGGGAATAGAGCCCAAAGCCCTTAGAGTGCCCCTAAGGCACCCGGGGCTCATGAGCATTCTCCCCCTTCATTGCTCCTGTGAGGTCACAGGGCCCTTCAAGTCTTCATTCCCACAAAAACCCTCTTGCCGTGGGGCCTTTGCCTAGCACCTTCTTGTCTCCCTAACTCCCTCTCTTTCTGCATGTTATTTCTTTTATCCTCATCAAAACCCTAAGATAGGTACAACGATTGCCCTCATTTTACAGATGAGCAAGCAGACCCGGAGAGACGTCTCTCCCCAGGCCTTCCCTGACAACCCTATCTAGAACACCTGCAACTCTGCTCTAGCCTCCGCTCCACTTCATTTTCCTTCCAGTCTATGTATTTTTATTATGTTGATTGTATTTTCCCCTCTAGAATGGAGGTGCATGAAGGAAAAGGTTTGTCTTTTTTGTTCACTCTTGTGCCTCCAAAAAAGCACCTCGCATATGGAAGGCAGTCATGAGCTTATTGAAATAATGAACAGATGCTTCCATTTTTCTCTTGCCCCATAAACTGAGCTCCTTGGGCATGGAGCCATCGTCTCATTCATCTCTGTGGGCCCCGAGTGAAGTTAAATGTCTGCTGGCATAGTCGGAGAATACTAGAGCCCACAACAGCTGGACCAACAATGAATGGCGTTAAAAATGCAAATATTTTAAAATATATTTATTTTTTTATTATATGCTTTACATTGAGCGCTTCAGAAAATATAATTATAATGATTTCAAAATGCAATTCCTGGATTAAATAAATATCCTCTATAATTACCTTCAATCAATATTTAGAAATGTATGCAGACACTCAGTCAGCTAACAAATAAAATAAACAAAATAACTATTGAAACTACAAATCTCAGGGATGAGGAGCATGCATGATCAGTTAGGTCACTTTGCCACTGTGTTTTTTTTTAAATACATGATTCACATTGTTTCAATCAAATATATCTCCACTCCAAGAGTTAAATTATACTGCTAATACTAAAACTTAAAGCTATAATCTTAAAAAAAACACACCTCAGTTTAATACAAAGAAATTCAGAAAGAAAATTTCAGGACTCTTGATCAGAGGCTTTCGCTACTGGTGTACACAGAGGTTCAGGTCTGGCTAAGAAGAGAGTTTCCCATTGAAGACATGATCAAAGAAACAGGTGAACTAGGCAGTCTATAAGCTAGCTAGCCATCAAGAAGTTACCAATAAAGGACTCAAGTTAGTACCTAAGCATGTTTAAAAAGCCTTAGCCAATGTTACAAAAACAAAACATCTAGAGTATTATTTATGAATGCAAACATAATTGATTTTTGCTTTCTACACATAATCATCTTTGAAATGCTAAAAATGAGCTCCAACTGTGGTTCTTTTGAGAAGCTGCAGGTGTACGTGAGATGATCTACTGATTTACCTTCTCAAAGTATTCTTTGGAAGCAGTTGGATGCGGCTTGATCTGAAAATACAAACATTTAATTAGCTGATTTTAAGATAGTAGTTTCAAAAGTGAGTTAAAAATTCTCAATTTTTAGGTTTTTTTTTTTAAATAATGAAAAATATATATATTTATATTGATTCAGAGAGGAAGGGAGAGGGAAAGAAAAACATCAATGAGAGGGAATCATTGATTGGCTGCCTCCTGCACACCCCCTACTGGGATTTAAGCCAGCAAATCAGAAATCAAACCATGATCTCCTGGTTCATAGATTGGATGCTCAACCACTGAGCCATATCAGCTAGGCTACCCTAAAATTCTTTAACGTTTTCCAATGCTGGCCTGTTTCCTTTAAAATACGTGGATGAAAGTTGCATTAACAGATTGCCTCACCACGGGTCCCACCGCTCAGCAGCTTCACTCATTTGCGCATCACCTGTGGTCTTGCTCCAAGTGAGGGCTCCTTTTATGGATATTCCAGGCCAGCAGCCCTTGAGGCAGTGAGTACCTGGGATCCTCTGTTGGGGCCCCAGGGCTTTTGAAAAGGGAACCTACCGTAGGAGAATCCGGGGTCCAGTTTGCTGGGCAGACTTCCCCATGGACCTCCACAAACTGGAATGCTTTCACCAGGCGGAGGGTCTCTTCCACGCTCCGGCCCACGGGGAGATCGTTGACACTCAGGTGCTTGATGACTCCATTGGGGTCAATGATGAAGAGCCCTCTGCATCACAACTGTCCTCATTAGTACATCCACAGCCCCCGAAGGAGAAAGAATCTAACTTCTACCCTCTTCTGGCTTTAACTCCCCTTAAAAAAGCACTTATTAAGTGCTATCACATGCTTAAAACAAAGTTGTCAGTGTTAGGCAGGACTGGACCAGGCCATGGAAAACAGGCGGTCGGTCAAGTTTACAAATGGGACCTCAATGTCACGCAGGATCACAGAGAGCAGAGACTTCTTTCCTTATCAGTGACTTAGCAAGCATTCTTTGGGCGGCTGTATCAACTCTTGGCAAGAAACCATAAGCAAATGGGAAGGGATACAGATGTATTTTATCTATATTCAGTAAATACTTATGAAATGAGTGAATTCTTGGGTACACGGGGGGAAAAATCCCATGGGAAAATTTTTGCAGAAAGAATTAAGTCTATGCAGAGCAGAAATCTAAAGGAAGAACCCACTTGAAACTTACATGTATTTTATTTTAGAATAGTTTTTTTTTCTTTTTTATTGAATTTATTGGGGTGGCATTGGTTAATAAAATTATATAGGTCTCAGGTGTACAATTCTATAATACATCATCCACATATTGTACTGTGTGTTCACCACTCCAAGTCAAGTTTCCTTCCATCACCATTTAATCCCCCTATAAAACTGCTTTCTGGAGGTCAAGTCCCACCCAATCCCTCCTTCACTTATCGGCCATCAAGATGCCAGTTCTAAGGTACGTTCTGTTCTCATCTCTTCCAGTAAGGCGGAGCTTGAATGTGGGACTGTTAAAGGCAGAAAGCTTTCACACTTAAAGGAAAAAAGGTCTAACCACAGAATCCACAAAAACAGAAATGGCATGCTGAGACAGGGGTCATACCAGCTACCAGGACCTGTGCTAAGAACTTTAGCTGCCTCATCTTGCTTAGTTTTTACAACCAACCTGGAGGTACATTCTCATTTTAGTGATGGAAAAACTGGGACTCAAGGAAGTTACATAACTTGCCCTAAGTCACACAGCTATTTAGGAGCTGAACTTGGATGGATGGACGGACGGACACATGGTCGGACACTCGCACACACACACACACACACACACACACACACACACACACACACACTCCAGCTGTTTTTGATTCCAAAGCTTTTTGAGATCTCACCCATTCCAGGATACTGACTTCTACCCTGCTAGTTCCCCTTCTCCAAAGATGCCAGGAATGTGCCCCCCCATGAAAGCAGCTCTCAGAAAGAGTGGAGCAGTATGAACATCAAGACACGATATCCTTCTTCAGAAAGAGACACAGGGTGGTGCTGGGGGAGGGGTGAAGGGGAAGGGGGGACAATGACAAACATGTCTGGGCTATTTCTGAAAGATTGCCAACCCTCGAATGAGGCATTCATCGGTGCTTAGTAAAAAGCTAAAATTAAGGATTTTTGGTTTTCCAAATGCTTTACCAAGGTCTCTATAAATTCCCTAAGAAGTGGGATGGTGCTAAACATGAAAAACAATTTTAAATTCGTAAGGAACTGGATCTTACCTTAGTGCAAGACCAGGACCTTCTAACAGCACACCGTAGTCTCGGGCAATCTGCTTAGTCAAATCTGACAACAGTGGGATGTTCATGTGGCCCAAACCGCCATTCTAATAAAAATGCAAACAGGGCTGGTTCTTATCTGTGCTCTCACATCCTTGGCCAGGTACACGAGGTGTGACACCAACATTCATGGCAATAGGCAGCAGCCACCGAGCACCAACTACGGGCCCAACACTGCTCTCAGTTCCATGGCTCACTTCCTTTAGCAACTATCCTGGGGCAGATACTATTATCACCACCATTTACAGATGAGCAAACTGCAGCACGAAGGATAAGTCACTTGCTCCAGGTCACAGCTAAGAAGGGACAGAGGCAGGATTCAAACCCAGCTAATACTACAGACCTTTCTTTTCCTAATTCTTCTTTATTTTATTTTAAATATTGATTTGAGCGAGCGAGCGAGAGAGAGACATTGACTTGTTGTTCCACTCATTTATGCATTCATTGGTTGCTTCTTGTATGCGTCCTGACCTGGGATCGAACCTGCAACCTTGGCATATCGGGACCATACTCTAACCAACTGAGCTACCCGGCCAGGGCTCTTTTTATATTCTTATCTAGTTGAAGGTTAATTTCTGAAGCATAGAAATGGAAAAGTAGGTAAACAAACTGAATAATTGGTATCTACAGTCCAGCAGCTTAGTTAGAAATGTTGATTCTCCCACGTAAGTTTTTAGGCAAAAAAAAAACACACAAAAAAACTGATCATGCAGAACACTGAAATCAGAGAACATAACCACCATCTCACAAGCCATGCAGGGTACATGGGATCGACAGGGTACATGGGATCGACGGTACTGGTGGGAGGGGAAGCAACAGACCCAGCTGTTCCACCGCCCTGCTGAGCCTGCTCTCCGTTACAGTTTGCACCTTGGAAAATATTACGTAGTGGGGAGTAAAGAAGCATGCAATACAATGCCAAGGAAGACACAGACACAGCTGAACAGAATTTGCCAGCAGGTGAGGACCTACAAATAGCCATTTCAGACTACTCATGCTTTAACAGCTTCCAGCTTAGTCTTCGGTGGATCTTTTCAGGTGTTAAGATCAGAGAGCAAAGGCGGGGTGAAGGATGTCTGTACCTTCCTCGGGGTGTTGATCCAGGCGAGATGGCTGAAGTGGGAGTCCACGGAAACGGCGACAACGTCACAGTTCACATCATGAAACTCATTGGCTTTGTCGCTGAAAGCGATGATTTCTGTGGGACACACAAAGGTGCTAGAGAAAAAGGGTAAAGACTCTCATCAGAGAACTTAAAGACGAGGATTTAAAATCCTAACAATAGGTACTCTGAAAACTAGTCTGACTTCCTAAAGATGAAAAAGGCAAAATGGCTAACCATCCTGACTGGACTCACCTGTCTAGTTAAGAACCATATCCAAAAATGGGGTGGGGGTGGGAGGATAGTCTAAAAATAAAGAACAATTTTATTTAAATAAAGTAGCTTTACCCTGGCCAGGTGGCTCAGGTGGTTAGAGCATTATCTCGATACGTCAAGGTTGCAGGTTCGATCCCCGGTCAGGGCACATACAAGAACCAACCAATGAATGCATAAATAAATGAACAACAAATCAATATTTTCTCCTCTCTTTCTCCCAAATCAATCAATCAATCAATCAATCAATCAATCAAGTAGCTTTATAAGAAAACTCATTTTGCCTGGCCGGTGGGGTTCAGTTGTTGACCATCACCCCAGGAACCAAGAGGTCACCATTAGATCCCAGTCAGGGCACATGTGCAGGCTGTGGTTTGATCCCCAGTAGGGAGCATGCAAGAGGCAGCGGATCGATGATGTTTCTCTCTCATTGATGTCTCTATCTCTATCCCTCTCCCTTCCCCTCTCTCTAAAAATCAACAAAAACATATTTAAAGAAAAAAACTAATTTTATCATCTTTACTTTCCTCATTTTCTTCTAGAACAGTGCAAACTTCTTCATGGACTGGCTTACAGGAACCACCAGTCCAGAGTCTTCAGTAAGAGTACGGTCTTGCTATAAAACCCTACCACTTTAAAAAGAATGCCTCTCCATCCTCTAAATTTGTTACTTGTAAAGTGGCTACAGATGCAAGCTGTATCAACAAGGCCATCAGTAATCAAGGCTCAGAAAGAATCCCTCCTTTGACAAGAAGCCTAACTAGATACAGGCAATGTCAGTGTGTAGGGATCCTTGCTTGCTCTCAGAATGACATAAAAGCATCACAGGTACTTACAAATCCAGAGGATAGAAGAAGAGCACCAAATATTTCCCCTTAAAGTCATCAAGGCTTAGTTCTTTGAACTCTCCTTGGACAACGGCTGTACCCTTAAAATAGGGTGCGTGCTGGGTGACGGCAGGAGCATGGTATGAGGAACCTGAAAAAACCCACAGGCATATAGAGTTCGTCGTTTGCTAAAACAAGCACCTATCTGATTGTATTTAAACCTCGCACAATAATTACTTGGCAGCATAAATTAATTAAAAGAATCAGTTCAACTGTACATCTTAGGCAAATTTCTTTTTTCCTCCCATAGTTCTGGATTGTACACAAATTCAATGGAAAGTGCTATGGAAACTAAAAAGATGGCTGAAGATGTCAGGAATGGAATCAGAGAGAATTAAGGAAGACATGAAACTGGACATGGATCCTAAATATGGTTCAGATTCTGCCAAGTCCAGATGGGACAGGGCAAATGGCATGGAGGCAGGAAGAGGGTCAATGTGGGGAATAGCCCGTGGCACAGTGTGATCAGAACAGACAGAGCAGGTGTGTGTGGGAGAAGAGCAGATAAAGCAAGAATGGCTGAAGGCCATGCTCTGAGGGCCCTTAACTATCAGGCCGATGAGTCTGTTCTTGAAAGAAGAGATAAAGGAGTCCCTGGAGTTTTTCACGTCAGGGATGGAAGAGGGGCTGGCTGCTCTTAGGAAGAGGACTCTGGTAGGGGAGGGTAAGGGGAGCACGCGGAGGGGAGGCTGATGTTAGGAGATTGCAGTTATCTGAGTGAGGAGTATGCCGGGGAAGGGTGTGGTAGAGAGACCAGGAAAAAAGGAAAGAAGTCAAGAGATGTGTCAGCGCTGGAGAGGACATGCCTGTATCTGGGAGGCCAGGGACAAAGAGATCCCAGGTCCGATGCCTGGGCCTCAGAAACATTAGGAGCTGCTGGGAGTGGGCGCCTGGGACCGGTAACAAGGAAAGCTTTCATTCCGTGGCATCAAATCACCACTAGGAAACTGTTAATGCTCCAAGGTGATAAAATTGTAAAACTTTTTAGAACATTTCACCTGTACACAAAAGCTTTGCTGAAGTATATCCCTCAAACCATTACAAGCGTTATAAAAGGTGAGAGAAATTTAAAGGAGCCATTTTCAAATACCACTCGGTATCTGAGGCTGATCTCAGCGAAGCCCAGTCTAGAAAATGGAGTGTAAATCTCAAACAGATATGCTCCCCTCAGATCATGGAGGAGTCCCCGGTCTAACGTGACCCACTGCGGCCGGCACACAGGTTTGAATCCTGAAGCCTCAGTTCCCAACATGCTGTCTGCCAACCCACTTACCTGACACCCCTTCGTGCCACAGAGGGCATCTGAGTCATCTCTCCCCACCCTGCTCCTCAACACAGGATTAAAACCTCTGGTAAGCAACAAGGACGTAAGACCCAAGGGCAGTTTTCCTGTGATTTTCAACTCTGGCTGCACATTAGAATCACCTGGTGAGATTTTAAAAAAAAATACTGATGTTCTGGTCTCACTCCAGAGATTGACTTAACTAGGGTGGGACTAGGGCAAGATATGTTTTTTTAAATATATTTCTTTATTGATTTCAGAGAGGAAGGGAGGAGAGAGAGATAGAAACATCAATGATGAGAATCATCGAACGGATGCCTCCTGCACACTTCCTACTTGGGATCAGGCCTCAACACAGGCATGTGCCCTTGGCCGGAATTGAACCCGGGACCCTTCAGTCCACAGGCTGATGCTCTATCCACTGAGCCAAGCCGGCCAAGGCAAAATATGTTTTTAAAAGCTCCCCAGGTGAGCCCTGGCCGGTTTGGCTCAGTGGATAGAGTGTCAGCCTGCGGACTGAAGGGTCCCAGGTTCAATTCCGGCCAAGGGCATGTGCGGGGGTTGCGGGCTCGGTCCCCAGTGGGGGGTGTGCAGGAGGCAGCCGATCGGCGATTCTCTCTCTTTGTTGATGTTTCCATCTCTCTCTCCTTTCCTCTATGAAATCAATGAAAATGTACTTAAAAAGCTCCCCAGGTGAGTCTAACGTGTAGCTGGGTTCAGAGCCCCTGCCCAGAGATGATGACTCCTGTTTCCATTACCTGGGTCAAAACAAGGCATTAACACTTACTGGTGCTAAAGGCAAGTTTCGCTTGACTGGAAGCAGGCCAGAACACATTTGCCACGCATGTCCTTCGAGAAGCAGCCGGCCTAAGGGTTGCAGAGGCAGAGATACCCCAAGGAATGGCACTCACATGTCGGGCAACCTGGAGAGAGAAGCACGTCCTATTAGGAGGTCGTCCCAGCAAGGTGGCTAAAGGCTGGCCCTGCGGAAAGCCCATAAGCCTCAGCTGTCCTTGTTCCTAGGAACCAAATGCCAAACCCAAAACTCTGACTGCATGGATTGGGTCTCCCTGTCCTTAACATTTCTTCTGCTTCCTTCTCCTTCAAGACGGCCAGAGATGTTGGTCCAAGGATACAAAGTTGCAGGTATGCAGGATGAAGTCTAGGGAGCTATTGTACAGCATGATTATACTGAATAAGACGGTGCTGAACACTGGGAATATGCCCAGAGAGCAGATTTCAGGAGCACCCATCACACACACACAAAGGTAACTGGGAAGAGAGATGTTCGTTAGTTTGACTGCAGCAATCACCTAAGCATATGTATATCAAATCATCACGTTGTACTTCTTAAACACATACTTTTTATTTGAATATACAAATTTTTAAAAAGACTGCAAGGGAAAGGGGAATTCTAAGTCCATAGAGACTCCATGCTCTTAAGAGCAACACCTGGGCTTCAAAATCCAAGGGGAGCCCTGGCCGGTTTGGCTCAGTGGATAGTGTGGGCCTGCAGACTCAAGGGTCCTGGGTTCAACTCCGGTCAAGGGCACATGCCTGGGTTGTGAGCTCATCCCTGGTTGGAGGCCTGCAGGAGGCAGCTGATCCACGATTCTCTCTCATCATTGATGTTTCTCTCTCTCTCTCTCCTCTCCCTTCCTCTCTGAAATCAATAAAAATATTAAAAAACAACAACAAGGGGACTTGGCAAGGCCCCGTGTACTTAAACCTCTTTGCCAGAATAATATGCAGCGACTCTCTACCATGGCAAGGCTTTCCTTAGAAAAGTCAAGGCCTTTCCAGCCCCACGGACAAGCAAACAAGTAGAGCAAAGTTCAGCCTCCAGGAGAATTTGGATGGGGCTCAAGGGAAATGTTTGCTCAATTTTACCGTCCGGCGTGACTCAAAAAGAAGACACTGCCTTGAAGCCGGCCATGAGTAAGGGGAAGGTGGGTAGCAAGAAGGTTCTAGCCTTTTGCCAGGACAAAGGCGAAGGGGCAGACGCGGGGAGCGGGAGAGGAGTGCCTTTTGCCTGTCAGCACCTGGGTTACTTTAGCACTTGGGCTTCCATCCAGCAGTTGGTGGATGCTCACGGCCACTCCTCGAGGTAGGCACCATTCTTGCCATCTTCAGGTAAGGAAAGGGAACTGAGATTCGGGAAGGCGAAGTCACTTTCCAAGGTCATAGCGCCTATCACAGAACCGGGACCTGGGGCAGGTCACCCGCCTCCGGGCCCAGGACCGTGTGCTCGGGACTGGGGACCGGCGACTCCGAGCGAGGAGGAATTAGGGGAGGGGACCGGAGGGGGGGAGGAGGAGGAGGAGGGCGGTTCTGCGCAGGCGCAGGGAGCCTTTCCTAGAGGAGGCCTCTGGGTCCGTTACCCGCGGTCACCCTCCAAGAGCGAGACTCCCCCAGACCGCAAGGGAGCGGGGTTTGGTCTGGGAAGCGCGTCCTCGGAGCCACCACAGTGTCCCCGCACTGGTTCCCAGCTGGCAGGCACTCACCGTGGCCCGGAGCAACCTTCCCACTGCGACCGCCATCTTCCGTGCACGCGGGAGCAGCGGGGAGCACCCAGATGCAGAGGGGGCGGGGCCTGCGGGGCCGGGGCCGGAAGGGGCGGGGCCACGTGTGCGGGGGCGGGGCCTGCGCTGGAGCCGAGGCGGGCCGGGAGGGAGCCCCAGCCTCGCCTCCTTTTGTGGGTGCTACGCGTGTAAAGGTCCCTGGGGGGTTCCGCAGCCCCTGTGGTGAGGGGTAAATTCCTGTTGTGGCTTTTCTGAGGCTGAACACTTGGGAAAGCAATACTTTGTCTCTAATTGTCGCCCCAACCTAGAAAGGACTAATTCAGGTGGGGAGCTAGGTATTTATTTCTACATGAGCTACTGATTTGTTGTTGTTGTTGTTAGCCCGTGTGGATTACTGTTTACACCTGTTCTTCAAAAAGATCTCTTTCCTATTTCGGCTCCTGCACGTGGAGTTAATTTCAATGCAATTGTAGTCTGTTAATAAGCTAAGTGGGTAAGACACATCAAGGTTTTGGGGTCCTGAAAACCTTTGGGTTGGTGTGTGGGCTTCCATTTTGGTCTCTCTTCCCAAAATTGGGAGAATTGGGACAAATTTAAATTTTGTTTTCTGTCCATTAGGAAGACTTAAGTCCTCAATGGTAAGCATGGTACTTCAGAGGAAGCTCATTAAACAGATATAAATCTCACAGGGGCCTTGGGGTAAAGGAGACAAGTTGAAGACACTACATGGGTATTTTCCAAACACCAGGCAGTGCATTACCAACTTAGTTTGTTGAATCTGCATGTCACCTGCATATTATTTCCTGTTCTGCCTCTGCAATTGAGGTTCATCATCTTGGGGACTTGCCTGGTGTTGCCCCTCTATTCTCATTGTGTGTGTGTGTGTGTGTGTGTGTGTGTGTGTGTGTGTGTGTGTGTGTTTTGCTTAGGTCTGTCTGCTCCTGTCTTCCTACTTGGATGTGACAACCAGAAATGCCTCCAGACATTGCCAAATGTCCCCTGGGGGACAAAGTCACCCCTGGTTGAGAAAACACTGCTTTAATGGTTAATGGCAGGGCTCTGGAGCCACCAGGACCTGGGGTCACATTCCTGGTCTGTCACTTCCAGTTTGGGAGGTAGGGCAGGTGCCTTGAGCATTATGCCTAGACCAGTTGCTTAACTTTTCCATTCCTCAGTTTCCACATCAGTCAGTAAAATGGGAATAATCATGGCATCTACCTGAAAGCATTAGCTGTGAAAAGGGAGACAATGCATGCGAAAGACTTAGGGGGGTACTTGGCCCACAGTAGGGTTAAGTAGATATTAGTTATAATTTTGCAGACATGCTACATTTTC
Source organism: Cnephaeus nilssonii (assembly GCF_951640355.1). NCBI lineage: Eukaryota > Metazoa > Chordata > Mammalia > Chiroptera > Vespertilionidae > Cnephaeus > Cnephaeus nilssonii. The sequence goes on from NC_137087.1 coordinate 56,517,391, forward strand.
AAACAGCTGACACAGACTTTGAATACAGTTTGTTTTTCTCCAAGGGATAAAATTGCTCTTCCCTTTTTCTTTTTTTTAAAAAAGTATCTTTATTGTTGAAAGTATTACAGATGTCCTTCTTTTTTCCCCATTGACCCCCTTTACCGCCCCTCTTTCCCCCTCCTCCTTTCACTCAGGAGTGAAGGATGAGGCTTTTGCATAAGCACTGATCTCCAAACAGGCTCAAATTGTGCTCTTCTGGAAGCTAGAGGGACATGAAGTGAAGGCAAGGGAAGATGCCAGGTACCTACCTACCTGCCGTCTCCAGTTCAAAATTTTCTGCCTTAGAGCTTGTACCCTGTGCTCTTACCCAGGAAACCTTAATTCTCTTTTTCTTTTAAAACTAACTATGAGTGCCCTAACCAGTTTGGCTCAGTGGATAGAGCGTCGGCCTGCGGACTCAAGGGTCCCAGGTTCGATTCCGGTCAAGAGCATATACCTTGGTTGTGGGCACATCCCCAGTAGGGGGGGTGCAGGAGGCAGCTGATCAATGTTTCTCTCTCATTGATGTTTCTAACTCTCTCTCCCTCTCCCTTCCTCTCTGTAAAAAATCAATCAAAAACAAAAAAACTAACTATGAGTAATAAGGGAGACCACAATGGTAAGATGCTTGTCAGACCCCCATCTGCCTGAAATGAGTCTTAGCTAGGATTAGAAAGAAATCTTGACCATTTCTAAATTTGATGCAAATTTCAGTTTTTTGTTATTGGGTGTCCAATAGCTTGATACAATTTTCAAAAAAGTTCTCTTCTACAGTATTAACTTGTGTCTACATTTTTTGTTTTCTTTTTTAAAAAAATTGATTTCAGAGAGGAAAGAAGGAGAGAGATAGAAACATCAATGATCAGAGAATCTTTGATTGGCTGCCTCCTGCACAGCCCATACTGGAGACTGAGCCCACAACCCAGGCATGAGCCTTGACTGGAATTGAACCCGGAACGCTTCAGTCTGCAGGCCCAAGCTCTATCCACTGAGCCAAACCAGCTAGGGCTATGTTTTCTCTTAATACATGGTTTAATTTTCATCTTAAGAATGTACTGTCTTATAGGTATCCTTTTGCCTTTTCCCTCAATGTAAATCATGCTAGGACATTTTGTAATTTTTTTTAACCCTCTCCCAAGGAGTGAGGGTATTTTTTCCATTGATTTTATAGAGAGCGTGAAAGGGAGAGGGGAGGGAAGAGAGAGAGAGAGAGAAACATCGATGAGAGAGAGACACATAGACTGGTTGCCTCCCGCACACGTCCCTACCTGGGGTGGAGATCGAACTTGCAGCCCAGGTACGTCCCCTTGACTGGGAATCGAACCCTCAACACTGGTGAGCAGGCCAATGCTCTAACCACTGAGCACATCAGCCAGGCCCATTTTGTAATTTTTATCTCCACAAATCACAATCATTCCACAGTCATTCTTCACATGGGCATTTTAGGCACGCTCAACACAGCATTACTGTTTCTCTCACACCAACCAGGGGCCCAACTCAGCAGCCCAATTCCCAAGTCTCTAGGACGCTCGAGAGGAAGTCTCATTGCTTGTTGCTTCTTTTCCAAACAGGATGCTGAGACCGTTGCCTGCGGTTAAAGAGCTTTCGTCAAGGCACACAGGATTCATTGGCTCTGGGACATTAGAGGGACTACCCAGTGGACATGTTGGTTTCCTGGTCTGCTGATCTCTGTCTAAAGGTTGATCTCCCTTGCCCTAAGGGGAGTGACATACCCTAGCATCTCAGGACAAGAGACCCAGAAGGAATTTCATACATGAGTCTTCCAATGACCTGTTCAGAATTGCAAAATGAGTAGCCTTCAGCTCATCTTGGGCTACAGCCAAAGCTTCTGGATGGACAGGCAGAGCCCTCCATTTGTGCATTCCAAGAAAGGTAATTGTGACTGGTATTTTATCACCAATATCAGCTCTGTTCTGCCAAGCTGTACCTGACCTCCTTCTCCATCCATGCAGGTTAGAGAACGCTCCCAGGTGCCTAGAAGGCATCAGACACATGTCTTTCCCATTCTCATCGCTCTTGTCATATCACATTGGAATTTTATTTTGCCGTGTCTGGGTCTTAACCGTACTGTAAACTTCTTGAGGGTAGAACTCATGTCTTACTCATCTCTGTGGCCCCAGTGGCTAGGCTAGTGCCTAGCTCATATCGGCGGCTCAGAAACAGTTTGCCAAGTGAGTGAGTAAACAGTGGCTGACATGGTAGCCAAAACGTTCTTTCCACACTTATTCTGGAACAAAACATCTTCCTATTCAGCTTTCTCTAGCTGTCACAGCAAGGACACACATTGTTTCCCTACAGGAAAAAGACAAACGGACCTTGTCCTCGTTACCAAAAGAGTAGAAAGTCACTGAGATTCTCCCTTTCGGTCTGGGAGAAGAATTTCTGGGCCTCGTGGAGGGAAAGACAGATGAAAAGCTAGATGCTGCTTTTTATGATGATTAGGAAAATACCTCCCTGGAACCACAAGTTAACATTCTGGTAGCTGGGGCTACAATTAGAGATGGCAAACATCACTCTGGGTTTTGCTGAGTTCTTCCTCTTTCCAGGGCAAAAAGCAAAAAGCATGGGGACGTGAAAAGCAGCTTCTCTTTGCACATGAGCTGGGGCCCCTCACTGAGCGAGCCTTCACAGGGCAGGGAGATGGAGCCCATACAAATGCTTTGCAAACAGTAAGGTTTAGTGTGAATGGTACATGCTCTGTGACCCGGCACTGATATTTCTGAAGTGTTGGTGAGGAAAAGGAATCACGAACTATTTAGGCCAGCGGTATTGTTGTTGTTGTTATTGTTGTGCTAAGGGTGGAGGAAAAATTCATCTGAAGGGGAAGAAGGCTCTTTGATCTTGGGAAAACACCTTGAGAGGCTTTTAGTTATTTGAAATCAAGTTGAGAGGCTTTTAGTTATTTGAAATTCCTACTCTGGGATGGAGAAGTTGGGGATAAAGAGGGATGGGTTCAACTGGGCTGCAAAATACCTGAAAGGGATGTCTTCCTTAGGGAAGGCTGATTGCTGGGGATTCCTCTCTTTCTGGGAAAAACCAGGGATGGAGGTCGGGTGGAGGAAGAAGGCTGGGATGGAAAAGAAAGGCAAGGTCAAAGCTTGCTCTATGTGGTGCTCTCCCAAGTCGGATGCAGGGGGCCAGAGGCTGAGAGGCTGAGTAGAGGTGGGGTGAGAGGTTGTGCTGTTCCATTCACGTTTTGCCCAATAACCACTTCAAGAGCTGCATTGCCTTTGTAGCCTGTGGGGACTGTTGGCATTGTAAATGAACTGGCCCAGCGCACTCATGGACTCATTTGTAGACCACAGAATGTGGAGCCTGGCGTTTATTTTGTCCTTTGGGGGCCGGCTGCAGCTCTCCAGCGTCCGTGCTAGATGGCATCCTCTCTCTATGGAGGAGACTTTGACAGCCACGGGGAATGAGTGTTCTTGCACTTATTTCTGTAGCGTGGTAACCCACGCCTTTGCTTCTACAGGAGGAAATCAGGCTGCTGCAAATCAACTGGGCAAATTAGATACCATGTTCTATTTTATGTAATTGTCAAAGACCAATGTGTACAAAACATTACTTTTTTTCCCCCAAAACATTACATTTTAAAACATATGTTTTTATTGATTTTTATTTTATTTTTTATTATTTTTTAAATATATTTTTTATTGATTTTTTTACAGAGAGGAAGGGAGAGAGATAGAGTTAGAAACATCAATGAGAGAGAAACATCGATCAGCTGCCTCCTGCACACCCCCTACTGGGGATGTGCCCGCAACCAAGGTACATGCCCTTGACCGGAATCGAACCTGGGACCTTTTAGTCCGCAGGCTGACGCTCTATCCACTGAGCCAAACCGGTTTCGTCTGTTTTTATTGATTTTTAGAGAGGAAGGAAAAGGGAGAGAGAGATTGAAACATCGATGAGAGAGACAGCACATCAATCGATTGATTGGCTGCCTCTTGCATGGGCCCTACTGGGCATGTGCCCTGACCAGTAATTGAACCAGAGATCTCGTGGTGCATGGGAAAACGCTCAATCCACTGAGTCACACCAGCTGGGCCCACGCATTGCATTTTTAAAAACTCTTGAGTCTTTGTTAAATTCTATTTAGCATATAACTGGCTAGTTAGCTGAGACTTCAAGAAGGGAACAAGTATGCCCTTTTATTGAGTCAATTAAATATTCACATACCCACAATGGCCTTTCTTAGGAAAGCAAAAACTTTGTACTAAGATCTCAAAGATAATTAAGCCCAGAGTCTCTGGAAAAGGCAAGTTTCTGTTATTGCAGCATTAAGGTAAAACTGTTGGAGCCCAAGTCACCTGTGAGTCATCTAGTTTTAAGGGCTTTCTACATTGCATTAAATTTATCTTTTAAAAAAATATGTTTTTATTGATTTCAGAGAGGAAGGGGGAGAAAGAGATGGAAACATCAATGATGAGAGGGAATCATTGATGGGCTGCCTCCTGCATGTCCCCTACTGGGAATTGAGCCCACACCCTGGGCATGTGCCCTTGACCGGAATTGAACCTGGAATCCTTCAGTCCCCAGGCCAACACTGTATCCACTGAGCCAAACCAGCTACAGCACGTTAAGTTTATCTTGCCTCCTCCTCTTTAAGAAACAATTCTACCTTAGTTGTCAAGACTGTAACCACATTTCAATTGTAGGCTACCAAGCTTAAACAAATGAACCTGGCTTTGGTCAGGTTCACCTGGTAGATGCTGGTCATAAAAAAGATTATAAGTGGCTCTGGCTGGGTAGTTCAGTTGGTTAGAGCATCTTCCCGATATACCAAGGTTGTGTGCTTGATCCCCAGTCAGGGCACATACAAGAAACAACCAATAAATGCAAAAATAAGTGGAACAGCAAATCAGTTTTTCCCCCTCTTCCTTTTTTTTCTCTCTCTCAAGTTAAAAACAACAACAACAAAAAAAGACCATAGTGATGGTTTGGAATTTTTGCTTATCCATATTAACAGAAAATCATTGACTTTTCAGTAGGGTATGTGAGAAGAGCCTGTTTTTCCTTTTCCCACTCTGAATTAATTTTTATACTTTTGCTGTGTGATTTCCTTACCAATTTGAACCTTTTTCCTCCATCTAAATCTACCTGATTGCTCAGCACTGCACCATTTTTAGGGCAAATATTTTGTGTTTCACTTACTCTGAAAAGTGACTTGAACTTGGTCTGCTTAGTTTCTTTTAAAGTTGTGTGATCAGTGTAACTACTAGGCTGATCACAGGAGTCAGCTGCATTTGAAGATGGAGGTACAGTCAGACAGCTGGAAGTTCTAGGCCCTGAGATATTGCCAATGGCTCTCTGGGATGTTGACCTCTGATGCCTGGTTTTCTCTGCTCTGGCAGAGATGTGGGAATTTTGAATGTTAACTAGTATCCCAGAGGCCTAAGTGGGGTTGAGTGATGCCATATTTGCTCCAAGTAAGCAAATATTGCCAAATACTCACTACATGTAAGGCACTTAGTATGTTCAGGCCTTTGAGTAGGGAAGGCAGACGCTTACCTAAATAAATATCCTTACCACCCACTTAGCAGTTGACCTTGGGCAACAGATCTCCTCTAAATACAATGGAGGCAACAACTTTTTAGCAATCAGTGCCCAAGTAAGTCTACTGTGGGGACTCTGCTAACTGAACCTGGCACCAGAGAAGGAGGCCTTGTGTTCTCACAGAGACCACACGTGGTTGAGACCATCAGCAGACATGTGCATTTCACCAGGAACCTCTTTTCTGAACTTGCAGTTCAGAGCTCAGAGGATGAACCTGGAAAGTCTTGTTATCAAGCTGGGTGTTTAGATGGCCATAGGTCAGTGGTCGGCAAACTCATTAGTCAACAGAGCCAAATATCAACAGTACAACGATTGAAATTTCTTTTGAGAGCCAAAATTTTTAAACTTAAACTTCTTCTAACCCCACTTCTTCAAAATAGACTCGCCCAGGCTGAGGTATTTTGTGGAAGAGCCACACTCAAGGGGCCAAAGAGCCGCATGTGGCTCGCGAGCCGCGGTTTGCCGACCACTGCCATAGGTCATAGTCATTCAGCAACACCAGGGTGAAGCCTCCCGACAGATTTGTCATCAGCTAGTTCATCCTGAACCAAAGGCTGCCCAGGCCCCATTGCTTGGAGGTGTGTTGCTTGGAGGTCAGTATTTTCTGAAGTGTGATACTTCTACTCCTCCTCACACTTCACAAATGTGATGGGTTAGGATGACTTAAAAGTTTTAAAACAACTTGACTTTAAAGAAAAACATTAACAGAAAAATGATAGGTGGTCTACCGCATAGCAAAAATTATATATATGGATTGATTAATTTCAGAGAGGAAGGGAGGAGAGAGAGAGATAGAAACATGACTGCCTCCTGCACACCCTCTACTGGGGAATCAAGCCTGCAACCCCCGGCTTGTGCCCTGATGGGGAATAGAACCGTGACTTCCTGATTCACAGGTCGATGCTCAACCACTGAGCCATGCCGGCTGGGCGGCATAGCAAAAATGTTAATGTTAAATTTGGTAACTTTACAGAGGGTCTTCTCAGAGGGAGAGGGAAAGCAACTAGACACCTCATGACTCCAACCCCACTTTCAGTTCTCATTTCTCCGCCTTAGAATCTTCCCAGGTGCCTGAAATCACTTCTTTCTCTCCGTTTCCCAGTCCTTTGTATATTTGTCCACAGCAGCCCTAATTCCATCTCAGTGGGTTGCTTCCCAGTTTGCCTTCCTTCCTCTTCTGGGAAATCACCTTGTTATTCCCTGCAGTGCTTGGCACACAGAGGTAGACTTTGAAGAACGAGGGAATAAGTGGGAGAATGAAAACACTATCTCCAACTGTTTCCGGATGATTAGAAAGCTGTGAGGCAAGGAAAGAAATGAAAACTCCAGCTCTGGCACTATTCAAAAAGCCAGTTTGATTATTCAGGCCAAAGCAATCCATGTATTAGGACGAAGATAGGTTTATCACTTTCCAAAATAGTCAATTCCAATTACGAGAAGTCTGAACCTGCAGCTTTAGCCATGCGAGAGAGGTGCCCACAGAATAAGATTCCATGTTTCTTTTGCTTTCCAGCTCAGCTGATCCTGAGTGGCTTGGAAGCCAGTATTTGTCTTTGGCATATTCCCATCCCTCTCAAACTTACCCAGTCCTCTATTTGGATTTCCATTCTTGCATTCAGCCAACAAGATTCTCTATTTACCTACTGATATTTAATGAATCAAACCCATTTTTCAAGGGGACTGTGGGTAGTTAATGCAGTTAATTGAAAGGCATGAAGGTAAAATGGTGGGATTATGGACAGGGATGGAAAACCCTCTTAAGTCTTAAGCATTTAGCCAACTGCCTGCTTTGCCTTCTTACAATTTAAGTTCAGCCAAACAGAACAATAGCAACCAAGTTGTGCCCGCCGGCCTGAGCTAGCCAGAAGTTAAGTGCATAGACTCTGATTCAGACTGCTAGGTTCAAATCCCAGGTCGTCTACTTATTATTAGTTGTGGGACCCTAAGTAAGTTATAAAACCTTTTCTAGCCTGGTGATTTTATCTATAAAATGGGGCTATGTCTCTACCTCCCCCAGATATGGTGGTCAACGAAATAACCCATGGAAAGCACTTAGCACAGGGCCTGGATTACACTTGGTATCCAGTAAATCTAGCCATTATCATTCCATTCTTGTATTGGAATGTCCTAATTTTTTTTCAGAGAGGCACAGATACTTGAAGTACAGCCATTTATTTTGTAGGCAGGATGTATTACCAAGTGGCAGAGAAAGCAGATAGGCGTTCGCTTGCTTAAAGACCACACAGGACTACTACTTATTCTAAAAGGAGGGGGGACAGGCAGGGATTTTTCCAGCGTTACACACTCAAAAGCCTATAGAAGCAAAAGGAGTAAAATCACTGGTGACTTGGGCTAGATATTAGGCATTAGAGGGTGGTGAGGATTACATTAACTGTAGAGCTTTGCTACTTAAAGTGTGGTGCGCTGACCAGCAGGGTCGACAGAACCTTGGAGTTTGTTAGAAACAGAACCTCAGGACCCATCACAAACCTAGTGAAATAGAATCTACATGTTAACAATATCCTTAGGTGATCTGTATGCACATACACGTTTGAGAAGGCTGCTAGGGAGGACAACTCATCGAAGGCATTCAAATTTACTTTAGTTTTTAAAGTGTGTGTGCGCGCGTGTGTGTGTGGTCAGCCAAAATAAACTTAGGGCTGCAGCAGGCCTTACGGACCTTTCCATTCTAAGTTAGGGCTCTGGGCATGTGGATATGTAGCCAAGACGAAGCCTGCGTGGCTTACCGAGGACAATTCCTGGAGCGGAAGATGCCTAAGAAGTCAGGTAAACTGTTCCCGCCCCTACTTTGCAGACAAGACAAGAAAGGCCCAGGGAGTCCCACTGACCCACATCCAGACCCGAGGAAGTGGAGGTGGTGGTGGTGGGTATATTCCATTAGGAAACAAACAATCCGGTGTTGTTAGAATCAGCAACCCTTCTGGTTTCCAAGGCCTGGAAAGTCTATTAATTTCTTTATGTTCTCCGATGCCTAATAATTGTTCTCCGCCTCTCCCGGCACCTCCCTGCCACTTCCTGGCAGCCCTGGGGACAGAAGGTTTCCTCCTTTTGCACAGAGAAGGCCCATAGCCAGCTTCGGAACGGAACGGATATCCGGCCCGCAGGATGCAGAGGAGGCAAAGGCCTCATTGTTCTGAGGGTCAGCCCACTCCTCCCCCCGCCCAGAGGGCACTGGTCGCAGACCCCAGGGTGACGGCGGGCCCACTTCCCGGGAGTGGGGCCTTCAGAGGAAGAGAGGCTGAACGTTCCGAGGCTGGTGTTCTGAGCTGACAGCAGGAAGGCGCCGAGAGCCCCCATAGCAGTAAGCCCGCAATCTGAAAACGCACTTCCAACGCCAGCTTGGCGCTGTTCCTCATGAACACTCCCCAATGCCGACTCAGGCGAGTCCCTCTTCGTTCCGATTCATCTCAACGAGTTCGGATGTAATGCGGCTCGTGGACTTGCGGACCCCACGTGCTACAGGGCAGTGTATTAGCCACACCGGCCGCTTCCCACGCCGGGACCCCTGGAGTCCTGGCCGCCGGGCGCGGGCCGTCCCGGGCGCCAGCCGCCGCCAGGGGGCGCTCAGGCTGCGCGGCCGCCAGTGCCCGGTCGCCGCCGAGTGGCAGATCCCTTCGCGCCCTCGGAGGAAACAAAGTACACCTTTGTCAGCGACCGGGCACGTGTGCGTGTGAGACGGCGCACAGTCACGGGCCGCCGGGTGCGGGGCCCGCGGGCGTGCCTCGCTGTTTCTGGGGTGCAGCCCCCGCGTGGCCCAGAGGAAGGGGGTGCGGCGCTCGGCCGGGCCGGGCCGACCTTTCTCCAATCCCGAGTCGGTCCAGACGGTCGGCCTGACTCGCACCGGCTCCGGCTGGGCCGTGGCACTTAGCTGGCCGCCGCCGCCGCCGCCGCCGCGGCCTGTGACTTCGCTTTCCGGGCTCTCGGCAGGGCGGGACACGGGCGAGCCGGATCCCGGGGCATGGGCGTGCGAGTTCGGCCCCAGGACTGAGGGCTCCGGCTCAGCCTTGCGGCCTTTGATTCCCCCGCCGTCTCTCACAGCGCCGCACCCGCCTTCACACTGGGTGCGGGTTCCCGGGCGCCTCTCGGACTCCCGCAGCTGCGTGCCACCCTGGCCACAGCGCGGCGCGCCGGGAAGACTACAAGTCCCAGCAGGCCCCGCGCCCCGAGCGCCGAGGCAGTAGGCGCGGCCAGGGCTCGCGCTTGCGCAGGGAGGCCCGCCCGAGCCTGCTAGTACCACACCCCCGGGAGGGACGGAGGGGAGGCAGAAGCATCCGAGGCATTAAAGCATCTGAGGGAGCCGGAGGGGAGGAGAATGGAGTGACAGAGAAACGCGGAGGGTGGGGGGTGGGGGGGAGACTGTTGAGGGAGGGGGGAGGGGGGACACAGAGGGAGGAAGAAGCGGCGGCGGCGGCTCCTCTTTGCAGAGGGGGGAAAACTCTGAGGGAAAAGAGCAGGAATAATGCGGTAGGAAAGGCGGGCTCCCGGCTCCCGGCTCCGGCTCCGGCAGCAGCGGCGGCAGCCCGAGCAGCGGCAGCAGCAGCAGCGGCAGCACCCCCAGGCGCTGACAGCCCCGCCGGCCGGCTCCCTCGCTGACCGCCGGCTGTCAATGGAGCTGGAAAACATCGTGGCCAACACGGTCTTGCTGAAAGCCAGGGAAGGTAAGAGGCAGGGCCGGTGCGCGCCCGGCTCCTTCGCCACGGGCCGGGGTGCGGGTGCCGGGCGGGCGGCGTGCGGGCTGGGGCGTGTGCGTGCAGGATGCCCGCAGTGAGTTGGTCGCGAGCAGGACACCTCGGAGAGCTGCCCCTGCAGGCGCTTCAGGTTGGCTGCCCCTGGGCGGGGAGAATTTGGACTTTGGTAGGGAAGGAGGAACATCGGGGTGTAGGGGATGCTGAGAGGTCCCCTGGCTTCCTGCTCTAACCTTACAGACAGCGCGGCAGCTGCCGAAAAGGTCAGCTGGAAAAGCTTTAATTCGGGAAGAGATGGGCAAACAGGCACATAAAATAGCTTTTTCGAGTCGGCCCGGGATGGGCTCTAGGAGTGTGAATGGGTGTGTGTGTGTGTGTGTGTGTGTGTGTGTGTTGGGGGGGGGGGGGGGGAATTAGCAGGAGCCAAGTCTTTGCTTGCGCAGGCTGAGTTGATACAGGCTATTGCTGGAAACCATCCGCTGGGAACGTTTCTTAGGGAAATCCCGTCGTGTGGAAGGAAGCCTTTTAAAGGCAAAGTAAGATGTTGAGGAATGAGCCCGTTCCTAGAATAACGAGAGGATGGATGTACAAATCGTCTAGAAAACAAGTCAGGATTTCAGAGGTCGTTCTCTCCCCCCGCCCCTTCCCCCTTATTTATTTATTTTTTTATTTTTTGGCGGGGCGTGAGGGAGGTAACAGTTGTTGGATTTGGGCTCAATGAAGGAAAGAAAGGTACGTGTGCCGGTGCTTAAATGCGTTTTGGGTGCGAATCATTACATTTCCTGCATTTAGCTGGCAGGAAATGTCTGAACGGAGTGGGTAAGATCCTAAAGTCAAAGCTATAAACACGTTTTGACGCTTCCTTTGAGATGGAAAAAAAAAAAAAAAGTGGCCCAGGAACTTAGGTGGTTCCTGAAATGATCGTGTGCCTGTAAACATACGATAGTTAGGAGCACCTGGACTTTATGTAACATCTCTGCTGCCAAGGTTTGAGCTCTGGTGTGCAGCCTTTTTCTAAAACGGGGAAGTGGATCCCCCCCCCCCACCCCCGTCATGGGAGGAGACTTTATTTGACACCCAAGGTAGAAGGCAGCCCCAGTAAGGTCTTGACTTCAGAAGGGTCCTGGGGGAGCAGTCCACGAAAATGCCATGCCCGCTTCTGAATGTTTTCACTCACCCACTTTGATGAAGGAAGGAAGAACGTGTGGCCAGCAGTAAAACGATGTGTGTTTACCCAGCCGGTCCCATCACCTTGTGGGTCTGTCCACGCCGAGCGGGGCACAGCCCAGCGTTCACGTCGTAATTCCGTCGTCACTTGTCGCTCCAAAGCCGTCCGTCGCCTGGAAGGTTTGCTTGGAAAACCCCAGCAGAGTTTAAAAGATTCAGGTCTATCAATTACCCACCCTCCCTCACCTCCCCAGTTGCCCAGCTTTGCTGTGAGAACAGATTCGTAGGAAAGGCAACTTCAGGTCCTGAGGCCTGCTTTTTTTTTTTTCTTCTTTCTTTTTGCCTAATCCAAAATTTTAGCGAGCTGGATCACGGTGGGGGCTGATGGGCTCTCCCCCGCCTGGAAAGTGCGTCCTGGAGGGGAAGAAGCTGAGAAAACAGCAGCCCCCCCCTTTACAGACGCCACCTAGTGGTGGGATTGGGTTGTACATCGCAGGGCTCGGGGGCTGGGAAAGTTTTCCTCTCCCCCCTCTCTTCTGAAATTATTTCTTGGGAGAGCACCGGAGAGGACGTGCTGCTGGAGGCTTTGCAGGTTCCACTGGTTCCTCCTGTTGTCCGGGGAACCCTGCTCCCCAGGTTGGCCGCTCCGCACGCACCTTTGCCTGGGGGATGCTTTTTCCTGTTCTTCGCATCAGGTTGCTTCTGTTAAAATGTTTTGCTTGGGGTGAGCAGAGTGTTATCAATTTTCTCCTCTAAAGTGATCTCCTCAGTGTTTTGTTTTTTCTCTCCATCGGGATTAATTCTGATATTTTGGTTCGGCCGGTTAGCAGTTTGTTTTTTTTTCAGAACCTCCGGGAAGGGCACGGCAGGCTGGAGGTTTACGTGGAAGGACGGGACGGAATTGCAGGGATTAAAAGCTCTCAGGAAAGTGCCCTGCACGTCCTTGTCCTTTCCCAGGCTTTCCGACTCCTCTTGGAGAGTTTGGGAGGCATCGCCTGGTGAGAAAACAGCCCCTGATGATGCCTTTGAAATGGAAAGGGCCTTGCCTGGAAGGAAATGGAGAGACTGACACGTGAATGAGAAAAATTAATCACTTACATGGAGGCTTCATTTTAAAATTTGCTTTTCTCCTCCTCTTTCTGTTGTCTCAACAGAATCCATGATTTTAAGTGCTCCCATTTTCTTTTTGCTGGGTCTTTATTAAAAATGTGAGCACATATATTCTAATTAGCGTGGAAGCCTAGAGAAATAAAAGCGATTTATTTTTCTCTTCTCAGCTCTCATATATTTGAAGTCATTCTTTTAAATGAAGTAATTCTGCAAATAATTATATTATCCAAATATTCAGAAATGAAGGTTCTAGTCAGCTTAGTGAAATATCTAACATAAAATCGATAGTATCTTTAAAAATCTGAGTTGTTTGGAAAGTTTAAAAAACACTTCTTACTTGAAGATTCTTGTGAATGGTTACAGATGGAGAAATATAATTGGTGAATGTGAAATTTAATTTAGTTGACTTAACAAAATATATTGTAAACAATCTGAAATGTGGCTTTCAAGTAAAAGTCATATTTGTCCCAAACAATAGAGAAACAGGCCTTTGAAGAGAGACAGAAACACTTTGCAAAGGCTGTAAAGGAATTTGTAGCTGTCCATGTTGATGGATAATTTGGGGGCTTATCTTCTGTTATTATTATACATTCTCAAAGGCAGATTACTTCTAAATTCATTGTAAATTTAGATTCTTACCATAATAAAGCACATATAAAGTGAAAGACATGAATATAGCAATAAAATAGAAAACCTATACCTATATATCAGAGTAAAAATGATTCCTTGTTATTAATTACACAACATAGCAAGCAAATGACACCTCTGTGGCAGTTTTTTTTTTTTTTTTTGAAATAAGATGGAGATCTGAGTTCAAAATTTTAAACCTCCCAAACGTATTTTGTGGGCTGTTTATTTGTCTTGTTCTCGTGAGAAAACATCAACTTGGTCACTCTTTGGAACTTTAGGTTACTCTCCCAAAAAGTGGTTAAGGGTGAAAAAAAAAAAAGGAAAGAAATTGAGACAATTCATGCCTGTTTATGGAGATGAGCTAAGTGATTAAGTTCAGACTAACTTTACTTATTTATGTACATTTCAGAATCTCAGAAAATGGGCAAGCAAGCTAGTGTTGAAATAACAGTAGTGAGAGTGTTTGCAGAGTGTCCTTCTTTGTTATCGCAGGGAAGGTGTTTGTGTCTTTATCATATTCTAGATCTGTTGCCTCATCTTGAGTGAGCTGCGGTGAGGAAACGGCAGGGGCTCACCTTCCCTTTCTCCACAGGCCAGCAGTAGTCCTATCTGATCAATCAAGATGACAGGGAGGACTGGTACCGTTTCCTGAGTGTGCTTCTACAGGCACCGAGCACAGGAACTGAGACGTCAGAAATGTAACGACTTTGCCATTGATCACAATTGCTGAAAACCAGAATATGCAAGAACCATTTCCTCCGATAGCTTGTTGACTTGTTGGCTTGGCTCTTCATGGTGATCAAGATTGGGGACCTGGGACTAGGTGCAGTTGGGGGGCTAGCAGAGGCCCGGGAGGGCAGGAGGAGAGAGGGAACCCGCATCCAGCAGAGAGGGGCCGGCTCAGCATCCCACAGCAGGGCTGGAAGCCCGGCCCCCTTCCCTTTCCCTTGCACCCCAAGTGCATATGATGAACACAGAAGAGCAGCAGCTGTCATACTGGGAAGGCAGCCCTGTGGGTGGAGGCTGCCTGGCCTCGGAAGGGCAGTGACGTTAAATGAAACTGCCTTTTATTTTTTCGAAGTTTCTTTTCAGCACTGACAAGTTGGAGGTAGAGAAACCAAAAGCAGTGTTTTCAGAAGGCCTTGCTCTCTCACAGAAAGATTTTAACGAATCCAGCTGTCTGGTTTAAAAATCATCAGATAAATGCTCACAAGACTCTCATCTTTCAAGAGCTTAGCTGCTTCTTGTCAGATTCTAAACTCCAAAAAGCTTGATTCTTGCCGGGCCCAAACTAATCCTTGCTTAAAGTATGTCTTCAGAAGCTTTCACTCTTGTAGTGGCTTGCTAAATGGTACCTTTCGGGTTTGGGCTGCCATAATGTCCAAGTGAATTTCAGGACAGAGCTCAATATGCGAGCAAATTCACCTGTACCGAGGACTGTTCAACCTTTACCTGGAACTTCCATTGTTGTTGGGGGGTGAGGGAGGGTGGGTAATCCTCACCCACCATCCAGGACTGCAGGCAATATTTAAAGTTAATGTTTGTTGCCAATATATTTGTGGCTCAAAGTAAAGTATTATAACATCTAGACATTTTTTAAATAAGAAAGCCTTATGGTTAGCTTGGCCGGTGTGGCTCAGTGGTTGGGCATCAACCTATGAACCAGGAGGTCATGATTGGGCTCCCGGTCAGGGCACATGCCTGGGTTGCAGGCTCGATCCCCAGTGTGGGGCATGCAGGAGGCAGCCAATCAGTGATTCTCTGTCATCATTGATGTTTCCATCTCTCTCCTTCTCCCTTCCTCTCTGAGTGCTTCCTCCAGTTTTAGATAGTACTAAATGGAACAATATTGTTTTCACCCCCCAAAAGATAAAAACTATAAGAAGTTTGCTTTATTGATTAAGATATTTTCAGTATTTATGTTGTTTTTAAATAAAACATTTCACTGAAATATAACAGGATGTGTTTTAAAGTAGAAACCACTCCTATCATTTAAGCCCACATAATCCATTTTAATCACTTAAAGTCACATCTTAAAACCCTTGTCTTCACCATTCTATTTTGATGTGAGGTGTGCGTGTGTTGGGGCGGGGGGGGGGGGGGGGCGGAGGGAGAGGGAGCCTAGGGTTAGTAAGACTGGAGAAATTCCTTTTCGATGTGTCACCTGTTTGTAATCGCTTTCTATTGTTTCCTGCAGTTACATGAGCTACTGTCACGATATCTTTTTGTAACCATAAAACTTAAATTTTTTAAAAAAATATGTTTTTATTGCTTTTTCAATAGTGGTTTTTCTGGGGTAGCATCCTGGGTGGAGTTGAGGGTCAGAGTTCTGGGGTTAAAGGTGTCTAGTCCTCTAAAGGCATGCTGTCCAACACAGTAGATTATTAGCAGCAAGTGGCTATTTACATTTAAGTGAATTGGAATTACACGTTCAGTTCCTTGAGCATGTGAGCCACATTAGGGCTCCGTGGTCCCTGCGGCTAGTTGCTGCTTGTTCGACTGCCCGGAAGCAGAGCCTTCTCAGCACAGCAGGAAGTCCATTTGGACAGAGCTGCTCTGGAGTTCTACACACCGAATTAAATAGGAGTGTGATAACCCCATGACTTCTGACACGATACTTGGGGGAAGGTTGAGGAGGGGGAGAGAGGTAAATGGTGGGGAAGGAGAGGAGACAGAGGGGAGAAGGGGGGAAGAGACCAGAAGGGTGTGGGGATTAGGACTGACTCCAGAGAAAAATTCAGTTCAGGGACAATCATAGATGTTGGTGGTGAGCCACCCATATTTCCTTTTATTTAAATTAAATTAAAAAAAATTTTTTTTGCTTTGAGAGAGAGAGAGAGAGAGGAAGGGAGAAA
This sequence comes from Cnephaeus nilssonii, assembly GCF_951640355.1. Lineage (NCBI taxonomy): Eukaryota > Metazoa > Chordata > Mammalia > Chiroptera > Vespertilionidae > Cnephaeus > Cnephaeus nilssonii. The sequence goes on from NC_137087.1 coordinate 56,533,457, forward strand.
GAGAGAGAAACATCAATGTGCTGTTCCACTTACTTATGCATTCATTGGCTGACTCTTGTATGTGCCCTGACCAAGGATTGAACCCACAATGTTGGCATATATGGGGTGATGCTCTAACCAACTGAGCTACCCGGCAGGCAGGGCGTCTTTTTTTTCTTCATATTTTGTTGGGAAATTTGCCTAGCTTGAGCAATTGACTTTCCTGATTCAAATTAAGTGCATACTATGGATACATACAGAGCCCTATGTTCCTTCTTGAAACTCCTGATATGAGGCTATTTTACTAAGAAAAAAAAAATTAAGTTGTATGTGGAGTAATTCTACAGAAGGAATTAAAAAACAATAACAACAACAACAACAACCAAAAAACACACCTGTTTCCATGGACTTCAAAAAGGCACTCCAAAATGAGGGTGAAAATAGGGAAAACAATGATGAGGGTTTCCATTTCTTTTGAACAGGACAGACTGAAACACGATCACAAAGAATGATGTAAAAAACGCACGGTTCTTGTACCCACTTTAAAATGGTTTCTCTTTAAAAACTGTTTCCTGTGAGATTTGCAACATTTTAAGGATAGCCCAGTTAGAGAGGCTTTTAGAAAGAAACATTAGCATTTGAAACAATGAAACAGCCGGTTGCGGGTCTTTGGTGTCTAAAGCAGGGAATTCTGTTTGACAATGTGCCAAAGAATCAACTGGAAACATCTTTCTGTCGCAAGTCAGTCATAAATTAGCCTAATTTCCATAGGGCCTGCCTTGTCTCTAGCAATTTGTAATCTGTGGAGTACTGACATATTTTTTAAGGCGACGATTCCATGAACCTCAAAGGGCAACTTTGGGGGCCTGTGCAGAAAGCAGAAGACACTGAGATACACAGACAGGAACATGCCTGTGTCATGAAGTGGCCGAGACCCCGGGGCAGGCAGGGCCATGATGCCCCAAGCCTTCTCAGTCCGTCTCCAGTCTGTCCTCCACTTTCCAAAACGGAGGTTTCCCTGGTCTAACAGACGGGGAAACGGAGACAAAAGAAAGAGAGTCACTGGTCCAAGGTCACTTGAGTTGTGGACTTCTTTTGTGGGCCACCGTCCAGAGTCCTTTAAATGTTCAAAAAGAAGTCTTCCCTCTTCCCTGCAATACTGTAAGCCAAAAGCCAACCCCATTTCTCAGGGCGGTATCGTTTCTCAGTGTAAGCCCCCCCGAGGCTGCAGCTGTGGGAGAGAAAGAGGGTCTCTGTCCGACTTCCTGGAGAAGGGGGCAAAGCGGGGCTGTCACTTTCCTTCCACACCCCGCTTTCAGCGAAGGGCCAATTTGAGAGCCATCGGATAGTCCAGTGGTCGGCAAACTCATTAGTCAACAGAGCCAAATATCCACAGTACAACGATTGAAATTTCTTTTGAGAGCCAAACTTTTTTTTTTTTTCAAAGTGAAAGGAGAGAGAGAGAGAGAGAGAGAGAGAGAAACATCAATGATCAATGATGAGAGAGAATCATTGACCGGCTGCCTCCTGCACACCCCCCACCGGGGATCGAGCCTGCAACCCAGGCACGTGCCCTTGGCCGGAATCGAACCTGGGACCCCCTGGTCCGAAGGCTGACGCTCTATCCACTGAGCCAAACCAGCTAGGGCAAGAGAGCCAAACTTTTTAAACGTCTTCTAACGCCACTTCTTCAAAATAGACTCGCCCAGGCCGTGGTATTTTGTGGAAGAGCCACACTCAAGGGGCCAAAGAGCCGCATGTGGCTCGAGAGCCGCGGTTTGCCGACCACGGGGATAGTGTATTCCTGCTAGGTTGTGCGTGACGGATAGGTGACTCCTCACAGTAGGTGTTTCCACTTTAAAAGTCGAACTGTTTGTTAGTCAAGTCAAATGAATCTGTGATGGAGGAGAAGGGTATATATATTATACATACATGCCTGCACGTGTGTGTGTGCACATTCAGGCTGTGATCCTTTCTGGACCCCCATTTACCTGTGTTTTCCTTCTACCCACATGCCCCTCCACCCCCCCAACCCCCACCTCTGTTTCCGCACACACACCAACACGTTAAAAGCGCAGGGTCAGCCCTCGCCGGTTTGGCTCAGTGGATAGAGCGTCAGCCTGTGGACTCAAGGGTCCCAGGTTCAATTCCGGTCAAGGGCACATGCCCGGGTTGTGGGCTCGGTCCCCAGTAGGGGGCATGAAGGAGGCAGCCAATCAATGATTCCCTCTCATCATTGATGTTTCTATCTCTTCCTCTCCCTTCCTCTCTGAAATCAATAAAAATATATTAAAAAAAAAAAAAAAAAGCGCAGGGCCAGCCTCTTGTTATTCTTCCTTCCAGCTCGGCTCGGAGAGAAGATTGAGAAGCCAAAGAATTGCCCCTGAGGGACAGGCGTGGAACCGGGTGGGCGGTGCTGGGGACCTGTCGTTGGCTGTGGCCTCACCACCTCCTTTCCTTGCCAGAGCCATGGGCAGGCCAGTCCCTGCTGGCATTGGCTTGCCATGTGCAGGTCACATCTGCCCCAAGGCCTCCTTCCTTGGGGGCTTGTTGCTACCCCTTGGGGGATCCTTGCCCTCAAGCACCTCTGCCTGGGGGGGGCACCTCAGGTGTGTATACTCATGTCTCTGCAGCTTTCTTTACCTAAAAATGTAGGGGGCTGGGGTGGGAGAGGTGGGGGGAAAGCCACCAGTGTGACTCCTCTGCGGGATTGCGGGGGACCCCCCCCCCCCCCGCTCTGTCCTAAAGAGAAAAATGTGTGAAGCAGCCCTTTTCTCTGGAAAAGCGCTCGCAGGGTTAAACCCTTCTTTTTCAGTGGTAACTTTATGGCTGCTTGCATTTAGAAACCATATCAGTGTGTGTGTGTGTGTGTGAGTGTGAGATGAGGCAAGAGAGTCTTAAGAACCACGGACTTCCTTGGGGGTCGCGGTGAGACTGGAGCTGCGGCCTGATGTCCCGCCTGGTAATGAGGGGACCGGAAGGCAGGCCTTTGATCTGCTCCTGCAGAGAAGGTGAAGCTCTGAGCCCAGCAGCTTCTGGAGGAAGAGGGGTGAGGGATAGGGTTACCCAGCTGCAGGCTGGAGAGAAGGCAGCCAGTGTAATTGGTCCGCGTATCTGATAGAAGGCCTTGTGAAACCTCATTTGAAAATGGAATTCCATCTTGGCCTGGGTCGCAGCGCTCGCTGGTGCGATGGAAACAGGCTGGAGACGGTCAGCAAATGGCCCAGGACCAGCAGCGTCCTCGGGCCGATGCCAACGTGCTCTTGGCCTCATCTCCGAGTCGTCCGGTCACGCGCACAGGGAGAGCTCGTTGGGGTGCTCAGGTAACGTCCCCCCGAGAAGGAGCTCAAGCTCTAGGAAAAGTAGGAGGTGGGGCGGGACAAAGAATTGGGCTGCTGCCTTGAAGGGCAGAGGGGGTCTCAAGACCCAGCCTTGCTCAAGCTAAGTGCCATTGTGGGTGGATGCCACGAAGTCTGCAGTCACAGATGAACGGAACATAGTAGGTGTTCAACAGACGTTTCCAGAAACGATTGACTTAGAGCAGGGGTCCTCAAACTTTTTAAACAGGGGGCCAGTTCACTGTCCCTCAGACCGTTGGAGGGCCGGACTATAGTTTAAAAAAAACACCTATGAACAAATTCCTATGCACGCTGCTAAGTTGGCTGCTATAAGCAGGACAGGCAGCGGCAGCAAAAACACCCGGCGGGCCGGATAAATGTCCTCGGCGGGCCGCATGTGGCCCGCGGGCCGCAGTTTGAGGACCCCTGACTTAGATGCTACATCTAAGTTTGTGTGTGTGTGGGAGTGGGGCAGAGACAGTAAAATCCTTAAGAAGTGGTCTTGATGTCACAGTCGATGGTAAATTAGGAAATGATTCAACGTGGCTCAGAAAGATTAACTAAGGCTATAGGGCAAATTGGAAAATGTTTTCCAAATGTTTATCTTCACTGTGAAAAACGCCTGGCAAACGCCCCCACCCTCGTCCCCAATTTGGAAATGGTTTGTTTTACTTGTTTTGGAAGAAGTAAATATTTGCATTAGACCAAACATTTGGGGCAAACAGTTCGCCCCCAATTCCGAGGCTCTGTGTGGGTCGGAGGAGATGGTTCATGCTGTTCCACTCATACCTTTTTTGGCTAAATCGAAGGTAGCTTAGGACACAGTCTTCACATGCTTTTTCACATCACTACGAGGACGAGGCTGAGAAAATGGAAAGAAAATAGGAAGCCAAACCAGTGATCCTCCAGGCCTAGGAATGGCTGATGACCTGGCATTCGAAGGATGTAATCGTTCTAGAAAAATTGCCTTTCTGCTCATGGGCAAAGAGGCTGGATCCAATTAAGACAAAGAAAACGTATGTTAACTCAGAGAAGAGATTTCTAAACAGTCAATTCTGTAACCCTCTCTGAAGAGGAAGAGGCCAACATGACTGGGCTTTAAGGAGGATGCCAAACCCTATGATATATAATAATTAGTAACCACTGGTTATTTTGCCGCACACTCATTTTCCAAACCACTAACCATGGCTTGGGACGGAATGCACGGGGCCTAGATATTTGCCCCAGATGTCTTCCCATCAGTAGTACCCAATTAGAGGGATTTTAAAAATTAAAGCTTAATTCTCGAGAACCTATCGCCGCCTAGAAATGAAAGGAGGGCCAACCTGATTTCCTCGACAGCTCCGGGGTGACCGAGGTGAGGGTTCGTCTGTGGGTACACCTCCAGTCCACGTCCCGGTCGGCATGCTGGCCCCTGCTGGGTGACTGATGGTTGTATACCCCGGTGCCTGCTCTTCTCGCTGGTCTCGCTGGCAGCTTACACACATCTCAGGAGTGACGGCGAGGGGCGAGCGCTGGAGAGGCCTATCCAGAGTCAAGCTCTTCCCGGGCCAGCGCGTGACGTGAGCCTGTGCCATTCCTTCACCCTGGGTGGGCCTTCCTGCCCTCAGCGTCTGCCGAGAACTTGACGACTTCGCGGGAGCCAAGTTCCGATGGGCACGGCCCTGCCCGGGCTTTCCTCTTCCCGGCATCATCCATCCGGTGTGTACTTAGCGCCTGGCCCCATGCTGGGCTCTGAAAGGAGGGCTGGGTTAGCCATGGACTCTCCCATCTTCTTTCTCAAATGATAATTTAAAAAAGTATGAAGTCTCCTGTGTCCATTGTTTTAGTTGAACTTTATCGTCCTGTGAGGCGTGTTTTATTCTCCCCCATTCTTAGAGATGGAGAGTCAGGCAGCCAGAGGTTAATGACTTACCCTAAAGCACCCGCCAGAGCCCGGACCCAGCGCCAGGCTTTGCATCTGACACTCTTTTCTGCTGGTCACAGCTACTTCCCTCGGGAATCTTCCCAGCTATTGGGAATATTGTCCATTCTAACATATATGAGACATTTGAAAAGGAATCACGTGTGCAGCTGTGACTCACAGTTAAATAGGAATCATTCAAATTTTTTTTAAAAAATATATTTTATTGATTTTTCACAGAGAGGAAGGGAGAGGGATAAAGAGCTAGAAACATCGATGAGAGAGAAACATCGACCAGCTGCCTCCTGCACACCCCTCACTGGGGATGTGCCTGCAACCAATGTACATGCCCTTGACCGGAATCGAACCCGGGACCCCTCAGTCCGCAGACCGATGCTCCATCCACTGAGCCAAACCGGTTTCAGCTAAATTTTTTTTTTTAATTGATTTCAGAGAGGAAGAGAGAGGGAGAAACATCAACGATGAGAGAAAATCATTGACTGGCTGCCTCCTGCACACCCCTCACTGGGGATCGAACCTGCAACCCGGGCATGTGCCCTGACCAGGAATGGAACCGTGCTCTCCTGGTTCATAGGTCGACACCCAACCGCTGAGCCATGCCAGCTGGGCTAATTGTGAAGATTAAAAAAAAAAAAAAAATCTGCACAGGCAATGCTTGCTAATGAAAATTCAAACAGCAATGCAAAACATCAAGAAGAACGTCAAACTCTCTCTTCTCCCAGCTCTGCTACCAGCTCCAGCCCTGAGAGTTGCCGTCAGCGCTTAGGTGGGCATGTCCCCCGATTTCCATGTCTGTGCGTGTATGAACGTACAGAGGCACTTTAGACACATGGGCTCCGAGTCTTCACGCTGCCCCGCGGCTGTTTTCAGTCAACAGTATGTCGTAGAGCCTTCCTGGATGTGTTTATAGTTTCCCACGAAATGGATGGGTGTCAGGAAAAATTGTGAAAGACTTTGGAAACGGAGTGTCGGAGTGTCGTTCCAATGGAATGCTGGGTGTTTCCCTGAGGGCTGGTTCGGAAGGGGTCTGTGTCCCCGATTGTCTTACACTGGTTTAATAACACACTCCATCAAACCCCTCCATAGCGAGCCACTTAGGTTCTCCAATTTTTAAGTGTATTGTAAACAGTGTAGGAACATCCTACCCCTTGTATAACATCTTTATACATTTATTTAAAAACTTTTAGTTTGTTGGTGTTTTTTTTCCCCAATGGTGGTATCTGTTTTTTTTAAAAAAATATATTTTATTGATTTTTTACAGAGAGGAAGGGAGAGGGATAGAGAGTTAGAAACATTGATGAGAGAGAAACATCAATCAGCTGCCTCCTGCACATCCCCCACTGGGGGATGTGCCCGCAACCAAGGTACATGCCCTTGACCGGAATCGAACCCGGGACCCTTCAGTCCGCAGGCCGACGCTCTATCCACGGAGCCAAACCGGTTTCGGCGGTGGTATCTGTTTAATAGCATCCTCCCCTTCCTCTCCCCCGCCACTCCACTTGGGGAAGATTAGCGATAATTTCTGAAGTGGAGCTGTGACCCTCGAGATGTAAAAAGTACATTTTCTTATGAGGAAGGCACATGATACACATGAGGTCGTGATGCTTTTTAACCCTTTGGGATTTGACACCCCCTCTTTACTGCCCCCCCCCCCCCCCCCCCCGTCACTGCTCAGTCATCTTTTTGTGGTATTCAAAGCTTGGATTAGGAAAATGAGGTTCAGTCAAAGACTGTACTTGGCAGAGACGTGGTAATTGCCCCTGTGCTTTGAATGTGTAAATGGGCAGGAAACACAGGCAAAGCGCCACCGCTTTGCAAAGGTGGTCCCATATTTCCCTCCTTGGATCATCCCCGCAACCCAGACGTGGCAGCTGGGTTGATTATTATTCCCGTTTTAGAAAGAAAGAGAAATCAAGCACAGAGAGGTGAAGTGGTTCTCCAAGGGCACAGGGCAAGGACCCACTGCTCCCCCGTCCTCCTCGGGTGCTGACCCATCGCATCTGTTCCCACCCGTAAGGACTTTCACGTTTGGTTGAACGGCTCTAGGGAGGCCCCGGTCACGCCACGGGGATGGCGGATCTGGAAATGTATCCCTGGGTAGGGGTGCCCTTTCCTCATTCCCTCAGAGGTGTGCGTGTGCCGGTGTTGGTCTCACGGCGTGTCCTTCGCTCCCGTCTTCCATCTGGCACAGCCTTCTCCTCTGTGGAAGTCGTGGGCCCTTCCGCAGGTAACTGCTTTGACTGCAGGTTTGCATGTGATTTACCTACGTGAGTGTTCCATGAGTCCCTTTGAGAATCAATAGGTCACATAGAAACAGTACAGTACAAAACAAGCCACTGGCCCTGCCTCCCGCCTCTGTCTCCCTCCGAGAGAAGCCGGGCAGGAGGGCATAGTCCAGAGCCTGGGGGCTGTACTGTTTTTGTCCGTGTTGGAGGTGGGAGTGGTATTTTCTTCCCGGAAGCGTTCTAGCTGGGTTGGCTCGCACTCCCGTGGCTCACAGCTGCCTGGAAGCAGCAGAGAGACCAGACGGAGAAAGGCTGCCCATTAATCGGATGATTAGCCTGAACATGGCTGTGGGCTCCTTGTCATCCCAGCGTGCAGGAAGCCAGCTCCTTTTTCTCTAGAGAAGGGGTCCGAGGACCGAAGGGAGCCCAGGCGGGCGGCAGAATGCGGGGCTGGAGCAGAAGCCGTCTTTAAATCCAAGTCCCAGGCCTGGGGTTTCCTCCGAGCAGTTCAGCGGCTCTGTTACTGACGCCCAGGCTCCACTCCTTTCCTAGGGCTACCTAGGGCTGCAGCTCAGAGCCACAGAAACGTTTCGTCTCACAACTCTGGAGGCCAGATGTCCAAAATCGACTGTAGGCAGGCCACCGCTCCCTCTGAAGGTGCTGGGAGTGTCTGTCCCAGGCCCTCTGCTGCTCTGTAGGGGCATCCAGAGTAAATGGACCGCCCTTTGCTGAGGAGGCCTTGTGATGTTAGAAGACAGCTGGGACACCCACTGAGAGCGGAAGCCGGAAGCCTGGCCTCTGGCTTCTCAGGTGAGGTCAGTGCTTTCATTGCACGTCACATTGGAGGAACAGACACACTAGGGCTAGAGTCTGTTAGCAGATGCCAATGTGGTGCTGCTAACATCTGGCAAAGCTCAAGGACATAGCCGGTTAATAACTTCCCAGAGGTGGGGCAAGACACCCACTTTTTTTTTCTTTTCAAGGTGATATGATATCTTATCATGCTGTTCAATGCACCGAGCCACGATGTTTCAATTCCCATTAAAAGCTCTATTAATGCCTCTCGTGGAAAGGTTGCAGGGCAAGGGAGAATGTGCCACCACCATGCTGTGTGAGCTTAGGCACATTGCTTGACCTCTCTGAGCCAAACTTTTCTCAGCTGTATAGATGTGTACCTTGGCCCAGGTGATTTCTGGAGCTATTTTCACCCTTCAGATCTTGAGAATTCACTGGTGCATTTTCCACCGATAGCAATCCAACTGTGGGTACTTCATAATGAGATTTGATGTTAATTTGAAGAGCAGGCATTACACATTAAAATTAAAATTACCCCCCAAGGAAAGAATTGGAGCTGGGAGGGGTTAGGTAGTGTAATAGAAACAAACAGGAAAGAACCTCATTGCTGCTAATGGAACCAAGGCCTGCAATCTAAGAAAGGCAAGTCCATGATTCTGGTATTTTCTTTAGTGGATTATAGAAAGGCAAATTAGATCAAAAGTAAAAAATAAACAGTTTGATTGTTCTGCACTGTATTATCTTAATAAAAAGCCTTCCTGGAAAGCTTAAAAACACACAGGGCTCTGTCTTGGCCAAAGAAAACAATGTCAACGTTGTTGAGAAAAATGTGAGAATTTTCCATGGAGACATGAGTGAGGGGAGACATTGTCATGTGGACCTGGAGGCACCCCACAAGGAGATAGAGACTGGCAAGCATTCCCTACTTGTCGAGGCTTGTGGTTGGGGACCGTTGTCACCCACAGGGGAAAGGGCTTAGAGATGGGGATGGGCACTGCCAGCGTTCCCGAGGGCTCCTGGCCAATCCCGGCCCATTTCTTCATTCACCTGCAACTTCGTGCGTTTGGGCTCGGTGTCCACCTTCTCTTGACCGGTGACACAGATGTCACAGTCAAGGATGCTGCTGCAAGGGTCGGTGAGTCTCTCCTGCTTCACTTTCCTCCAGCGGGAAGTGGCGAAAGGTGGAGGCTGCCATTTGGATTCTGTCCTTGCTCTGCTGCTCATTTGTCTCAGGTCCCAAGGCCAGTGACTTAGTCTCTCTGTATCTTTATCATCACCTACGGACAATGCCCTAATGATTATAGAGACCAAGTAAAGAATATGAATGAAATAGAAAGTCTAGATACAGATACCCAAGTGTATGTAAAAAAAGTTAGTATGTAGTCAAGGCAGCATTTCCAATCAATGGGAAAAGAATGGCTTACCTAGGAAATGGCGTTGAGATAACTGGCTAACTAATCATTGGGGAAGACACAATGTTAGATTTATCATATTAACTAAAACAATTCTAGAGTCATTGAAGATTTAGAGTTTTAAAAATGAAACTAGTCCTAGCCAGCGTGACTCAGTGGATAGAGCGTCAGCTTGCGGACTGAAGGGTCCCAGGTTCGATTCTGGCCAAGGGCACCTGCTTGGGTTGTGGGCTCGATCCCCAGTAGGGGGCATGCAGGAGGCAGCTGATCAATGATTCTCTATCATCATTGATGTTTCTATCTCTCCTTCTCCCTTCCTCTCTGAAATCAATAAAGAAATATATTTTTTAAAAAATGAAACCAGATAGAGTCTAGAAGGAAACATAGGTGACTGTTTCTTATAGTTTGGGGTACAGTTATAAGAAAAAAGATTGACGTATTTGACAGTGCAAAATAAGATTTTGATCCCTGAGAAAAGAGATCATAACAAAAGATAAAAGTCAGTGACAAGCTGAGAAAATAGCCTCAATATATAAGATCCTCTCATAAAAATAAATCAGAAATAGGAAACACCCAGGAGAGAAGTGAGCAAAGAGTGTGAAGAGGTAATTCACAAAAGAAGAAAGGGGTATATTCATTAGGCAGTAAAGAGGATATATTAATCAGGCAGGAGTCTTGGTTGCAAGTGACAGAAATTCAATCTAGACTAGTATAGCCATAGGAGAACTCATCTGGGAGGAGACTGAGGTGTCGTGCGTGTCAAAGGGAGGGAGTGAAGCCAGGGCCCAGGATGGCCTCGGGACCCCTGTCACCTGGAACCTGCTGGCACTCTTCATTGCTCTCTTTATTGCCCTCATCTACTTCTTTCAATCTACCAACGTCACATTTTCTCACTACTCTTCTCCATATGATGGGGAAATGTTCATAGTTTCACATCTTACAGCCTCCACCAGTGGAGAGAAGACTGGAATTTCCCTCTCCAATTCTGTTTTGGAAAATCTTAGGCAGTGACTCCCTCCCCTAACCCCCCAGCCTGTCTTGGGTCAGTGGATCACTCCGGGACAATTACCATAGATTGCAGGCATCAACTCTTAGATTCTCAGATTGCAGGTCATAGGGGTGAAGTTACAAGATATGGTGGCTCTGGTTACAGCCAGAGAGGCTGGGGTAGATTCTAGGGGGAAAAAGAGGGTACTCGTCAGACAGGCAGTAAATAGGGACCACTACTCATGAAAAGGATGCTCAGTCTCACTAGTCAGAAGAATCTCATATACGCAAGATCTTAGATTGGCAAAAATTTAAACATTGATAATGCCTGGTTAAGGTAGTGTGGGTAAATAAGTTCTTTCAAACATTATGTTCATGCCCTGGCTGGGTGGTTCAGATAATGGAGCATTGTCCTGTACACCAAAAGGTTGCAGGTTCAATTCCTGGTCAGGACACATACCTGCACGCCCCACACTGGGGACCGAGCCCGCAACCCTGGCAGGTTTGAACCCCGATCAGGGTGCGTTTGGGAGGTAACCAATTGACATTTCTCTCTCACATCGATGTTTCTCTCTCTCCCTTCCTTTTTCTCTTAAAAAAATTACACATATTCTCATGTGAAGATGAAAAAAACCCAAAACACTCACATTATACTCGCATTGCTGATAGGAGGGTAATTTGATATGTCTTTCTTTTCTTTTTCTTTTTTTATAATATATTTTATTGATTCTTTACAGAGAGGAAGGGAGAGAGATAGAGAGTTAGAAACATCGATGAGAGAGAAACATCGATCAGCTGCCTCCTGCACACCCCCCACTTGGGATGTGCCCGCAACCAAGGTACATGCCCTTGACCGGAATCAAACCTGGGACCTTTCAGTCCACAGGCTGACGCTCTATCCACTGAGCCAAACCGGTTTCGGCTGATATGTCTTTCTTATGGACAGTTTGGCAATAAATATATAAACATGCATAAAATGGTGTAACTGTTGGCCTTAGAAATACAATTTCTAAGATTTTACTTTAAGGAAAAATCAGTGTACTAATGATTTGCAGGAGATTGTTTAGAGGGTGTTTATAACAGAGAAATTGGAAATAATTTCAGTGACCCTAAGTAGAGGATTACTAAAATGAATTTTGGCATATTCAAATAATGGACTCATATATAGTAGCCATTAAGAATTATGGTGATCGCCCTGGCTGGTTTGGCTCAGTGGATAGAGCGTCAGTCTGCCGACTGAAGGGTCCCAGTTTCGATTCTTGTCAAGGGCACCTGCCAGGGTTGCGGGCTTGGTCCCCAGTGTGGGGCATGCAGAAGGCAGCTGATCAGTGATTTTCTCTCATCATTGATGTTTCTATCTCTCTCTCCCTCTCCCTTCCTCTCTGAATTATGGTGATCTATTCTTATTGACCCAAAGAGGTGATCATAACATAGTGAACAGAGCTTAGGAAAACTTGGCTTTTATACAGTGAGCATACTTGACACTTAGAATTAGTAAAAGAAAGATTTTTTGATTTGGGTGTGTGTGTGTGCAGACGGCAGTCTGTGCCATGTAAGGGTAAGGCCACTTGGTGGGACCATGGAAGAAATATAATCCTTTCAAACAATAAACATGCCAAGCCCTCTGGATCTGACCAAGGATTGTCCTCAGCATTTCACCGTGGGAAATCGTAAGATTATTCCAGCTATCTCGCCTAAATGATTGGACCCACTCATTGACTGACTAGCTTGATGGAACCTGTGCCATAAACGCCTCGGTGTGTCTAGCACACTTTGGATTCTGCTAGATGGTGACACACCTTTGCCTTTTAAGCATGGATTGGAATTTTGGGAAAAGCCCACATTCCTTTATTGTCAGGTTTGGTGTGTAAACCAGGCAACCCCTCTGGGTGGCGATTTTGGCGGTGGGGAGTGGAGGACAAGGACTAAGGGAGTAGGGAACGTTCCTGGTGCCCTGGGGCCACAGGCGCTGAGGGTTTGCTTTAACAGTAACCACCATCACTTGGCTTATTTTTAAAAAAATATATTTCTTTATTGATTTCAAAGGGGAAGGGAGAGGGAGAGAGAAATAGAAACAGCAATGATGAGAGAGAATCATTGATCGGCTGCCTCCTGCACACACCCCCCCCCCCCCCACTGGGGATGGAGCCTGGAACCCGGGCATGTGCCCTTGGCTGGAATTGAACCTGGGACCCTTCAGTCCACAGGCTAACGCTCTATCCACTGAGCCAAACCAGCTAGGCCTAGGGCATCACTTGCTTATTTTATCTTTATCTTTGTGTGATGGTTGGTGGGAGGTGAGCACTTTGATTCTTGTTTGACAAGCTGGGAGTTGAAGAAGAGAGAGACTGACTGTCTGGAATCCTGAAGCCAGGGATGTGCCCAGTGGGGACTGGACTCCCGTCGGCTCTGTCTGGTGAACTAATGGCCAACTGATGAGCAGGAATACTCTGGGATGCACAGAATCCGAGTGGATTTCACTGAGATGATTCAAGCACTCCTGGGTGTAGAATGCTAGCAGAGGGGAATGTGATGATGAAAGAGACTGCTCCTCCCTTTCTGGAAGTTCCAACCTAATTGGGGGAAGGACAGGAACATGGCCTTTGTAGGATGTAAGTACAAAGGCAGTCACGATGGGGAGGGGGGTGTCAGTAAAGGCTTCATAGAGAGGTGTCATGTGGGCTGGGCTGGAAGGCTGGTGATTGATAGTGTGAAGCTGGTGACTATTAACAGAGCCCTTACTGGGCTCCAAGCTCTGTGCAGAGAAATTGCTAGAGATGTGTTTTTCACTGCGATCTGATGAGTTCTGTATCGTCATTTGTACATGACAAATCCAGCAGAGAGGCGAATGTACTTGTCCAAGGTTGTGTAGCAGGTGAGCGTTGGAACTTGGATTTGATCCCGAAGCCAGAGTTGTGGGGGAGAATTCCACCTCATGAGGCTCCAGGGTAGAGTGCTGTGGAGACGGGGGTCCCTGGCAGCGGGGAGGGCAGAGCCAAATGGTGGTGAGTCGGGTGACGGAGTGTGAGGTGGCATTTGTATGAGGCGTGGAGTAGTTGTAGGGACACAGGGAGCAGGAAGGCTGGAGGTGGGGACTGTCATATGGGGAGGTGTCTGAATGCCAGGCTGTGAAGCCGGGAGTTAAATTTTTAGGCAAAATGGGGCCATTGAGCATTTTTGAGCAGAGGAGGCTGATACTGGCTGAGTTAGAAGACACTGGGTCCGGCAGCAGTCTGTGAGGCTCAATGAGCTGTCGTTCTGAGAAGTGTGTGGGGAGGCCAGGGTCCTGCAAAAAAAAAAAAAAAAAAAAAAAGGGTGGGGTGGGTTGGGATGGGTAGGAGCAGCATTGGGGAGGCCGAATCTATAGCACTTGGCACCTGATGGGATGTGAGGTGCGTGGGACAAAACTATGAAATTTGAACCGAGGCGACACTGCAGGGCAGCTGGGAGGTGCTGCTGGCTCTGGGAAAAGATGCAGGTGTGGTTTGGCCTCACCGGGTGGAGGAATGGCCAGCACAGAGCCTCCTGGCCCCAGGTGAGGCTTTGGGAGGTGCCACCCGGCAGCAGCTCTGAAGAATGGAGGAACAGATGGCTTTGTTGTTTTTTTCCTGCCAGGCCCCCACGCCCTCTTACCCTGGCAGCAGCACCTCCATTTTCCTTGGAAGACCACTCCTCATATTCAATCCACGAGCTTGGTGGGGATGACTTCTCATTGGCTCCACCCTGGCCAATCAGAGCACTGCTTCTTCTCTTTGACCTCAGGGACCAGGTCAGGGATGAGGATGTGATTCAGGGTCCAGAAGGGACTGCTCTTCTGCTGCTGGGGTGGAGGGAAGCCTGGGAACGTTGGTTGCTGTTGTCACAATTTTCCTGAGAATAAAGGCAACGTGGGGGAGAGACACAGTCCTCATCACATTGTTTGGTTGTGGCCGCCAGCCATCCTGGGAGCCAGATGTACACCCCCCACCCCTTCCTGTTTAGGTAAATCGAAGACTTGACACTTACAGTCAAAGGATGCTGACTCACTCAGGGTTAGAAGCCACATCTTCAGGGGCTACCTGCCTTAAAGGGCCCAAGAAGGCAGGCCTGGAGGGGTGCGTCCTGGATGATAAGGAGGTGCCCTGAGTCCAGGAAGGCTGAGTGAGCACTTATCCTAGACTTTTGCTTGAACATAGAGGCAGGTGCATTTGACGTTTGCCACAAACAATACAATCCCCAACCTGGCTGCCCTTGTGGACTCCAGTTATGGCAAAAAGAAAAAAAAAAATCAGGAAACAAGTAAACAAACAGGCCGGTCACCATGGATATGTGAACCCAAGGTGTTGGGAACAATAGCTGAGTGTGAGTCCAGAAGTGGGTGCTGTCTGCACAGACCTTCGTTATATCCCAAATCTGCTTCCTGGTGGGAGCCTGGACACGTGTGTAAATTAATTTATGGCCAGCCCCTCCCAGAGATGGCAACACCTCCGATAAGCCTTGGTTTCATCATCATTAAAATAATTATAAACTTAATGCGGCGCTTATGCACTCTTAGGGCACTCTTTACAACTGCCCTTTAGGTAGATAACTGGGCTATTTTTACCCCAGTTCCACAGAGGAGAAAATGGGAGCTCAGAGAGATGCCTTAACTTGCCCAAGATCACAGTTATTGATGGAAAAATCAGGATTTGAACCCAGGCCCCAGCATCGGTATCCTTTCAACCACCATGTTTCACTACCTCACATTGGTGTTGGCAAAAAAAAATTTAGTAAAAGTAGCTAATACTTACTGTATATGTCTCATTTCATTGAGTCCCTACCACAAATCAATGAAGTAGGCCAACTGGTTAATCCCATTTTATAAATGAGGAAACTGAGGTACAGAGGACTTAGGATTTCTCCCCAAGTCCTTCAGCCAGTAGGAGGCAGAACTATATTTCGAGGTTATTTTTTTCAGATGGATTTGAAATGCTTAGTGTGCCTTAAATTTAACTTGGGAGCACAGGATGGGTGATAACTGTAATTTCTCAATCCGGTTTTTGTCAGTTATGATGTTCTTCATGCGTAGATTTATATGAAAGAAACAAAGGAGAGCCTGGCTGGTATGGTCAGAGGTTGAGCATCACACGTCCGGGCTCGATCCCCAGTGTGGGGCGTGCAGGAGGCAGCCGATCAATGATTCTCTCTCATCATTGATGTTTCGCTTCCTCTCTGAAATCAATAAAAATATATATATAAAAAAAGAAACATATGAGGAGAGTGAACAATGTGGACAGAGAGTAAGGGCAATTTGGTTTGTCTGTTATTGTTGGAATACCGTACCCTGGATTTCACTGACAGGAAAGTAATTGGAAAATGTTAAAACAAGAGAGTAAGGCTTACAAACAATATCACACCATTAGGTTTATGTAAATTAGCTCCTTGGTGAAGAAGAAATCCCACTGTACTACTGTTTGTGGGCTGGCTGCCCGTTGCAAATGCTGTGGAGTGGGAGTGTGTGACAATTTTATTTTCATTGAGGGCCCATTACAAGACACATTCCGGCTGCTCACACTCCCCCAAGTTCATGAATTGGTTCAATAACAAAAAGCCTGAATCATTTTAATGTGAAGGTAAGGTGTAGGGACATCTGCTTGAGTAATTTCTGACTTTTCTTTTTGAAAATGGTAGCCTAGAAGCTTCGGGAGGACAAGCCACGTGTCTGTGGCTCTTTGTCGTGTGACTGGTATACATTAGGTGCTCAGCAATTACTTTTTGAATGAATGATGAACCCACTATCCAGATTCTGGCCTATGCCAGGCCCACTCCTCCCCAGGAGATTCCTTGAGGCTGGCAGACGACCAAAGGCGAATGGAAGCTGAGTCCCAGCTCAGGTGGAGGCCCGAAGTGGGGTTCTGGACAGCGAGGGTAGGTGGCCCAGTCTGGAAGCTCAAGGGCTCCTTTCTTCCTCAGGCTCAGCTCCCATCTCACCTCTTCCACCTGCCAGAAAGGCCGAAAGTCCCGCTCCACCAGGAAGATGGAGCCAGGGAAAGAAGAAATTTCAGGAAGCCTCAGGGCCTAGCTTGGAGTTGGCTTGAGCTGTGGCCACTAGCGGCTCTGGGCCCGGCTGCTCCCAGAGGGTGTGGAGTTGGGCACTGTGGTGACCTGCCTGGGGAGACCTTGCTTCCACCCTCCGGGACCTCTAGGTCATCTCTGGCCTCAACGGTGGGGAGTGTCTTAATTAGGAGCTAACTTGTTGTGGGTTCCTTAAGGTGTACTGTGCTAAGTACTAAATACATTCTCACTGGTTTTTCCCTTTAGGACTTCAATTTCACCATTTCCTTTTCTGTTACAAAAAAGTGTTAATATCTTTAACCCCATTCTACAGCTTAGAATGCATTATCTCTTAGTCCTTACAGGGATCTTACTAGGAATGTGTCCCCATTTTGCAGATGAAGAAACTGAGGCTTAAAGAGGGTAAGTAACTTGCCCAGTGTCATGTCTCAATTGTTTAAACCAGTAGTCGGCAAACTGCGGCTCTCGAGCCACGGTTTGCCACTCTGTTGACTAATGAGTTTGCCGCAGTTTGCCGACCACTGGTTTAAACCAAGTAAGGGAATATGACTTTTACACTCACTTTTCTTCTCTGCTGGGCCCACTCCCCTGGTTGGGGTTAGGGAAAGAAGGTCCAGACCTTTGCTTTGTTGGATTATTTGTCTGAGTTACTGGTGTTTGCTCCATCACAGGGACCTGGGAGCTAGTTAAGGGCTTTATGCTCAGTTATCTTGTATATATGTATTGGGAAAAGGCCACTGCCCATCATATTGTTCATAGATCTGTTTTAGCAAAGCTGACTGTGAAGTGAATTTCTGTAATGTGAACTTGAGTAAAGTGAATGACAGTAAAGTGAATTCTATTTCCTGATTGTTTCCTTTCTAAAAAATAAGATCATTCCCAGAGAGTGTCCCAGAGGCTACAGCCTGCAGAGGAGCTGGGCTTTGAGGGGTGGAGCCTGGGACCTGCTTTTGGCCACATGCCCATCCCCAGGCCTGGCTCTCCCCCACCGCATGGTCAGGGGGCTGCTCCTGGGACTGGGTTCTTCTGTGCCCAGTAGCGCGAGGGCCCTGGCTGCACCAGGAGCTGTTTATCATCAGTGCAGGGGTTACAGACGGTTCGGCCCACACGCTATTTTAAAAATCAGAACATTTCACATAACATTCCCGATATAAGACTTCTCTTAGAAAATCGGAAGTTCTGGCAACATTAGGTAAGAATTTTTTCATGACAACATTTGTCTATAATTGGATATTGGTTGTCTATTTTGGGGCAAGTGCTGGGCTCTACATTTCACCACAGACCACACTATTCCCTCTCGCCTCACACCAAGTCCCGTTTACTCAATTGTATCACCTGATGGACCTCTGGGTTTGGGGCCCTTGTGCTTTTCCATAGTGTATTTGCCTTACAAACTTTGTTATGTAATGAACCAAGTTCTTCTTTGAAAAAAAAAACAACAAGCCAGTTTTGCAGCCACAGAGTTTGCTTAAAATGTAACTTCAGCAGGCACTGCAAATTTTGCTCATTTAATATGGAGCACTGGCAAGAACCCTATATGAATACTTAGCAGTAGGAATATGTTGGGACCAAGGAGCCAGCAGGCATTACCTGGGGTCTTCATCCAAGAAATGAAAAGTCACACACAAAGCTTCATGATAGAAGCAGTGTTCAAGGGGAAGACCCTTGAACTTCAGGGAGACTGAAGGAGGGAGGGAGGTGGTGAGAGTGGGGGCAGGGACGGGGTGGGGGGAGGGCGGGGAGGCAGGTGAACACTCCCCAGGTGAACATTCCACAATAAAGGAAACGGAAGCAAGCCAGCTGGGAAATACCTGCGTTTAGGCTTGAATGATGCTGTTTACATGTTCTTACAAGAAAGACTATCATGGGCGAGTTCTTAATGGGTTGTCTGTCTGTCAAGGGGAGAGGCTGGGGTGGGGGAGGGGCTCCAGTTGACGTGGAAATGGCTAGAAATGCTGGAAGCTTTGCTGCTTTCATTTCATGTCTTTCCGATTACAATCTGCCAGGGGATTAAAAGTGTGTGGGGAGGGTGCTGAGCTGGGGAGGGAGGAGGAGGTGTGTGTGTGTGTGTGTGTGTGTGTGTGTTTTGTTTTCTGGGTCCAGAGAGGGTTTTCCGGTCTGCGGAGAAGGTCCCCCTCCCAGTGGACGGGGGCTGGCCGGATGGCCGGCGGGAGAGTCGGACGTTCCTGGTTTCCTGGGTGGAGGGTGGCGTGGAAGGAGCGGAGCCGGGCCCTGAAGATTTCAATTACACTTTGGACTGGCTCACCCGGGGAGGTGGCAGGACTTGCTCTGGAGGTTGAAAAGAAAGAGCAGAGGTTCGATTCCATCTGGCACGCTGGGTGTGGCTCTCCCTGCCCGGCGGCTGGGATGGACCCAGTGATCTCCCAGCCTTCTTTGTTCTGAGACTAGACACCCCACCCTTCACTCCACCCCCCCCACCCCCCCCGAGAAAGTTCTGGATCTAGAAAGGTTTAGTCCCAGCACTTTAGAATTACAGCCAGAAAAGCAAGACCCTGAAGCTGGATCCTTTGGCTTTGGGGGCAGCTAGCTGGAAAATGCCCACCTTCTGCGGGACACGGAATTGCTCCAGCGACTTGCGCTGCTGAGGCAGAGAGGGGAGCAGAGAGAACCCTCTTCCCCCGTGGAAGCGGCCTGTGCTGCTCGGACTGTCTCAAACCCGGCATTTATGTGCCCTCATTCGCTTCGCTGTCTGGAGGTGGTTTCCACATTTCTCCGGACTTCTGACCCCCTCCATCCCCCCAAAGCAAGGTGATGGTATGGCTGGTGTCAGGGTTAAAAGTGTCCCCTTTTCATTCTGAAAAGGGTCCCTGTTTGGACAATCAATTATAGTCGCTCTACCATGCAAGGCCAGAAAAAGCTCAGTAGAAAACTTTGTTTTGGGAGGGGGTGTTGAAACCAAGGCATTTGAAAAATGCGATTTTTCCATTTTAAATATATATATATTTTTTCTTTTCTTTTTTTGTCATCTAAATGACAGACATTGCAACCTTCAGAGCCTAACTTCTTGCTGGAAAGAGAGGAAGGGAGTTTTGTTATTGAGAAAGATTATTTAAAAAAAAACCCACAAAAAAACAACACAACAAATGAGAGAACTGGGGAGCTTCCCAGTCAGGAGCCCTAACCCTGCTGGGGGCCTGGGGGGTCTCTGTCAGCATGGGGCAGCCCTGGACGAGCATGGTTTTGAAAGGAAAGGGGATGCAGAGAGTCCTTGACTTGATGCCGTGCAGCGGGAACACGGAGGAATGCAGGTGCCCAGGCCAAAGGGCCCCCAGGTCTGAGGAGCAGGATCCTGCCGGGGCTCTCAGTCCTTCGATGGGGCCACTTGGTCTATGGTTGATTGCAAGAGTGGGGACTAGGGACTGACAAAAATAAAAATCTAGGTTCTAGTTGTTTCTGTTAAAAGATGAACAGGCCTATGAAACATTTTAAGGGTTTATTTGAGCAAAAATCCCTTCAAATCAAGCACTGCCAAACCAGACGTGGTTCAGAGTGCTCCTCCGAAAGGAGCCAGGGCGAAGACTTTCATAGAGAACGTGTGGAAGCAAAGGAAGGAAATCATTTGATTGGCTATAGCTTCAAGCCTCGTTGGCTGTTTGTGATTGGTCGTCTTGGGCGTTTTGTTTTCGTAACCTTGAGACATTAACAGACTTAGGTTTTGGTTTGCTTGTGTTGGCTGCCAGGGCATTAGAGCCACCTGGGTCTCGTGGCCTTGTTTAATTAGCCTAACACTGCCCAGCTGGAGCGACCTACAGCCGCTAGTTCCCCTGCAGCCTCGGTTTTCCCATCTGTGAAATGGGGATGGTACCGCCATCTATCCCCAGGGCTTCTGGTGAGAACCAAACGGAGGGCAAAGGGCATCAGTGATCTCAGATGGTCCATGTCCACGTGAGGGGATGGCCCCGGGGCCCCCGTGTGGTCATGAGGACTGCCGTTTCCTTTGGGCAAAAAGGAGGAGTAGCCCTGAGCACCTTCGTGTCAGTGACACCGGACAGATGACCTTGAGTGCACTCTCTTCCCAGCCCTGTGAGCCACTGACAGGTTCAATGAGGCTTTGCCAAAATGTTCAAGTTGCTTTTCCTAATACAGGTTTTTCTTCAAGTTTTGTCCCAATACGGCTGATCTCTCTGGGAACATCTTTTGCCAAAATGAAGCTGGCAATGCTGTAGAAAGAGGCAGTGTTATATGTGATTATGAAAAATGGCTTAGTGCCTGGCACGTAGGATATATTCATTTTTTTCCATTCATTCGTCCACCCAACAAGCAGGTACTGAGACCAGCTCTGGTCTCAGGCACTGGGGCGATTGGGGTGGCTGGGCAGACGTGGGATCTGTCTTGACCTGGGACTTGCCTCTTTGAGGGAATAACCTGCAAATAACACAAGTAACTTAGAATCTGTTAAAAGAGAAAGACTAATAGACCAAAGGTGGAGGGCTAAGTGGGAAAGTTTTACTGCCAGTTCAGGAACCCGACAGCCTGGAATCTTGGCTGTGAGGCATGAGGTCTAGGCAGGGAGAAATGGCGGACATAGGTCTTTGATAGCTAAACAAACGTACACGAGCTGTGTCTCATTGGGACTGGGAGGGGACCTGGCTGGCGATGTCTGCGCTTGTGAGTTAGGTGGGCACGGGGCTAGCTAGAGGTGGTCTCTTCTGTAACAAGGACTGCCCATGACATCATCATCATGGTGCCCAGGAGTGTCCACGGCCTGGAAGGTCTGCTGAGTTAGGATATGGCACCCAGGGAGGTCTGCACTGGTGTCAGTTGGCTGGGTGGCCCGGTAGGGGTTTGTCCCATCTCTAATGGGTTAGGTACCACTAAAGATGAAAACGATGAAGAGGACGTAGAAACATGAAAAATAATACATGAACTCTTAAATGCAACGAGTAGAACATGAAAAGATCACAACCATAGCACTCAGAAATCCTTTGGTAGTAAGTGACAGAAACGTAAATCTAACTAGCTTAAACAGAAATGAGAGTTCATGGCCTCATGTGTCCAAGGAGTAAAACAATGTTTCTGGGGTTCTTTCTGTCCCCGTCTCTCAGCTCTGCTTGTCTCTCCCCTGCTTCATTCTTGGCTGGGTGGATGCTCCCTCGCAGCTCTCTTAGAAACCCCAGTGCAAAGAGAGCATCGCCTCTGAAAAAGCCTGGACAGGACTCTTTTTGGCGTCACAATATCACTTGCCTTCGCTTGGTGGGGATCACAGGGACTGGCCCTTAGAGAAGTAGGGGAGCAAGTAGTGCTGGGCAAGTGTACCCCATGACTGCCCACCCAACATGTGAGAACAAGGCATCTCCTGGCTGGGCATGAGGCTCAACCAGTAACGGATATGCCTGGGTGGTAGGAGTGTGGATTTTAAAGTTGTTTGCAGTGACGCTAAATCACAGTGTTTAAAAGACACTTATGTGACCCACAATTGTCCTTTCTGTCACATTATGCTTGGGGCCAAAATAGACATGCTTTTTAAGCCTTGATCCTATGTATCAGTGCTTAGCAAGCCTTTTCGGCAAAGGGCAGATAGTAAATATTTTAGGTTTATGAGCCACGTGCTCTCTGTTGCAACTACTGAATTCTACCATTGCAGCTTGAAAGCAGCCATAGTCTATATCTACACAAATGACAAGGCTGAGTGTCAGTAAGACTTTATTTTTAACAGGTGTTGGGCCTGTACAACACTGAGCCTATAGTTAACAATGTGGTACTGTTATGTAATTGAAATTTTCTTAAGGGGAGCAGATCTCATGTTACATTTTTTTAACTACACACACTGTATCTATCTACCTACTAAGTTGTATAACAGTTTAATTTTTGTTCTTCATGTGGTGAGAGCGTTTAGGAAATATAAAACCGATCCCATCACAAACGCAAAGAATTAGAATTGACCTGTCCAACGGGGTAAGTAATGTTCCAACACAAATGAATCAACTGAGGATGTCTGTCTTGGCACGTGGAAGAGATGACATGGGGAGGCCACAACATGATGGCTGGGCTCAAATGCTGGCCAGGGTAGCTTTGTCTCGCCAGTTTTGGCAAAGCACACACTTACTTACGTCATGCATTTGGAGTGGTGTAGCATGCCTGGTTGAGGTTTAAAGCTCCCTCCTGTACCCTCCAAACCAGGTGTTGCTTGGGGTTGAAAACATTCACTGTTTGGTCAACAGAAGGCCCTCACAGCTCTGATGGGAATGGCACCTGAAAAGGACCATCTCCTCACAGATTTGCATTTTAGCACCTCCAGACTCCGCTTCAGCCAGCTGCCGTTTTCATGGGCACAGAGGAACGGGCTGAGGGCCCCCATGAGGGTTTGCTCCAGATCCGAGAATGAGTCCCAGGTCCCAGGATCAGAGCGAGGGTTTTGGACCCTTGTGTTTTCTGCAGATGTGATTATACAGAGCCTGGAGGCAGCCAGGCCAGTGACAGGCGGAAACTCTGAGAACATTCCATTTGAATAAGATGCATTTAATAAGAGCAATGGAAAATGGTAAACCTGGCTGGGGAAAGGGAATGTGCTCTTTCATGTAAAACAAACAAACAAAAAAATGTGACTGTGGGAAGCATCCAAAAAAAATGAGATGACCTGGAGGCTGGATTTAAAAATTGGCACCGAGGGAAATCTCATTTCCCCAGTCAATGACTCCCCCTCTGGCTGTGCTCACGCCAGCGGAGCAAACCAAAATAACTTCATAATTTAAAGTTTGTGCAGGCAAGAACGCTGCGCCTGGAGTATCACCCAGCAGATGAAAACCTTGAAGGCTTTGTTAACGGCCGCCACCCGTGGTCTGAAGGTTGATGGGGTCTGAGAAGGTGAGGGGATGCACATATGCAATTAAAAGAAAAAATCACATTGATCGTCCAGGCCAGACGCAAGCGCTTACTCACTGTGGTTTATGCCACCTTTGTTTGCTTGTTTGTTTGTTTTTTCTCTGGGAAGGATGTCTTTGTCCTGCCGTAATTAATTGTAACCAGCTTGTGTTTAGATCAGGGGACATGGAAACTGCTCAGAGCTCAAAGTATGTGACAGGCGGAAACTCTGAGTGGCGCCTTGTAACCAGGACCTCAAACTTTTTTTTCTTTTATTACGCAAGTAATAGAAGGATGCATTCGGGATGTAAAAGGTTCAAATTATAGAGCAAAGTACACACCCCGGAAAGCTCGAAACACCCCCTCATGGCCACCACCCCGCTGCCCTCTCTAGCTGCTAATGCTTCCTGTTCCTCCAGATCTTTTTCTGATTTTGCCTGTCTCTGTGACCATGAAAAGCACGTACATACATACACACACACACACACACACACACACACGTATATGACCAGTTTTCTTTTTAACACATATGAAGTTATGAGCTCTGTATTGACGCACAACTTGCTTTTTCCACTTAACACGGCCCGAGCTGCTTCTCGTCGGTACATGAGTGTATGCATTTTTAATGCTGCAGAGCATTCCATAATATGAATGCAAAGTTTATTGAGCCATTTCCCTACTCGTTGCTATGAGATGAAGTCATGATAGCGGAGATCATGAATGTGCCTTCGGGAGCCAGCTTTTGGAGCCGTGATCAGGGCACATGGAAATGCCCGACTTTGAAAAGGGACTTCACTCACCTGGAGAGTGACCCAGGGCAGGGGTCCGCACACCACAGCCCTCGGGCCAATGCACCCTCCTTGGGTTTTTGTATGGCCAGTGAGCCAAGAATGATTGTCTTATTTTTAAATGGTTGAAAGAAATAAAATACAATATCTCCTGATAAATGAAAGTTACATGCAATAGAAAATTTGGTGCTTATAAATAGGGTTTGTTGGAACGTAGCCACTCACATTTGTTTACCTTTTGTTGGGGGCTGTGTTCATGTCACAGCAGCAGAGTCGGGTAGTTGTGACAGAGACCATCTGGTCCACCTAAAATATTCGCCATCTGGCCTTTAATGGAAAACATTTGCTGACCCCTGACCTAGGGCAGTTACTAATCCCTCCATGTCTCAGCTTCTTTTTCTGTAAAACGGAGATCATAATAATAACTACCTTGTAGGGTTACATTACTTGATACAACTATGAAATAAATATCCCATGTGGAATCCACCAGATGTACCATGTAGCAAATGTGCATGTATAAGATACATGTAAAACACTTAGAACTTTTCAAATGCTCAGTACGCCCAGCTGGGTGTGGCTCAGGGGTTGAGTATGGACTCAGGAACAAAGGGGTCACCGGTTCAATTCCCAGTCAGGGCACATGCCTGGGTTGCAGGCTCGATCCCCAGTAGGGGGCATGCAGGAGGCAGCTAATGGATGATTCTCATCATTGATGTTTCTCTCTCTCTTTCTCCTCCTTCCTTCCTCTCTGAAATCAACAAAATAAAATGCCCAATAAAGCTTAGCTACTATGATAACATCCTTGTTATTATGATCATGACTCTTTGTGCACATGTGCAAGAGCATCCCAGACACCTGGAAGTGGACTTGATGGGAGGGGTGTGTTGGTCAGTCTATCTCACTGCCTTCCAGAACCGCTCCACCAAGTTTTGCTCCCACCAGTGGAGTCTCTGCTTTCCCACATTCTTGACAACACTGGGTGGGACACAAGGAGCTGATAAGAAAACGGAGCCTGAGAAGATCTGGGTCCCGATGGACTCTGTCTAGGCTCTTCAGGGTCAGAACTACCCCTCGGAGCGCCGAGCCCAGACCTCTGGGTTGATGCTCCTTGGAAGGCTCAGAGTCAGCACACGCTCGCTCACCCTTTGTTGAGTGAGGGGCTCTTCTGTGCTGAGCCCTTGACCTGTAAATTCTCATTTTCAGTTTTCACAACCGCCTCTATGTACAGATGAAGGAACAGAGGGGCTCAGAGAAGTTAAATATCTTTTTTAAAAAAATATATTTTATTGATTTTTTACAGAGAGGAAGGGAGAGGGACAGAGAGCCAGAAACATCGATGAGAGAGAAACATCGACCAGCTGCCTCCTGCACACCCCGTACTGGGGATGTGCCCGCAACCAAGGTACATGCCCTTGATCGGAATCGAACCTGGGACCTTTCAGTCCGCAGACCGACGCTCTATCCACTGAGCCAAACCGGTTTCGGCGAGAAGTTAAATATCTTGCTCCAGGTCCCCAAACTAATAAAGCAGAAGTGGGGTCTGCATCCAGTTATGGGGACTCCACACAACTTGCTACTACTCCTCTACTTCCAGGAAGGGACAAGGGGACGTCCGAAACACTACGTCTCCCATTTTCACTTTTCCAAATCAGCCTCTTGATAACGGGGTAGGAGCTCCATGAAAAATTAGAAGTGAACTTTGACGAGAGTGGCCCAGTCATGGCTGACTTTATCTCTTCCTGTCCTAAGTAAAGGGAATTTGTGATAGCGCATGTTACTATATTTTTCCTGCTCCCATGTCATAGACTGTGCTGCTCAGTCATGCTGAGAATGATGCAGTTCGAACAGATAACCCTCCTTGGGGTGAAATGTCTATTTTTAGGCATCTCCCTGCGCTCCTGTCAACGGCCTTTGCAATAGCATTTCTCATGTTCCATTAGCGCGTGTGCAAAACACGAAGCGAAGTTACCCAGATATTCTTGAGCTTGTGCATGGGGTGGTGGGGAATGTTTCTGGTTTTGTGTGTGTTTTCAATGACGAACATTTGCATTCCTTCCTCCCCTCACTTTTTTTTTCTCACATTAAGAAACAACAACAAAACGGCTGCTGGCCCCAAAATGTAACAATCGGGATCTTGTATAGACAGTAGTTCCCTATGAGGAATTCGAAACATTTGACAGAATTTCCTGCTGGAACCAAGAGCCGCGTTAAAACAAGAAGTAGGCTCTCTACTCAGAAAGACCCTGTACGAGTGCTTCTTAACCAAATAAAAAAGGCAGCTCAAGGTGGATTTTATGGCACCCAGGGCCTTTCTGGAGTGCTTAATTTTTTTTTAAATATATATATATATATTTATTGATTTTAGAGAGGAAGGGAGACGGGGAGAGAGAGAGAGAGAGAGAAACATCAATGATGAGAGAGAGTATCAATCAGCTGCTTCCTGCACGCCCCACACTGGGGATTGAGCCCTCAACCCAGGTACGTGCCCTGATGGGGAATCGAACCGTGACCCCCTGGTTCATAGGTAGACACTCAACCACTAAGCCACGCCAGCTGGACCATTCAATGATTTTTGCCTTATGTTTATGGGGGCTTAAAGCGATCCCAATAAAGAACATTCCTGCCCTAGCTGGCTTGGCTCAGTGGATAGAGGGTCGGCCTGTGGAAGGGTTCCAGGTTCTGGGGGCTGTGCAGGAGGCAGCCGATCAATGATTCTCTCTCATCATGGATGTTTCTCTCTCTCCCTCTCCCTTCCTCTCTGAAATCAACAGAAATATATTTAAAAAATAAAAATAAAAAAGAACATTCCACTTCCCTGAACAAATTGAGAGATGAGGCCGTGGTTGAAGGTTTGAACTTGGGAAGTTGCCCAGATTAATTTATCAAGTAAGTCATTCTCCTCCCCTGGGGCCATTAAATCAAGTGTCCAAACGGAGTTCTTAGGGAAAGTGACAGACACTGGAGGGCGAGGGTCAGTGTGGACGGCCCGGACCCTGTCCCACACTGGGTAGGGAATGTTGGCCTGGCCTTGACATTCTCCCGCATTGCTTCAGGCTGGTGTCAGACCCCTGCTGTCCTAACCTGCTGGTGAGGATGTGTGGCTGCCATGCTTTTCTGAGCCTAGAGATGGCTAGCGGTGACAGCCCAGGGGTGACACAGGGGTGTCCACCCCACCCAGTGCTCCTCTGTGCTCAGGTCTGGGTAACTATCGAGAGTACGGTGGCCCTTGATGAAGCCCTTAAATTCCAAGGGAAAGCAGAGGGATTGGAGCTGCCATGAACTATTTCAGGCTCAGCATTGCATCACAAAACAAGTCCCGAAGCAGGGAGGCATGGAACAGACTGGCACACCTCGGTGTGGGGTTGGGGGAATGAGAAGAGAAAAACCAAAGAACTTACATACTTACTAGTATATGCATAGCCCATGGACACGGGCAATAGGGTAGTGAAGACCTGGGGGAGTGGCGGGGGGGACGGAAGATATCTGTAATGCTATCAACAATAAAAAATACATTTAAAAATGAAAATTAAAAGCAAAACTTTGTACTAGCCTCAAATAACAACAAAAAAAAAGAACGCAAGTCCCACCAGGTTGCTGATGTTTCTTTCTCCCCACTCAGTGGACTCCACAGCCCCCTGCACCTGCCTGTGGAGGAGGGACACGCTTTGTGCACTGCCCCCCCTTTAACCGGAAGCTGAACCCCTCAATGCAGCTGCTGTATTTGACGTGCCCAGTTGACTGACTCTAAGCCCTGCTGTGCCCGGCAAACTCTCCAAGGCTGGACCAGCAGCCCGGGCTCCATCCCCTGCACATGCCCAGCTGGTCTGCAGGTCACAGCTCACCGTAGAAGTGCTGTGAGTGGCCAGCGCTTCCTTCCCTGTGGCTCTGGGCAGCCCAGCCCCGCTCAGTGGATGCGAGGCCGGGTGGATGCGAGGCCGTAGAGTGAACTTCTTTGCGATAATGACACAATTCTGGAAGAATGCAGCATCTCCCGGATACAGCTTCTGGAGCTTTGCCTGGGGGAGGGAAGCTTGGAGGGAGTTTAGTGTTTGGGCTCTTGGCGGTTCTTTGCCACAGGGGTGCGTGTGTGCGTCTCTGTGTGCGTGCGTACATGCTTTTTCACGGGGCTTTCTTCTTTTCAGTTGCTCATGTGGACCCGTTTTTGGGGAGGCCCCTGGGGAGAAGGAGAAAGCACAGAATGCTATGACACCTGATGGAAAATATTATGCCTTCGTCAACGAGGCTGATGTGTCTGCTCTGACGCTTGCCTTTCGCCCAAACCAAACCCCAACTGGAGAGGATGAGCCACACATGGGGACTGTTGGGTTGCTGACTCCCCCTTGAAATGGTACTGTCTTAATTCTCAACGCCTTTGGAAAATGCTTTCAGCATCATACAGTGTTTGAGGTCCTCCAGCTCGAGTCCTGAAAGGTCATCTTGGCCAAATGGCTGATGTTAAAGGAAAAGGAGACTGCAGGCCAGAGAAGACCCAAGACTTGCCCAGGGTTGCACAGCAAAACTTGAATTCTGTCTCTTGAAGGCCAGAAAAGGTTTTTGTCTGTTTTGTCCTACTTTAATTTTCAGACAATATATCGTGACAAGTTTTAGACAGTATTTTTCCCCCCACTCTGGTCTTATTCATTTAACAACTCTGACTGTCACACACACACTGTTCCAGGTGCTGGGGATACAGTGCGGAGCAAGCACACCTGGTCCTGTTGCTCAGGGGGCTTATAGTCTAACTAGAGGCCCGGTGCACGTCATTCGTGCACTTGGCGGGGGGAGGGAGGGTGAGGGAATGTCCCTCAGCCCAGCCTGCTCCCTTTAGCAGTCTGGGAGTCCTTGGGGGATGTCCAACTGATGGCTTAGGCCTGCAGCCGCAGTCAGACATCCTTAGCGCTCATCAGCCGTCAGCCTAGCTTGTGGCTGAGCAATGCTCCCCCTGTGGGAGCGCACTGACCACCAGAGGGCAGCTCCTGTGGTGAGCATCTGCCCCCTGGTGGTCAGTGTGTGTCATAGCGACGGGTTGTTCTGTCGTTCGGTCAATTTGCATATTACCCCTTTATTATATAGGATGAGGAAAACAGCTCAGAGCAAGAAACTATGTGTGGGTGTGAGCAGTGGAGTCCTGGCTTTGGGAGTCACCAGTCACTTCTCCTCCTCCCCCTCATCCCTGTCCTCCATGCTTTGTGGAAAGCCTCCTTGAATTTAGGTTGGGATGGCCAGGTTGAGGCTGTGGGGGTGGGGTAGGCACATTGGGCCACAGCAACCCCCACCTTCACCCCTCCCCTCACCTCTGAGCTGCTTCCCTTCTGAGGAAGTTGCTGTGTCTCTGGTTATGAGTGTGTTGCTTTTGAGCCCTTCCTTTTTTTTAAAAAAAAATTGAGCTATAATTTACATACCATAAAATTTTGAAGTGCACATGTCAGTGATTTTTTTAGTACATTCATAATATTGTGCCATTATCACCACTAATTCCAAAACACTTTCCTCACCCCCAAAAGAAACCCTGCACCTATGAGCAGTCCCTCCCCATAGTCCCTGCTGCAGCGCCTGGTGACCTTCTCTCTGTGGATTTGCTATGTGGACATTTCACATAAATGGATCATACAATGTGTGGCCTTTTGTGTCTGGCTTCTTTCACTTAGCATAACATTTTCAAGGTTCATCCCTGTAGCTGTGTCCGGACTGCATTCCTTTTTTTGTGGCCAAATAAGATTCCATTGTGTGGGTGTACCACATTTTCTTTCTTTTTTTTGTTGTTAATCCTCACCTGAGGGTATTTCTCCATTGATTAGAGAGGGTGGGAAGGATGAGGGAGAGAAGAGAGAAAAACATCTATGTGAGAGAGAGACATCAATTGGTTGCCTCCTGTATGCTCCTGACCAGGGTTGGGGATCCAGCCTGCAACCAAGGTATGTGCTCTTGATCGGAATCGTACCCAGGACCCTTCAGACCAAGGACTGACACTCTATCCCAGGGGTCCTCAAACTTTTTAAACAGGGGCCAGTTCACTGTCCCTCAGACCGTTGGAGGGCCGGACTATAGTTTAAAAAAAACTATGAACAAATTCCTATGCACACTGCACATATCTTATTTTGAAGTAAAAAAACAAAACGGCAAAAACACCCGCATGTGGCCTTTGGGCTGTAGTTTGAGGACGCCTGCTCTATCCACTGAGCCAAACCGGGTAGGGCCCACATTTTCTTTACCCATTCGCCTGTTGATGCCCTTTCATTTTAACTCCGACCACAGCACCCCAGTGTTTCCTTGAGTTCTCCAGGGAGTGTTTGGAAGTTGTTTCTGATTTCTCTGCTGGAAACTGGTCAGCATTCTCCCCCTGGTAGGCTGGTTACATGGAGCATCATTTCCAGTTGGCCTAAGCCGTGGTTCTGAAATGGGAAAGAGGATGGTCTCTCCCCCAGATCCCCAAATCTGATATACCTGCCTGGGGGCATGGCCTACGAGGGTGGCACCGTAAGAAGTGTGAACTGGTCCTGTCTCAAGAGTGTTGGGGCAAAGTGGCTGAGCCCGTTGATGAAAGGATGCTGTGGGTGGGGTGCGCCGCCGACCGGCTTGGGAGCAAGGCTTATTTATACCACGCCTGGGCTGCGATGGTGATGGGCTGTGGCATGACTATTCCAAGAGTGTGTTTGAGGCCCTGGCTTAGAGTATTGCCTTCGTTGTCTTTTACTTTCCCCATTTATTTCATGAAGATGTCATTTATATACAGTAAAATCCACCTTTGTACAATGCACAGTTCTGCACATTCTAACAAATATGCAGTCAGGTAACTACTACCATCGTCAAGAACATTATCATCCCCCCCCCAATCCCCCCAGACTCTGTTAGAGTCCCCTACTTCCCCCGCCTCCAGCCCCCGGCAACCACAGATCTGTTTCTGTCCCTATGTCTTGTCTTTACAAGAATGTCACGTAAGTGGAATCGCACATCACGTAGCCTTTGACTCGCCCTTCACTTGGCATCATGCGTTTGTAGTCACCGTGTTGCCGGGCGCATCGGGCCCATTTTACTTCTGCGTAGCATTTCCATTGTTGATCTGTTCCCCAGCTGAAGGACCTTTGGGCTGTTGCCAGCTTTTGGTGATTATGAATAAAGCCACTATAAACATTCATGAACAGCTTTTTGTGAGAACGTAAGTTTTCTTCCCCCTTGGGTAAACATCCAGGAGTGGGATTCCCGGGTCAGATGGTGAGTTTATGTTTAATTTCATAAGAAACTTCCACGCTGTTTCCCAAAGAGCTGGAGCACTCCGCAATCCCAGCAGTGATGGGCACGCATTCTTTATCTCTCAGGTTCTAGACACCCCCAACCCCCCAAAATATTTCATCAGAGCCTCTCTGTGCTTGGCTTTTTTAGTTGCGAGGAACAAAGACACACTGTTGACCTGTTTTGGTTTGGGTTCCCCCAGAAGTAGACTGAGAGGTGGTGGTTTGAGTGTAAGTGGTTTGTTTGGGTTTGGGAGGTGGTCCCGGGAAACACCAGCAGGGGAGTGGAGAACAGAGGAAACAAAAGGCGGCCAGTAAAAGTCTTGTCATCAAGCACGTTACCATTTGGGGCAACTCACCCTCTGTGCCACTGGGAACTCAAAACAGTACAGAGCACATGCCCGAGTCCTTTCCCACCCGAGGGCCCAGGGGCCGGGCTCTAAACCATTCCCCCCGTCATTGGCTGAGGGCTGCTGCCCGGGTCTCGCTCATTTCCTGGCACTTCCGGCTGCTCTGAGTGCAGGGAGAGCTGCTTTGGCAGACAGCGTCCCGGGTGAAGGGCATTTGGAAGGTGCACGCTCTTCAGGTGGTAGAGGACTCCTTCCAGCTGCTCTCCATGCTCCCTGTTTCAGCATGGCTTCGTCCACTTGCGGCTTACTCTCTGATTCATAATTCCTGCCAGTGTGCCTCTTATTTCCCGCTCCCAACCAACTGACTGACTGTTGAGTGCAGACTCCCCAGAGAGAGAAATTGATTGGTGCGTGAGTCACTGCCTAGAAATGGGGCAAAGCCCTTGATTTAGGTCATCCTATAGACACACTGGCCATTCGTTGGCTGCCCTTTGGTCAGGTGACCTGACCTGGGCCAATTGGCTGTGGCCAGGGGGAGGGTCAGAGAGTTCAGAGCCGTGCTGTCCTGCAGAACCTTCCTCGATGATGCACATGACCTCCGTGGGATGGTATTAGGAGCTGAGCCTCTGGGAGGTAACTAGAATTAAATGAGGCCATGAGAGTGGGGCCCCAGATGAAATTAGTGTTCTTATAAGAAGAAGAGGGACCAGAGCTTTCTTTTTTTTTTTGCCATGTGAGGACACACTGAGAAGGAAGCGTCTATAAGCCCGGAAGTGAGCCCTCCCAGGGAACCTCATTGGCTAGCGCCTTGATCTTGGACTTCCCAGCCCCCAGACCTCTGAGAAATAAACGTCTGCTGTTTCAGCCCCCAGTCTGGGACTTTTTATGGCAGCCCGAGCTGACTAGGACAGTTGGGGTTCTCAGCCTCCATCTGGTTCCTGGGCTCCGCTGTGACAGCCGCAAGGGGCCCCCCTTCTAGAAGGGCATGCGCATAGTCCCAGGCGTTCTGGATGTGCCAGCAACACCCTGGGCTCTACAGGTCCTGGTCTAGAACCGCTGGCCGGTGCCCTCTGAGCTGCAGTCAAGGCCAGGAGGTTGCTCAGGCCAGGGGCCTGCTTAGGTGTGAAGCCTGGGCTCCGCTCTAAGCAGTCCTGGCCCCAGGGACTGAGCCACCTTGGCTCCCTCTCTAGGGCCCGCAAAGGGAGTTCTCCCAGGACCCACCCCCCAGCTGAGCCTGGGGCCACCTGGAGACAGGGGGCTCCCCTGGCTTCTGCTGGGAGGAAGTCGTGAGGCGAAGCAGTCGCACCCATTGTCTCCGGGAAGTTTATCTGAGGCTGCTGTGGACCTGAGCAGTCTGCGTTCTTAACCTACTTTTAGAAACAATGCTGGTTGTTTACCAAAGAGAGCCCTTCCCAAATGCGCAGCCACCATCCAGCGCGTTTTTCCTTCCCTTTCATAGCTTGTATGTTTTTAAAGGTAAGGAAGGTTAAATAGTAAAGCCGTAGGGTCGGCCAAGGGAACACTATCAATCCTTGCAGCTAGCATCATTGCTGCAGGGAAGGCAGCTCTCCATGGAGGCTCAGCTGCTTTTACTTACGGGGCAGCTGGTCGAGAAACCAGAGGGCCTTTTCTTCTGCTTTTCCACAAGACCTGGATCTGGCCAGTTTGGAGGGTTTGGGGTAGGGGTGGGATTATGGTTTTATTATCTGGCACTGGTTGCTCACTGGTATAAATGGCCCCTCCTGCCAGCTTACAGTCTGGGGGGGCTGGATTCATAATTGCTGGGTAAGCTGGCATCGGGCTGCAGGCTTTCTCACCTTGGCCAGACAAGGGATACCCGCCTGGGGCTGGACAGCCCTCCCCACAGGAGGCTGAGCTGACTGTGCCCTGATTTAGGCATTGAGGGTGGTGGTAAGTTGAGAGGCAAAGTCTTAGACCAGGTCACCTAAGGGTGGCCTTTGAGCCCTCTCTTTGTACTTGTCTATAGAAGAGAAAGACTGTGCAGGCTGCCTGGTGGCAAAGGAGGAGGAGCGGAGGCTGGAGACTGAAGCCAGGGCCTGGGTGCCTCAGTGAAATGGGTAGGCCTTTAGCACTAGGGAGCCACAGAAGGTTTTAGTGCAGGAGCAGCTAGCGGTTTCGAAAGCTAACTCTGTGGCCTTAGAGAATCTCATGGACTGCAAGGGGCTGGGCCCACACCCTGCAAACTGTGAGGCAGTCTTTTTTATCCTTTCCGTGGCACACTGCTCTGATTTCAGCATTTCCCACTTTTCACTCCTCTGTAGTCCGGGTCTAGGGCAGCGTCCGGGCTCCAGACCCTCTCGTTGGTGATTACTCCGAGTGGCTGTACTTGGACGTGACTCTGACCTACAGGCATCACACATGCTCATGTGTGCTCTTTCCAACTTGCCTCTCTGTTCTGCTCGCCACGTGGTTTTATGCACCAATGTGGAATGAGTGAGTTCCATTTACTGGTTTGGTCTAAAAAAGGGACCGCCCGGCTGTGTTGCTCAGTGGATTGAGCATCGTTCTGTGGACCAAGAGCAAATTCCATTCCAAGTCAGGACACAAGCCAGTAGGGGTGCACAGGAGGCCGCCGATCGATGTTTCTCTCCCATTGATGTTTCTCTCTCTCTCTCCCTCTCCCTTCCTTTCTGAAATAAAAAAACACACCATATATATATCTTAAAAGTCTAGCTGGGTTGCTCAGTGGTTAGAACATCAGCTGGTGAATGGAAGGGTCCCGGGTTTGATTCTGGTCAAGGGCATGTATCTTGGTTGCAGGCCCTGGCCCTGGTTGGGAAACTGTGTGGGAAGCAACCAATTGATATGTCTCTCTCACATCTATGTTTCTCTCTCTGTCTCTCCTTCCTTCCTTCCACTCTCTCTCTAAAATAAATAAAATAAAATAAAACAAAATAATGGAAATCCCATTAGAGTTAATTCAGTAAAGGGGGGTTTATTGCACAGTTACAATAGGCACCTCAAGACAGGCTCCATGAGGATGCAAACGACTGGAAAATAAGGAACAAAGGTCAGGTTTTTTTGCATATTTCAAGGACTGCTTGCTGACTTAGTACCTGACCCAAGATGGCCACCTTGTCCCCCAGGCTGTGTGATCCTGTGGCTCTCATATCCCCATGGCTGAGTGCCCCCAGCTCTCAGGGTCCCTGGACAGAGTTCATCTGTCCTCTCCAGTCTTCAGAACCAGCCAGCGCAGGGATGGGAGTCTCTTGGGTTGAGTGTCCATCCCTGCCCAAGCAGGCACGTGATCAGCCTTTCTAACTGACAGATCCAGATGGGCAGCAGTGGAGGGGTGGGGGAGGGGGATGGCGTAGGCCCTGCCCCGCCGAGGAGAGGCTGCTCGTGGTCTTTCCGCCGTTTGGCAGATTCATGCTGCTGCTCCTAGAAGGTGCCATGGTGGTGCAGGGATGAAAAGCACCGACCGGTCCTGGGTTCTGGCAAGTAGGTCCAGCACCTACTTGTGGGGCCTGAGTTTTGTTCTCCATGAAATGAGGAGGTGAGATTAGAACACCTCTGGGAAGGTTTTCAAAGCTATGGTTTAGATTGGGAGGTTTGCCTTGGCACAGCCCCACACACGGTGACATGGGACCAGGGTGGCTGCTTGAGCGTCGGAAAATGGGCCCTCCCCACCCCCTCTGCCCCGCTGGGTCCAAAGCCCTAGTTGCTGCCTCACGGGAAACAGTGTCCCCTGAGGATATGATGTGAATAAAGCCGACTGAATTTCTGCAGACACAGGAAGAGGATGGGGTACCCTCATTTGTGCTGATCCCCAAACGAGTGTCCTCTCTGAAGGCTGCCTGGGTTTGGGACCTGCAGGGTGTGTGTATTATTACCAGGTGGCAAAGGATGTGGTAGAGCCGGCTGATGCCAACTCTGCCCCGTTCCGTGCACTGGCCTCACCCACACCACGCGTGCACGCCGAGGAGGAGAAATTCTATTTGTTGTTGGGCCTCACCAGTTACTTCTGAAGCGGCAGATGGGAGAATTGAATTAGCAAAGTCAACTGTCAAGCTTTGTGTTAATTAGGTAAACATAATCAGATTATTTAAAAAACAAAATCCAATTCAGTGTTTTGTGTGTCTGTGCAAATGAGTGAATTTACTACTGGGGGAGGCCTGACTCGGCCTCCCTCTGCCTCATGGGTGGGCTTCAGCAGATGGTCCTGAGGTCCGAGGACCCGCCTCCATTCGTGCAGCCGCGTCATGAGCTAGACCCCCTTTGCTGCTTTCACTGCACAAGACGGGGTGTGGTTGTAGTTGGAAGGCCAGGTGGCCTGGACTTGAGTCCTGGCTCTTCTACCAAGTAGAATGTGACCTCTGACAGCCTCGTTTCTCTGAGCCTCTGAGTTTCCATTTGTAATGTGGGATAAGGATAGAGTGATTGAGCTTTAAACATTAACACGTGGCACATGATAAATGCCAACTAAGTGGGTGCCTTTGTCATAGGAGCCCTGTGGCAGTAGTTGTCATTGTCCTCGTCGTCATCATCTCGGGACATGGAGGAATGGGTTGCCCTGTTTGTTTAGTCATTAAAGAACCTGTCCTGGCCCTGTCTCCAGGGCTGGACCCAAAGGTGGGGTCCATTAATCGTCTGTAGAGGCCTGGGCTCCAGCTGGCCTCACTCCTGGGGTGATTAGACAGAGGGGGTGCCTGTGGGCCTGGGAGGCCACCCTCCAGAGGGGGAGGGTGTTGTGGCTCCTTCTCAGGGTAGAAGTGGGGCCTTGGTCACAGGCGATCATAGCTGACCTCATCCCACACTCTTCCGGGCCGAGTGTCTGTTTTGTTCTCTAATAGAAACACAGAAAGGAACCGGCATCCTTCCAAACAAAGAGGGACTTTTCCCAGGAAGTTTGTAGCCCTGACACCTTCTCCGTGCTCGCTGTGCATGTGGCTTCTTCTCCGACAATTGGCGTGACTGGCTTGGGAACAATAGACAATGGTCGCGGCCTGCTTCCTGTGAGAAGGAAGAATGGGCACAGGTGGGTGTCCTGAGGCCCGGTCCGTGAGGGGTTTCCTGAGTGTCCCACAGTCCCTTACCATGTGCTCAGGGATTCCTCACGGTCACCACAGCTGGGTGTTTGGCCCAGCGATGAGAGCAGTCAGGGCTCACGTTATCGAGGGTCCCTGTGGGCAGACCCTCTTCTGAGACTTCACACATGTTATCTCAATAATACTGAGGTAGCCTAGCCGGCGTGGCTCAGTGGTTGGGCGTCGACCCATGAGCCAGGAGGTCACGGTTCAATTCCCGGTCAGGGCACATGCCCAGGTTGTGGGCCTGGTCCCTGGTGTGGGGTGTGCAGGAGGCGGCCAATCAGTGATTCTCTCTCATCACTGATGTTTCTCTCTCTCTCCCTCTCCCTCTCGGAAATCAATTCAAATATATATTTTTTAAAAATTCGGAGGTGGTGCAGGACTGACAGAGTCACTGAATTCAGCTCTCCAGGCCTCATCCTCGGAACCATCCCGGAAGAGGTTCATCAGCCCCAGGCCTGGACCACTGTACAATTGGGAAACTGAGGCCCTGAGCGATGCAGGGACAGGCTAAGGCCACTCCAGGGCAGAGTCAGATGTTGACCTTTGGGGAGGGGGGCTTGTTACCCCTGCCTGCCCTGCGAGCTGCACCTCATGCCAATTTCCCTGCCTTGTCTACTGCTGCCATCTGGCCTCCTTGTAGGGCCCTGAGTGTGTCGCCGCTGCCCGCACCCCTCTGCCTTCTCCCCTGCCTTTCACCCATTCCATAAACCTCAGCTTCTCAGGGGGCTTTCCTGTGCTGTCTCAAGTAGCTGGGCTCCTTTGCCGACTCCTGCCAACGCCTTCATTCCTAGTCACAGCCCCCTGTCCGTTTCTTTCTTTCCTGGTCCTCACCAGGATTTGTAATTGTACACTTGCTGCTTTACTGGCGTGCTGTCCGCCTCCCCAACTGGACCAAAGCTGCTTGCTAGGGGCCCGCTCCATGCTGCCCACTGCCAACTCCATAGCACCAGCCTGGCTCGCAGACCTTCCCATGCTGGGGGGATGTGTGAATTAGTTTTGGGGGGGGGCGGTCCTCTAGATTTTCAGAGGTTTCTTCTGAGGTGTGATGTTGAGAGTTAAGTTTGGTTTTTGTAAGTCAAACAACAGGCATTTTCCTTCCAGCAGCTCCAAACTGCAGTGTGCCTGGCACGCAGTTCAAATAAAAAAAAAAAAATCACTTAATTCTTAGGAAGGCTCTGGCAATTGCGTCTGCATTCAGGCTAATGGGCCTGGTTGGCCTCAGGAGCAATGCAAAGGTGGAGTTTGAACTCTACCCTACCTCAGAGAGAAAAGAAAGGCTGTGCAGCGATAGGACAAAATGCATTTAAATGTCAAGCGTGTTATTATTAGTCATAATCTTATCTTTGTTAATAATAATAACAGGACCCGCCCAGAAGTTGCTGAACAGCAGACGGGCGCTTTCCGAAGTTCTTGTTGTCAGGCAGGGCTGGGAAGCCCGAGGAGGCGCCCACTGGCTCCGTTACCCCCACTGTGAGGGGCAAGCATGTTGGCCGGAAGCCCCACCCTGGTCACACGTGTTCAGTCACATCCTCCACGCCCTTTGGGGCGCTGGTCCTTGAGAGGCGCCACGGAGACCTGTGGCCTCTCAGACTGCCCGCCGAGCAGAGGCCTGCGGGTTGGGGACCGCAGGGCAGTCTGTCTGTCTTCGTAGAGATCTCTGTGTGGCCTTTCCCTTCTATTGTTTCCTGCCCCAGTGACTTGCTGAAACAATGTGTTTCCTACAGATTTTGTTTGCCTGCGTTGACTTCTTTGTTTTGCCCCAGTAAACAGACTGTTAGCATATACAGATCTATGCGTTTGACAAAGAGGAATCTGAGGCCTGGACCCCGGGCTGCCCTGCGTCACTGGCTCCTTGAGCCTGCAGACCTTGGATGGTCTAGACCTTGTAAATGACACATCCCATCCCATCTGTGCCGCCCTTGCGTGCAGAGGTTCAGTTGTTGGAGGGGATGCTGGGCCTCCCACTAGTCCAGGGGGACCCACGTTTGAGAACCAGGTTAGTCGAGATTGAACCCCCGTGCCAAATCGTTTCTTAGTTGCTTACCTGGAAAGAGTGTGTTTCCTCGTCGGTAAATACAGTACCTACCTCATAGGGCTGTCGGGGGCTTAAGGAGTTGATATTTGGAAATCATTGGGTACCGAGCCTGGTGCTGGCTGCTCTTGCTCCTTGTCTGTTGGGCTCTGTTTTATGGACTCTCCTCAGCGATCCTACTGGGCAGGGCTTTCCTTCAGACCCACTTGACCCGGAAGTGGAATCGAGGAGCTCATTGCTGTAGGCTGATGTGATCCTCCCGGGTGTGGTCTGCTCACCAGAAATGGTTCAGAACGTCCTGCACTCCTGCCTGTATGGATGCACAGCCGAATAGGACAATAGCTACGAACTCGGACACTGAAAGGGGCAGACCTGGGCCTTCAACCTGGCTCCTGCTCTCACCAGCTATGTGAACTTGGACATGCTGCTTGTCTCCTCTGAGCGTGTCTCTTCCCTGATTCATGGGGGTGGGGGGCATGAGCATTAACTGCGCTTGTATTTGTCAGGTGCGTAGGTGGGCCTGGCCCAGAGCCAGCACATGGGGGGCTGCCCTGACTGATGAGCTTCTCCTGAAAAAGGGGGTGGGGAGCAGAGGAGATGATCACAGATTTTCAACTTCTCAAGACCTGACCCTGCCAGAGGTTCAGGATTGTCCTCGTCACTCGTGGTCCAGCTCATAAAACTGGAGTGACAGGAGGCAAGACCTTTCCGGAGCGACCTGAGCTGCCCTGGAGAGAGTGGCTTCCTGCTCCCGAGGGCTTTAAGCAGAGCTGGGTAGCCCTAGGGAGGGACAGGGCAGTCCGTTTCCATAGCCTTCAATGTCCTTTCCAATCTGGACACTAGGAGCCAGAGACAATACTCCCCTTCAACACCTGGGACCTGCCAATCCCCGCACCTCCGAATACGAGCACAGTGAAACTGGGCGCCGCTTGGACCTGTTCAAAAGGCCCAGTTGGAGAGGAGAGTACAGGGGGTCATGGGGTCATGGGTAGTCTGGATGTGGCTTTCTACGCTAAGCTCAAATGAGGTGGTTGGAGATACATTACTGGCACCTGTTCTGAGGCCGGTAGTGTCAGGGGCCACGGGGGACACTGTTGGCATGAAGGGGACTTTGAGGCGGTCCTTCCCCATGGAGCTCCATCGTGGGATTCTGCTGCCGGCCTCGGTACCGCAAGTTGTAAATATGCGGTAGGAGTAGGTGCCCTGAAGGGCGTGCAGACTCCACAGGACCATTTAAAAAAGGTTTTAAGTAAATTCATCCATGAATAACCCATGGTGGGCAGTAATGAGTGTTGGGGACAGGGTGTCAGGCTTTCTCACGCTGGCCCAGGGTGCCTAGGGGTTGGCACTTCAGACCCCAGGTGCGGGCCACTGCTCTTACGGCCCCAGGCTTTGTCCCCCCCATTGGTCACCTACTTTTCGACTCTGGTTTCAGGGTTTGTCTGATGGTCAGAAAGTGGCCGAGCCATATATTTAGTTGCTTGTCTGTTTTTGAGACTTGAAGTGAGAGAGCTCCGAGGAGCTGGATTTGAAGTGAAGCTTGGTTAAGCCATTGGTATCTGATCGGGAACTAGTTCCAACCCAGACGAGCCACTGAGGAGTGGGACCCAGGTACTGGCTGTCACACAGATTACAACTCTGACCTGGCCACACGGGGGGCCAGCGACTTCCCTGGGCCCAGGAACACAGTGCACACTTAGCTTTAAGATGTCTGACCCTGTCCGGCAGGCGTGGCTCAGTGGTTGGGCATCGCCCTGTGGGCCAGGAGACGCCGGTCAGGACACATGCCCAGGTTTCGGGCTCATCCCCAGTGTGCAGGAGGCAGCTGATCAATGATTCTCTCTCATCATTGGTGTTTTTCTCTCTCTCCCTTCTTCTCTGAAATCAATACAAATATATATTTAAAGAAAAAAAGATGTCTAACCCTGACAAGGCTGGGGAAA
Source organism: Cnephaeus nilssonii (assembly GCF_951640355.1). Taxonomy (NCBI): domain Eukaryota; kingdom Metazoa; phylum Chordata; class Mammalia; order Chiroptera; family Vespertilionidae; genus Cnephaeus; species Cnephaeus nilssonii. Next base: position 56,574,368 of record NC_137087.1, read on the forward strand.
GTGAGCCAGCAAGTGATGCACGTTCCAGGTGGGGCCGCACCTCCCTATGTGGGGGGAAGCACAAGAGCAGGAGACTGGGGAGAGATTCCGAGTGTAACACTGATTTCCTGGCTTCATTAGGCGCTCACTCGCTGTGCCTCCTCCCACGGTGACCAGCCCATCGATGCTGCCCGTCACCCTGGCATGTAAAGGGACAGCTGGGTGATTAGAAACCTGTGGGACTCGGGACAGGTCTCTTTACACGCCTGTTCCTGGTGGTGGTTTTCCTGGTGTGACCGTCATGCCTCCTGAAGCTCAGCCAAGTATTTTTCTCTCCAGACGGTCGCCTCCAGCTGGAGGCGAGGGGTGTGCTTTCACCTGTTGAAGGAAGTTGCAGTTTTAGGTTTCTCGGTCCCCTGGGCTGAGGGGCTTCCTTTAACACAGCTGGCGCCCCTGGGTGGGCTGAGGTCGGGCTGCAGCCCCAAGGACACTGACGGGGTGTCAGCACTGAGGGTTCCCGCCTCGGTTCCAGCTCCTGCTAGGTGGCCTCGGGCAGATCTTCTGGCTTCTGGGGGTGGCAGGTCCCCATTGTTACAAGGAAGTTGCTGTGGACATGCAAGGGCTCTTTTAATGTAATTTTTTTCTCTTTTTTTGAAAGAGCAGTATTGCAAAGTGGTTAAGAGCCTGGGATTTGAATTACGATTTGGCCATGTGGCAGCTTCCTAAGACTCAGTTTCCTGGCCTGTAAAATGGGCTAATGATGGTCCCTGCTGCTGGATTTGGGGAAGATGAAACCAGATGGGCACCAGAGAATGATTACTGGCACCCTGGTGAGACTCAGTAGGTGGTGTCTCTTTCCATTGTCATGATCACAGTGTAACCCTCCTCCGCCCCCCCCCCCGCCCCGCCCCGCCCCCTCCCGTAGGGAGCGAGGTTTCTGTCGCTGAGGGTACAGCCCAGATAAGCATCCAGAGCCAAATGACAGGGCACACCGTTGATCTGCATCTTTGATTTCTTGTCTCCAAGCAGCGACCTGGACGTGGGGTGGATGTGACCTGGGCCTGACCTGTTCGGAACAGATCCGGGCGACCAGGGAGAGGCTCCTTACCCCTGGGCAGGATGGGCTCCGTGACCACTGCTCCTGTTGCCACTTCCTGGAGACAGCCAGTCCTTTCAGTTCTGTGTTTCATTTACTTAAACTTTCCTGTGAAGGAGACCTGATACGGAGGAAGAAAAACATACGGTGAACCGTTTATTTCCTGTGATAAACGATGACCTTTGGAACCGAGGTCGGGTCTGAATTCTTCAAGGCAGAATTTATTTCTTTTGCTGCCATGGTGTTAAAGTCATGGCATGCTGTGCTTTTGGCTGCTGCTCAGTCTGGCTGATGATCCCGATTTGATGCCAAGAAATGAGATGGGTGCCTTTGGAAGGCATTCAGAAATTACTCACTGGAGTAAAAATGCTACATTTGTTGGGGGCGAAGGCTGAGCATGTGTAAAAATGGGTGTTAGGCACTTAACGTCAACACCAGCCCGGAAAGGCCTGCGGAGCTCGGGGACCGTGTTGCTGGGGGTGCTGAAGACGCAGACAGGAATCCAAAAGTCCGCTGTCTTTCCTTCTCGTTCGCACACACATTTAGCCCCAGTGATGGGATATGCTGGGCTTTTGCTGGAAAAAAGTACAGCTCAAATCCTGCTGTAAAGGATGAGGTTTTTATGTTATTGATTTCAGAGAGGAAGGGAAAGGGAGAGAGAGAGAGAAACATCAGTGACCAGAGAGAATCCCTTCTTTCCACACCCCCAACCTCAAGCAACCACTTATCCTGCTTTGGTCACAATGGATGACTTGATATTTTCCAGAAATGTCTATAATTGGAATCATATAGGAAGTACTCTTTTTTTTTTTTGGTCTTGTTTCTTTCACTCAGCATAAGCATTTTGAGATCCTCATGTTGCTGTGTGTATCGATAGGTTATTCCTTTTCATTGCTGAGTAGTATTCTACTACATGCACATATACACTGAGTGGCCAGATTATTATGTGTTCAGAGATCATAATAATCTGGCCACTCAGTGTATACCACAGTTGGCTTATTCACTCACCTGTTTGAACATTTAGGTTATTTACAGGTTTTTTTTCTATAACGAATAAAGCTGCCGGAACATCTTATATGTCCTTCTTTGGATCCACATTTCTGTTCTCTTGGTAAATAACTAGGATGGCATGGCTGCATCAGATGATAGGTATAGGTTTAACGTTTTTGGAAATGGACCAGCTGTTTTCTAAGGTGATTATACCACTGTGCGAGGAATCTGTGCTTTTACGTAAGCGTCCCCAGTGATTCTCCTATAGCCTTTCCCTTCCTGAGATCAGGCAGTGGCCCTGTGGTTGGCCTTGAGTGGCAGGTCTCTTGAGCCTGTCTTCTTCATCTGTTCTCTCAGAGCGAGCCTGGCCTTGGCATCTCCCTGCAGCTGCCCCTCTGCGTGGGGATGCCGGAGAAGCAGCGGCCGCGGCTCCGACTCTTTTCATCCACACGCACCTTCAGCTCACCCAAGCCTCTGCAGACGCATCGACTTCCCAGAGGGTTGACAGGCCACGTGGTAGGAAGCGGCCTTATCTAATGCCACAGTGTCCACACAGAGGCTTCCTCATGAATGCTCGACTGCCTTGGGGGTCATTTCTGGGCTGACCGCTGGCTTGACATGAGCCCCTTGAAGGTGCAATCTGGAATCTGAGCAGCCGGAAGAGATGGGTCAGAGGTCCTCTTTCCCTTCCGCCTCCCGGCCTCCTCCCAGTGCTTCTGCCCATCACCCAGCATTTATCAGCCACTTTAGTGCCAAGCCCTAAGCTAGGTGCTCGTTGTAGGGATAGGACAGGGTCATTCTGTCCCTGGCGGAGCTCAGCATCCTGGGGAAAAGGGCAGGAGGGGCAGATTTTCTGATGGAAGGAGACTCTGAAGGGGGCAGGTGCAGTGCTGCTGGGGGTGAGGACAGGGGCAGGAGGATGGGTAAGCTAGACTTGACTCCAGTGACAACAGCAAAGCTTCTCTTCCCTGTGCACACACCCCCTTCCCTGCACGCCGGGACTCAGGAGGGAGTGGTGGTGGCCCGCAGTCCTGGCATTCTGTGGCTAAGGCCAGCTTGAGCCCAGCAGGATAAGGACTGTGTTCCAGGCCCCGTGCCAGCGCTGACACACACGTCAATTGGCCCGTGGTGTTTCAGCAAGTGCTCTCCCTGGAGAAACTCACACCATTTTCTGGCGGGCAATGAAGTGGAAGGGAAGCATGTGAAAAATAGGGCAGCCTCAGGAACGCGTGAAGTCTTTTCTGTTCCTGGAGGTGCTGTCGGCTGGTTTGCACACACCTCCCGCTGCTGGTGGTGGTGGAGGGGCCGTGCCTCCCACGACCTGGCCGGCCGCGCTGACGGTTGATCCTATGGCCTGGCCTCCCTGTTCTCTTGGGTTCCTGCTGTCCCGATCCCCACAAATCTGATGCCTGAGTGCTGTACCGGGGCCAGAAACGGAAACCCCCTGAATGCACGAGCCAACAGTGTTGGGGCTTTACCTGTGGGAGATGGGAAGTCCATGTACTGTGTGCAGGTGTTGGAGGTCTTAGAACCTTGAACTCCAGGGCCTTTTTCCTGTCTCTGCAGAGCGACTGCAGTCAAGGTAGAAGGGGACTTCAAATATGGGAGCAGGGACAAGAGATGTTTGGTAATGAGTCACCATCCCACGCATGCTTTGTCTGAGTGATCGCAGGCAATGATGATACCAGCGGGCGCTGTAACACACACCATCAGTCCTCCAGTCTGTGGGCTGGCACACTGGTTGCCCCCGGCTCACAAATGGGCTCTTTCTTGTTGGCTCTGCGACCTGCAGGCATGTGAACGCCAGCGTGGGCCTGCCGTTCCTCCCTCTGCCAGCCTGCAGCAGCGGCCCCCAGGGCTCCGGTCTGCCGAGTGTCATTCGTCTCCAGTTCCCTCCATCTCTGCAGGATGCTGCCCGTCTTATTGTCTGGCTGTTGCTTAGCGGTCTCAGGGCGGACTGGGGATAAACCTGTGGCTCAGCTCCGCCAGGCTTGCCCGGAAGTGCACCGGGTCTCTCCAGTGCGGGGGGGGCTGGGTCCTTGTTACCTAATGGTCAGACCACCCTCTTATGGGGGCCCTTTTTCAGCCTAGCTGGGTGTGTGTGTGGGGGCGCTCCCAGAATGTTGTAGGTTTTTTGTCTTTTCTTAGTGCGTGTGTGCGCTAAAATATGCACAAAATAGATTTTGCTATTTTAACCATTTTTAGGCGTACAGTTCAGTGACATACATTCACAGTGTTGCGCAACCATCACCATTACCCGTTTCCAGGACTTTTTCATCATCCCAGACGGAAACTCTGTATCCATTAAACAATAACTCCCCATTTCTCCCTCCCCTCAGCTCCTGGTATTACCTCTGACTGCGCTCTGCCTCTGTGGGTGTGGCTGTTCTGGGTCCTTCCTGTAAGTGGCATCAGACAGGATGTGTCCTTTGGCGCCTGGCTCGTGTTACTTAGCATCATCTTTTCAAGGTCCATCCGTGTCGGAGCACTTTTTAGCATTCCGTTCCTCTTTATGGCTGAATAATGTTCCATGGTGTGGATAGACCCCATTTCACTTCCCCGTTCACCCGCTGATGGACACTCGAGTTGTTTCTACCCTTTGGCTGTTGCGAATAGCGCTGCTCGGAGCATTGAGTCCCTGTTTTCAGTTCTGTGGGGTAGACATCTGGAAGTGGACTTGCTGGATGATGTTTAATTTTTGGAGGAATTGCTAACTTTTCCTCACGGAACGCCATGGAGGCAATGATCTCCCACTGCCTGCGGGATATACCCCCAGGGCCTGCCTCTCGCACGCAGGACTTGCTCATTCTGGCCCCGGCACAAGGATCTGCTCCTGTGGCTGCCTCCACGCTCGGGCTCGCTCGTTTCTCTCTCCGGGGACCTCCAGGACCTCGTGCAAACCCTGCCTTCGCACCTCCGAGGGAAAGCGTCGCCCCTCCTTTCGCTCCCAAGGCAGTTCTTGTGGTCTGACTCCGTGACCCGTGCTCCTAACTGACTCACTTGGCTTAGTAATCTCTGCCCTGAGATTACTCTTCTGCCCCCTCCTCTTGCCCTTTGGCTCTCCTTGGGGTTCAAGCACACCGAAGGCAACCAGGGACCCCTCACTGTGGTGGTGCCTGCGCCTGGCTCGCCCCCATCTTGTATGCCCAGGCTGTGTGCAAGCCGCTGCTCTGCAATCCCCCCCCCCACCCCCCACGCGGCATCCTCTTCGCAGGGAGGGACCTGGCTGGCCCCCGGCGGGAGCGTGCTGAGCCTCCCAAGCTGGCAGGCTGCCTCAGGTTCCCAGGGTGGTGAGTGGCTGCCTCCCCTCTTGGGCCCCTGCCCATTTGGAAGCATGCCCTCGAGCGCTGCCATCCCCGAACCAGGCCATCGGGTCATCTGATCCCCACAGCGCTGAGATGCCTGGCTGAAGGCTCCTACTGTCAATGAGTGACAACGGAGGACGCAGCCGTGGCTGACTTTGTGGGCAGGTTCGGTGGCTACCAAGCCTCTGATTTCTTAGGGCGTGTCTCAGGGCCACAAAACAGCCCGCGTGGCCTGTCCCCCACGCCAGAAACCCGGCACCCTCTCTCAGGCCTGTCCTACATGGCGGTTCTCCCTCACAAAGATCTGCCCTCGCCTCTAGCTCACCTGTCTGCCGTGGCTTCCTACGTGGTGTCTCCACTGTGGTTCACTCCTTCCATTCTGCATGTTTTCCTAGAGTTCAAATCCGAGCTGCACCCCCCAAAACAGCGATTCACTAACTTCTCCCCCTGCAGATCCCGGGCCCCTGAACCACTTCGCTCTTAGCGTGCACTGCGCTTTCCCTCACGGTCTGGTTTTGCCTGTCCCATTCCCTGGGCCTGGAACATTCTCCCAGATCTTTACCAGGCCAGTCCCACTTGTGTTTCAGGCTTCAGCTTAGGCGCTGCTCCCCAGGAATATTTCTCTGACCCCCGGTCTGTTGTCCCCACTTTCCTGTGCACCCACTTCCTTTGGTAGCCCCCACCAGTCGGACGTGTCTGTACCACTGTGTCTCCAGCTCCTAGGCCAGGGCCTGGGTATGGCAGGGGCAGGAAAATGTGTGCTGTGGGGATGGATAGACAGATGGGTGGACGGGCAGATGAACGGAGACCCCCTGTGGGTCCAGGCTTCTCACAGGAGCATGAGGGGTGGGCCCCGGTGGCCTGTGACAGCTTTCTGCTCTCACACTCGGCGGCTGGGCACAGAGCTAAGGGAGTCGAGACCTGTGGCCCAGGAGTGGTAAGCAGGGTTCCGGTTGGTGGAGGCCCTGGAGGCTTTTAGGAGGCTTTCTGGAAGCATTTGAGCCACTCTCTTGAGCAGACAAGAGCGTGGCTAATTTTAAGGACAAGTTCTTGTAAGAAGGCAGGTGGATGGGAGGCTGGGAAGAGCAGGCGGTGATTCCGGTTGTGGTCTGGTGAGCCTGGCTGCTGACCTGGGTCCAGTCCCTTCTCCGGACCTGGCCAGTCACAAGAGCCCCCTGGAGACCCGTCCTTCTGCAAAGCTGGGTGCATCTTGAGGCCCCTCAAAGGCAGCAAGAGGCCTGGCCTGCTTCCATCCCCCCCACCCCCCGCCACCCCGCCCTGCCCCGAGGCTCCAAGTTCACTAAAAAAAATTTGAAATTCCACAAGAAGGTTACAAAAATTCTGGTGTTTAAAACTATTTACTTTTATTAAGATGATGTTTTTTAGACAAAAACTGCCTAGCAATGATATCCACAGGTAAGGACAAAATCTGTACGGAATACTGATGCATAGTGTGCTCCAGGCAGAGGAGCTGATGAGACACAAGTGTCCTGTCGCTGTGTCTAAGCAGCCTCACATTTGGAGATGATATCAAATATTTGACCTTGAGGCTTCTGTGAAAGTGAGGCCGAGTTCCACCTCCCGTCCCCATCCCCTCCTCCCCCCCCCCCCCCGCACCCCCAGGCCAGGCAGGGAAACCAGGACACAGGGACAGGAGAGGGGAGGGAGCACGTCACACACATTCCTGGGGCTGGGAGTTGCCAGGTTTCAAGAACGCCCCATCCTTGGTCTCCTTGGCCAAGTGCTGATGGGGCCTGGGGCTCAGATGCTCTTACCCAGGGTGGCTTGTCCTTGGGGTGAAGCGAGCTCTGACGTCTGCCCTCTGGGGACGTGACCTGACTGTGCTGAAGGGTTCCATGAAATCTCTGAGTTATCATTCTATCTGAACGGGACACCCCATCCCTCACTCTGCAGAAGGACCAGGAGCCCCACGCCCCACAACATGACTGTCTCAAGGTCGTACAGTTAGTAAAGCTGAGAGGCGAACCTGGTTGGTTCATCGAGGCCCGAGCCGAGGTGCCTCCTGCAGGAGAATGTCTCATCTTTGCATCCCCAGGGCTTAGTGTGGAGCCTGACATGCCAGAGGGAGATCAGTAAATCTTTGTTGAATGAATAAGAACAGCCAACATTTACTGAGAAACTGTGGTAACTGCGAATTGAATCCTCGTCCCACCCCGGGCAGCAGGGACGCTTATGCCCTGTGTACAGGCGGGGAAGCTAGAAAACAGGTAGGAAAAGAAACCTGTGCGATGTCAGACAACTAGTAAAGGAGCTGAGGTTGGACCTAGGTAGTAGATGAGAGCCACTGTCTAGACTAGACGCCGTCTACTAGAAAAATGACACGAGCCTCCTGTGAAACTGCAAAATTTCTAGTTGTCACATTAATTTTATTATTATTATTTTAATATACTTTTATTGATCTCAGAGAGGAAAGGAAAGGGAGAGAGAGATAGAAACATCAGTGATGAGAGAGAATAATTGATCGACTGCCTCCTGCATGCTCCTCACTGGGGATCGAACCTGCAGTCCGGGCATGTGCCCTGACCGGGAATCAAACCGTGACCTGGTTCCTGGGTCGACACTCAACCACTGGGCCACACTGGCCAGGCACAGCACATTCATTTTAAAAAGTAAAAGAAATAACCCAGCCGGCGTGCTCAGTGGTTGAGCGTCGACCTAGGAACCAGGAGATTGCGGTTCTATTCCCATGAAGGAGACAGCTGATCAATGATTCTCTCTCATCCATGATGTTTCTCTCTCTCCCTCTCCCTTCCTCTCTGACATCAATAAAAATATATTTTAAAAAAGTAAAAGAGCCAAAACCGGTTTGGCTCAGTGGATAGAGCGTTGGTCTGCGGACTGAGGGGTCCTAGGTTTGATTCCGGTCAAGGGCATGTACATTGGTTGCGGGCACATCCCCGGTGGGGGGTGTGCAAGAGGCATCTGATCGATGTTTCTAGCTCTCTATCCCTCTCCCTTCCTCTCTGTAAAAAATCAATAAAATATATTTTTTTAAAAAGTAAAAAAAATAGCTGAAATTACTTTAATCTATTTTATTTAATTCAATATATGCAAAATACTTTTAACATGCAACAGGTATATTACAACATGTTACATTTTTTCATGCCGAGTGTTCAAAATCCAGTGTGTATTTGAACTTACAGCACATCTCCATGTGGACTGGCCACGTCTTGCGTGCTCAATAGCTACCTGTGTCCAGCGGCTTCTGTGCTGGGCGGGGCAGCTCTGGAGCGCTCTGCCAGTCACTGCATGAAGGTTGGGAGTTGTTAGTCATTGGGATCGGAGGGAAGCAGGAGGAGGTGGTAAAAGGGAGTAGTCGATGGAGATGGAATGGCAGGCCTGAGCATGTGCGTTGGGTTCCTGAAAGCACTCGCTGCACCTTTCTCCCCAGGTGTGAGCGCTGGGTGAAGCTGCCACATGGGCAAAGGGATGTCCCACCAGGGGCTACCCTAAAACTCCAGCATCCCACCCCCTCTCTGGGAGGGCCCAGCAGGGCCATGCAGAGCACAAACACCCTGAGCTTCCAGCGTCTGAGCTGCAGGGAGGCCTTGCTAGTCTGCGTGGGGATCTGGCTCTGAGCCGTGTTGCTTTTGGCTAAAGGCAGTTGCAAAACTCCCGGAGCACAGAACAGGTACGATGTGTTCTTGGGAAAAGGTTATGAGGTTTCAGACATAACAGAGGTTCTGAGTATACAAATAGCGGACGTCTCCGGGCTGGTGTCAGGAGTGAAGTCATCAGACCCATCCATCATGGGGTCAACGGTGGCTGACGCATTTAGGGCACCTCGGGCTTGGAGGTGGTCCGTAGCAGGGGAGACCAGAAATAACGGGGGGCGGGGGGGGGGGGGGAGGGCAGAAAAAAACTAGTTTTCTCAAATGGGTCTCGGAACATTTCCTGGATTGCTCCTAAGGTGCAATGGGAGGAGAGTGGGTGGTGAGAAGTTTCCTGCCCCCCTCACATCCTTCCCCCCTTCCCCCCCCCCCAACCCCCTTGATTCCTGGCTTGAGAGCAGAGATCAGAGGAATCTTGGCCAGACTCTATCCACACAAGGTTTCTGAAAAGGTGAGTCTGGGTGGGAACAGTTCAAGTTGGCCAGGGGAAGCCTTCTGTTATGACTTGATTCATTCCGCTGGAAACGTTCAATCCTGAGGACCGCCCACTGGCCAAGCCAGTGTTTGATGGACAGATCCAGCAGGGAAGATGGACGCTGGGCCGAGGAGCCCTGGGGAGTGACTGAAACGGCAGGCCAGCATGGCCTGTGGGGGCCGTGGTGCAGTTCTTAAAATCTGGGGTGGTGGCAGGCAGAATAGTTTAGCATTTAAACAAACCCGAGTATTTGATAACAGCCACACCCCCTGAGACAGAGTGGAGGAGCAGGGGCTGCTCATGGGGCTGGGCCAGCGCAGGGAGGGATCAAGTCTAAGTGAAGCCCTGAGGCCGAGTTCAAGTTCTCACCGCACAAGGTCCTGGTGGCGAGCCTGAGCCTCAGCTTCCCCATCTGCAAAATGGGGCTAGTCACCCCTCCTTTTCTTGGAAGTTCAAATTAGATGCTGCACATGTGGAAGCACTTTCTAGGGCCATGCACCCCACAAATCCAGGGGTTATTTTTAAGGAACTTCCTGCGAATATTTGATTTTCATTCATTCTACAGCATTATGGCATCGGATTGTTATTTTATCCGGGTTTTAAAAACTTTTCATTTTGAAAAATTTCATGTATTCAGAAATGGAGAGGACAGAATGTCGATCCCCCCCCCTCCTAACCCCACTCCCCTGTGCCCTTTACCCCACACCAGCGATTCTTAATACTTCATCAGGGCGATTTTGAGCTCACTTAATAATCCCTCTCATTAATTGAGCTCCCAAAGTGCTTTAAGTCCTTTGAAGTAAAATCTGACTAAATAAATTACTGAAAAATCTGCCCCCTTGCTTGGGAAGATGATGTGCTTTTTGTACATTAGGTTTTTGGACGAACACGCCTGCCGCAACCTGTGATTGGCGCTTCAGCGACGCCTGAGCGTTCGGTGGACGGCGTGGGCCTGATGGTCCCCTTGATCCCTAGGCCACGAGGGCAAGTTCAGTTCTCTGAGGAGTTTGGGGCCCTCTGTGGATTCTGCTTTTCAACTTGCTATAATTTGAAGGGAAAAGGTTGTTCTGGAGCTTAACTGATTATTTACATGGAAGCTTGGGAGTGGCTGGCGGGAGTAATGAGGGAGCTGGGAGTCTGTGGTCTCGGGCAGCGGCCTCCACTCATTTCAGCCCGCCAGGCAGGCGCCCCCTGGGAGTGGTCCCTCTGGGGGGACGGCCACCCTTTCCCTCTCCTGGGTGTGAAGGTTCTGGGGGGAAAGGTGGGGAAGTGCGGGGATGGGGGGGAAGCTGCTTTTGCCTGCTATGTCTGTTCTGGCTCAAAGTGCCTGAGTTTGAGTAAGGATTCTTAACTTGTGGTTCTTTTTCTCATCTATTAAGTGGTGTCGATGCTGATAAGTTGGCCAGACTTACTCTGGGTGGTTGTGAGGGTCAAATGTAAGTGTCTGTTTAGTTCACTAATCTGTGGCCTATGCCTAGAACAGCATCTGGCACATAGTAAGTGCTCAATAAATTTATATTGATGAATACGAGGGAGGGAGGGGAAAGCTACATCCATCCATTATTGTTATTACTAGAGGCCCGATGCACGAAGATTTGTGCAAGAATGGGCCTTCCTTTCCCTGGCTGGTGGCACCACCTTCGCTCAGAGCTGCCTTTCCACCTTCCCACGCTGCCCAGAGGCCCGGAGCTGCTGGGGCGGTGCAGAACGCCTGCGTTGTCGCCATGGCGACAACCCAAGCATCCCGCCTTACCCCCGACTGCTTGGCGCCTGCATATGCAAATTAACCCAACATCTTTGTTGGGTTAATTTGCATACCCACTCCTGATTGGCTGGTGGGCGTCGCAAAGGTACGATCAATTTGCATATTTCTCTTTTATTAGTGTAGATTATTATTTTAGAGAGAGAGTGGAAGGGAGGGGGAGAGACAGAGAGAAAGAAACATCAATGTGAGAGAGAAACATCGATTGGTTGCCTCCCACACATGCCCTAACTGGGGCCGGGGACCGAGCTTACAACTAAGGTATGTGCCCTTGACCACAGTTGAACCCAGGACTCTTCAGTCTGCGGGCTGACGCTCTAGCCACTGAGCCAAACTGATTAGGGCCATCTGTCTATTATTAATGCAGCACAAATCTTTCATTTCAGGATAAGGAAATATTAGAAAGTCTCCAAGAAAAAAAATGCCCATTTCTTCTGGGCCTGGAACGTCACCTCTAGTTTTTCTTGTAGAAATTGTACTCCTATCTCAGGCTCAGTTCAGATAACAGTTCATCTGTTAAAATGTTTTTGGACTTTCTCTGGCCAGCTCCATGGCCCCTCCCCTGAGCTCGAGCACTGCTGTTCCCACCTCTGTAAAGCCCAGCTGGGCAGCTGGTCATTGCTCTGCTTTGTCAAATGCCAGTGACAAGCCAGTCACCGTACGCCACCCACGAGGTTGGCACTGTCATCTCCACATTACCATGGGGGACACAGGGGTTCAGAGAGGTGAAGTGACTCTCCTAGGGAGACACAGCTGGTAGACGGTTGGGCTTAGATCCAAACTGAGCCTTATCTGATTGCAAAGCCCTGCTCCTCTCTCCGCTCCCAGGCGTGTCTCAATCCTTCGCTTTTGGTTCCTCCTCTCTGGGCCGGGTGGTCCTCCCAGTCTGTGTCCCTTCCTCCCAGGGTTAGGTCAGAGCTGGGGACGCAGAAAGAGAACATTAATCGAATGGGGCACACCCTGTATATGGACAATGGTGTGGGGTCTGCTCTCCTCCCATCCCAACTGCCTGCCAAGACCCCAGGATTTTATGAGCCCTGGGGCAGGGACATGGCTTGCTCCAGCCCCTTGCCACTGGGCTCAGCAAACAAGCACCTGTACCCAGTGGGATTGGCAGAAGGTCTTCTGGGGGTAGAGGAAAGAGTGGAGGGGCTCTGAGCACCCAGATGTAAACTCCATGCAGACTGGGGCCTGATCTGTCTTGCTAGTTGCAGTGCCTGCTGCAGGGTCTAGCACATAGTAGGTGCTTAGTAAATATGTATCATCCTGCTTTGCTGACCTTCTCCAGAACTGGCTTTGCCGTGGGTTCTGGAGCTACTGTGGAGAGGCGGGTGGACAGGGCCCCAGTGTGAGCCTGTCTCCTGAGTGGACAGCAGCTCTACCGCCCCCACTGTCACTACTCCGGCCTGTCTGGAGGGTGTCCCCGCAGCCTCGCTCGGGGGGTTAAGCCTTGTTTAGTACAGACCTGGCCCCTGCGGCCCTCGCTGCCCCCCCCCCCCCGGGGTTGTTTCCCAGCCTGCTCCGTGTTCTCCTCGCCCTTCTCATCTCCTGGACACTCCAGTCCCGAGTGGCCGGCAGGCTGGTCATCTGGAGAGGGGGACACAGTGTCCAAACTAATCCCCGGCCTCTGGCGCGCCCTTGAACTTTCCTTTAAACTGCTCTCCAACCCCCAGCAGCACTCAGGTCACATTCCCAGAGAGCCTGCGGATCAGGGCTGCGTCTGTTTATTTTCTAAGATTTCAAAAAACATGCCTTTCTTCCCCCCCTCCCCCCGCCCCCCCTCTGACCTTCAACAAAACTTTTTCCCCTCCAACACTTGTATTTTTAACTTCATGAGAAAATATGGTAAGGGAGCCTATTTTCTCTCTTAACTGTCGTCGTAAAAGACTTTCTTCGTTTAAAAACAGGCTTTGGGGGATGGGGAGAGTCAGGTGGGTTTTTTTTAGCGTGGGGGCTACTTGGAGCTATTTCTGCCTGGAGCCCACGTAGGAGGCTCCTGCCCTGTGACCCCAAGAGCTTTCTTCGAGCCGGGCCGCAGCTGTTTTGGCCGTTGTTGTGACCCCTGTTCCTCTCTTCGGAAGACCCAGGGCTGGAGCAGCTGAGGGCTGTATGCCGGCATTTCCCTCCCACGGCGGGACGTGCTTAATGTCTCTGCTTTGGGGACCATGTCTGGACAGGCTGGGGGCAGCGCCTGCTCTGCTCTCGGCTCTCCCCCGCTGTGGGGTCCACGGATGCTGGGAGCATATCCGAGCCCCTGGGTTCTCTCCTGCTGGATGTAGGCTCGCAGACCCAGAGAGGGGCAGTGACTCGGCCCCCAGCCACCAGAGAGCAATGAGCGGAGGCCGGGAGGAGGCGGCCTCCCTGCTCCTTCGGTGTTTGCGCCAGATGCCACGCCCCCACCCTGCTCCTCAGTCTCCCCGAGGCCCAACAGCAGTTTGTTGATGGACTCCCGTCCCTTCCCAGGCACCCTGTGATCCAGCCATTCCCAAGGACCCCGGCCCCTGAATTCTCTCTAGTCCTTGCACCCTCTGCTTGGCTGTCACCTACCTGTTCTCCCAGGTCATGACGAGATGTCCCTCCTTTGGGTAGCCTTCTAGATGCCGTGGGCTTGGTGTCCCCTTCTGTAGCCCTAGTGCCGTGGTCGGCAAACCGCGGCTCGCGAGCCACATGCGGCTCTTTGGCCCCTTGAGTGTGGCTCTTCCACAAAATACCACGGCCTGGGCGAGTCTGTTTTGAAGAAGTGGCGTTAGAAGAAGTTTAAGTTTTAAAAATGTGGCTCTCAAAAGAAATTTCCATCGTTGTACTGTTGATGTTTGGCTCTGTGGACTAATGAGTTTGCCCACCACTGCCCTAGTGTGTTGGGCATAATCGTCCACTTCCTTGCCTGTCTCGCCTTCTGACTGGGCTCCCCTAACGCGGGGGCTTTCCTCCAATATTCCAGCGGCAGGCCAGTGCGGTGCCAGTCAAAGATGGGAGCATTTATTCAGGAAGCGCACCCGGACAGCGTGGGGAGGATGGTGCAGAGGCATGAGGGACAGGAAAGTTGGTCCTGGTGTGAGTAGCAGGAGACGCTTTGTGGGGGACGAGACTTGAGTGGGCCCTGGAGCGGTGAGGAGACATTAGGGTGGTGGGTAGGTTTGGGGTGGGGGGTCTTGGGTCCTGGGAACAACCTGAAGGAGGCCGCGGGAACCCGCTGTGGGCAGGTGCTAGCAGGTGAGCAGGGCGGGGTGACCCGATGGGAAGTTTTCTCCGTGGTCTTGGCGTTGCCTGTGGATGCATCTCTCCCGCTTCCTGCGGGCTGGCATCAGAGGCACAGGAGGGCTCCTTCGGGTTTCCAAAGTGTCACCAATTCTGCACAAAGTCGGTGCTGCCCTCCTGGCGGCATCCCTGGGTTGGGGGTTCAGCCTGGTACCCTTGGAAAAGCAGGGATCTGGGCACAGGTTCCCTTTGGGGTCATTTGTTCAGGTTGAGGCCGGGGGGTGGGGGTGGGGGGGTGTGACCCGGCTGCCCTGGGTGCTGGTGGGTGCAGAGCTGCTTCCGGGAGCCAGGAAGGAACTGCCTCCTGGGACCTCCTCCCCAGCTCTGCAATCGCTGCTGCCTGGGCTCCGCCGCTCATCCGCTCATTGTTTTGGGGCTGCTGCCTCGGGTGGGTAGCTATTCTGAGGGTCTTTCAGAGAATTCAGAAAAAACAAATAAGCCCCAAGCTTAGTTCTTAACCGCAGGGAATAAGTGCATTTGGAGTTCTACCCCAGCTTAAGCGTGCCACTTGCCAGCCAGGATAGGGCGGGGCTCTCCAATCATATTGACTTTCTGGCTTGCAAAGCACCTTTAATAACTTAATCCCCGGTAGCATGGGGCACTAGTGTTGCTCTGAGCACTGCACTAAGTGCTTCGGGGCATCATCTCCTATCACCTTCCTGGCAGCGATATGGGCTGGAATTGTCTCATTTTATAGATAAAGAAGCTAAGGTCCAGAGAAGTCACAGATCCCTTGTTTGAGGTCATGCAGCCCGGAAGTAAGCAAGCATGGGGCTCATTTACACTCTTCTTTGAATCTGACGGCAATCTCGTGAACTAGACGGGGACGTCCTTTTATTTTATTTTATTTTATTTTATTTTATCTTTTTAAAATATATTTTTATTGATTTTTTACAGAGAGGAAGGGAGAGGGATAGAGAGCTAGAAACATTGACCAGCCGCCTCCTGCACACCCCCCACTGGGGATGTGCCCGCAGCCAAGGCACACGCCCCTGACTGGAATCGAACTCGGGACCCCTCAGTCCACAGACTGACCCTCCATCCATTGAGCCAAACCGGCTTCGGCCGGGGAAGTCCTTTTACCTCCCATTTAACAGATGAGAAAATCGAGTCTGGGAGAGTCATACAGAGGTGCATGCGGCCTGAGCCAGGCTCCTGACTTGTGATCTGGCCATGCTGCCTGGAGTATTAGCGGACATGGGCTCCTCTCCCCGGGACAGTTGCAAAACCTCGATGGCAGGGTTTGCATTCAGGGGAGGAGCAGCAGTGGGTAGGCGCTCAGTTATCACCCTCTGAGTGACTGCCCACGGGCATCCTCCGGTGACCCGTGACGATGGGCGGCAGCAGTTTGCCAGGCACAGGCAGCAGCGAATTAGCTTTCTGGTGAAAGCTTCCCACCGACACAGACCTGTGCCAGCTCCTCCCTGCCCCTGGGGTGCAGTGGGAGGTAGGAGGGGATGGTGCCAGGAGCTGGTGGTGCAGGTGCTGCCCCATCATCTCTCGTTTCAAAGTCTCTGAGAGGTGGTATCCAGGTCAGGAGTGGGAACCATACTCTACTGTTATGTTAAACCTGAAATGGACACCTCTGGTTGGAGGACGTGATAGGTGTCTATTATGTCCAGTAGTGACAGGAGCACTCTGTCTCCAGATGCTTGACAGTCACCTGCTAATCCCCTGGGGTCTGGGAGCAGCAGTATTTTCACGCCCCGTGCTGCCCCCCACTCGCACCCCACCCCGCTGGGGAAACACTGAGACCAGGACCAGCAGAACCTGGGTCAGGCTTTAGGAAAGAGGAGGTACATTTGTACTTGCGCCTGAGCCTTCCTAGGGGGAGAAAGGACCTCGGATCTGGGCGAGATGGCTATGTGATGGTGAGAGAGAAGGCTGCACAGACCCGAGTTCGAATCCCAGCTGCTCTTATTGAGCACTTACTTGGTGCAGGCACTCCGCTTAGCTCTGTGCGTGTGCCATCTTGGTCCATCCTCAAGTGCAGCTCTCTGAGCTCAGTGCTGTTTGCTCATTTGTTCACTTACTCATTCGTCAAGATTACTGAGCTCCTCCTGTGTACCTGGCAGGATTCCAGGTGCTGAACAAGGCAGATAAACTCCTACCTTACAGCCTAGTGGGAGTTATCCAAGACTGGGGTTCCTGTGTGGGTCACAGTCCTGGTGGGTGAGGAACCAGCATTAGGCCTGTGCTCCCTACTGTTCTATCCCTCGTCCTACCCTGACCACACCTCTGCCCAGGCCTCTCTCTGGACGCCATTACCTCTGTTTCAATGTCCCGGCCAGCAGGGACTCAGCATTTCCAGTAGGCCTTGTGGTGTTTTTTGTTCTCTCCAAATGTGCCTCTCTTCTTCTCACTCTGCCTGCACAAATGGCCTGTCCAGACTCCCCTGTCCCTTAGTCCCCAAGTCCTATGATCAAGAACAGTTAGATCCGCCTCTGAGACCCCATCCCACTGCCCCTGCCGTGGGTCAGCCCCACACCTTGC
Organism: Cnephaeus nilssonii; assembly: GCF_951640355.1. Taxonomy (NCBI): domain Eukaryota; kingdom Metazoa; phylum Chordata; class Mammalia; order Chiroptera; family Vespertilionidae; genus Cnephaeus; species Cnephaeus nilssonii. Next base: position 56,591,358 of record NC_137087.1, read on the forward strand.
CAAGCTTTGAAGTGTTCGGCCTTGCTTTCTTATCACGTGCCTTTGCACATGCTATTCGCACTGCCAGGAATACCGTTTACCCCCGCCGCTCCTGGCAAACTCCAGTCCTTCTGCCCACGGAGCCTTCCCCGACCCTCCCTGTGGTCTGACCTTCTAAAGGCGGGCCCCCGGGAGAACAAAAGGATACGGGGAAATTAACTCCCCCGGCAGCTCCTGGGATACGGGGATCAGGCCGCGTTCCTTTTTCATCTCAGTGCCCAGAGTGGTAGGCGTGTATTGACCAACGAGGTGAATAGATAAATAAGCAGAGGCCGAAGTTCTGATCTCGAGATTAGCTTTTGTGGCGCAGTAGACAGACTCCTGCTCTCCGTTAAGGAGCCCCAGGTCCACCGAACTCAGGGGTTTCCCAACTTGTCCAGATGTCTAATAAGCCTGTTGTTTGCCCGGCCGGCGTGGCTCAGTGGTTGAGACTCAGCCTATGAACCAGGAGGTCACAGTTCAATTCCCTGTCAGGGCACATGCCTGGGTTGTGGGCTCGCTCCCCAGGGTGGGATGTGCAGGAGGCAGCCGATCAATGATTCTCTCTTACTATTGGTGTTTCTATCTCTCTCTCCCTTCCTTATGGAAATCAATAAAAATATATTTAAAACCCCCCCCACCCCAAACCGGTTGTTCCAATGAAATTGCCCCACTTTAATGGTTCTAAGGGGGTCCCTGGGACACCCAGTGGGGTCCTAGTGAAATAGTTTGAAAATCACTGGTCTAGCCAAGGTCTCATTCTATCAGTGAGGATGAGAGCGGGTGGGTTGAAGGTTCCTCCAATCTCATGGTGACACAGCGACAGAGCCCTTTCCAGGGTTCCACGTGCCCCCCCCCGCCCCCCCCGAAGGCAGACTTTCTGATGCAGCCCTTGATCCTCACGGGCGCTCAGCTCCAGGCTCAGACCGCGGGCACATTTCCCCTCCCCTCAGCAGCATTTTCTTTTAGGGGAGAATGACACGTGAAATTTAAAGGTAGCACTCGTGTTTTAGGACACTCTCCCTCTATTCATATCTCCACCTGGAGGTTTACAAAAGCCTTCCAGACAATTTGGGGGTGGGCTTTCTATTGAGGTGCAGTGTTGCTGGGAAAGTACGGAAACCATAACGCACTGTGGGGGAGCTTTCCGAAGCACACGCATCCTGGCACCTGCGCCCCGGTACCCTCTGCCCCGAGGTGGTTCTGACCCCGTGGGTTCATGCGTGGATCGTCCAATGTGTGCTCTTTTGCATCTGGCTTTTTCACTCACGCCCGGCGTCGGGATTCAGCCACGCGGTTGCACGAGTGGCATTTGGCTTGTTAATGTATTCCACCGTCTTCCACACGCATTTGATGTTCACGGCAACCCCTTGAGGTACACGGGTGGAGATTGTTCTTCCTGCTGATAGAGAAGGAGGCCTAGGTAACACCCTTCAGCAGGGGTGGGCTGGGGTCCCTCCGGATAGAGCTCCCCCAAATCTCCACCCCCCCACCTATACTCTGAGACGCTGCACCAAGAGCCACCTCCTTCAATTTAGTGTGATAGGTTCAGGAACCTTCCCCTCCAGCCTCACGCTAATCCTCTGTGAGGCAACAGAAGTTCATTTCCCCGTATCCTTTTGTTCTGTAGAAACAGGAAACTCTCCTTCCCTCTGCTGGGAAATAACTGGCATTCCCTGGAAGTCACCCGTGGCGGGTGGCTGAGGGATGCCTTGAACTTGCCCTTCTTCCAACCCTGTAATTATCCAGGTTGCTCACCTCCACGCCTCCACGGGGTTGGCTTTCCTGGGAAGGCTGCCCCAGGCTGTCCTGCTGGGAGCCTCCTCCTTGGGCCTCGTGCTGAGATGGAAACAAAGAGGCAGAAGTGCCTACTTTGTCCCAAAAAAGTACCAACGGTGCCCTGCTGGGAAGGCCCGTTCTTCCCTCCTGCACGGCCCTGGCTGATGGATGCCTACCAGTGGAACATTCTGTGCCCAGCGGCTCCTGTTCCCTTGCCTTTAAATGGGACGCCTGTCGTCAGGGAGACCCAGTCGCGCCCCCGCCCCCGCAGTGCAGCAGCAAACTGTGTTCACCACTCTGGGAATTTATTTCTGGGCCCTAAAGGTCAAACGTCCTCCTGTCTCCTGCAGAAGCCTGGAGTTGTGTCTCTCTGAGGAGCTGGGACTGGATCGTGGGTTGAATGACAGCCCAGATGGGGGGTGGCTCTGGGACATGTCCCATCAGACAGCTGCTGAGGAAGTGACTTGATCTTCCTGGGAGTGATTTGTCCCTTTGCCCTTGAAATTGCCAGTGGCTCATTCTTTGTTGCTCCAAGGCCCCTGGCTCTCTTTCTGAGTTACTTTGACGATATTTCCTTACCCATTGAATCCTAGGTTTTCTGAATTCCCACTGCTGGTTTTGCTTTTTTAGCTAAGCCCTCGACAGCAAACATGTAGCTTGCATAGCATTATTCCCCCTGCCCGTGCCAGTGGCAGACATTGCTAATCAATTATGGCACTTGTGACCCCTGAGTTCCAGCAGCCACTGCCATCTGTTTGGAGCTCACAAGCTTAACAAAATATTTTTGCCATTCAGCTCCACCTGAACCCTACCTATACTGTTTTCCCTTTTACTAGTACATACATACCTATGGAAAAGGTGACGGCTTCTCTTTGGCATATCTGAACGGCCAGAATCACCATTCTTGCACTCTGGGGCCATTGTTGAGTAAAATAAGGGCAACTTGAAAACAAGTGATACTGGGACAGTCGATCTGATAGCTGAGAAGGCTGCGAAGTGACTAATGGGCCGGTAGGTAAGTTATACAGCGTGGATGCACTGGACGGAAGGATGATTCACATCCTGGGCGGGACAGAGCGGGCCATTGTGAGATTTCATCACGCTACTTAGAACAATTTAAAACTTGTGTATTGTTTATTTCTGGAATTTTCCATTTAATATTTTCAAACCACGGTTAACCAAGGGCAATGGAAACCGCAGATAAAGATGTCTACTGTATTTTGAATTCAGGGGTCCATGTTTGTAAGGTGTCATTTGCTGCTTCTAGAATCACACTTTCAAGGAGACCTGAAGGTCATAAAATAAATAACTGGACTCACTCCCATCCTTCCGAGGTCTCACAATCATAGAGCCCTCGGAATGCGCCCAGCAGGATGAGGCTGTGACTCGGTGCAAGGCCCCAGTTTAGAAGACTCACTTCCTGCTTCCTGGGCGAGACACCACCTGGTGGAGGGAGGCCCTTGCTGGGGGTGGGGCACTCCCGCTTCGGCCGGGGTGGGTCAGGGTGCCCGTGCTCCTCGCCCTGCGGGCTTAACTCTGGGCTCACTGAAGAGCTTACCTCCTCTGTTCACAAGGGCCGGTTGTTCCTGTTCTTTAGCAGGTGGCTTAGGGCAGAGGGTGGGGTGGGGGCACTGGAAATGTGGTTAATTCCTCCCTGGGTCCCACGTCTGCTGCCTGCCCCCCAGTGCACTTTGTTATTACAGCTGGACAGGCCGGGGCGGATCGGCCTCGGGCCAGACTACCTGGTGGTTTAAAACCAGACCTAATCAAAATGTAAATACTTTTTGGGGCCAGAAAGCAGGGCTGTCCAGGTGTTCGAGCAGAGGCTGCCGGGCCAGGAGCCGGAGGGAGGGCAGGGCCTGTCAGGCTCTTTCCCCTCAGGTCTGGGGTTCCCTGGGGCCTCTGCCAGGGGCCTCTGGAGGAACCACCTGTTGCCAGGGTGACCGGCGCCCCACCTGCCCCACCACTGCTTATAGACTCTGTCACTGGGGCAAAGGTCGTTCTGGTGGTGACAGCATCTGCTCCCTTCTCCTTCCCTGCCCCACCCCTTCCCCCCTCAGAGTCAATGCTGGGAGGTGTCATTTCACAGCAGGAGCCAGCGGGGTCTGGGACCCTCCCCAGACTGCTCAGTGGGTAGGAGGATGGTTACATGCGTTTATGGAGGACCGTGTGCCCAGAATTGTCTGGACTCTGAGGATGAGCAGTGACCAAGGCAGGTGACCCTGCCCTCGGATAGGGGTGCTGGGCTAGTAGGAAGCAAGGAAGCAAGGATGATCATGTCATGTAGGAATAAACAACCTATAGATGCATAAGCAGTAATAATTCCTGATGGTGATGAATACATTGGAGTCAATGAGATGAGCAGGATCAGCTGATGGGCCCAGGGAGCAGAATAAGACAGACTCTGCAGGCGACGGTGCCACTTTAGAGGGGGGGCCCAGGGAGCCTCCATGGGGGCATGAGACTGGAGACAGACGAGTCAGAAAGGAGTCAGCATGAGACTACTCTGGCCGGGGGCACAGCTGGGCAAAGGCCTGGAGGCGGCAATGAGCTGGAAGTCTCCGTGGGAACGGGAGGAGGACAGTGTCTGGAGTAGAGCATGGGCCGTTGGACATCCTTCCCAGCTTGTTGGGAAGTCGTTAGAGGACTCTAAGTGAGAGACTTCCATGATCTGATTCGGGTCTGGCTAACTCTGGCTGCTGGGTGGAGATGGTTTGGAGGGGGCGAGAACAGGGGTAGGAGAGCGAGAGGGAGGCTGGTCCAGTTGCATGGCAGGAGGAGATGTCCAGGGTGGCAGCCGTGGAGACAGAGGGAGGAGACAGGTGTGGGTTTTGCTTTGGGGCCCACAGATTTGGGGCTGAACCCGGTGTGGAGCATAAGGCAGGGGAGGGAAAGAGAAGAATCCAGAGTGTGTCCTGGGCTTGGGGCTCAATGGGACTCCTCTGACCCACTCACCTCCCAGGTTGCTCGCTGAAGGGTGTCCTCTCCTCAGGCGGTCCCAGGGTCCGTGCTCTCCCTAAAGTGCCAGGGCGGTGCCTGGCTCCTGCACACGTCCATCATCCCACTCGGAGGGGTTGCCTCCAGCTGCCTTTCTGGGTCCAGAGGGCTGGACGGTGTGATGTTGCCTGGAGTCGGGGGAATTGGAAAACTCAGAGTTTGGCGATGCCTCTGGACTGTGTTTGATGCCTGAGAGGCAGCCTTGGGCAGCCCTGGCTGATGGGCCCAGGGAGCAGAATGCGGCCAGGGGAGGGAGAAAGGTAAAGCACGGGGCTAAGTGGTTGGTCCTCCGTGATGGCAACGGCGGGACAGGAGCGGAGCTGCTGTTGATGGAGCGCTTGCCTTGGACCGAGCCAAGAACCTACATGAGTTTTCTCAGCTATTCACAACCCCGAGCGGCCGAGTACATTATTCCCACTCGTAGATGTGGAGACCGGGGCTCAAAGAGGGTCTGGCCCAAGGTCACCCAGCTAGTGATTGGCTGAGCTCACCAGCAAGCCCTTGACTTCAGTATTAAGTCTTTTTTTTATTATTAAATATTTTTATTGATTTTAGAGAGGAAATGAGAGGGAGAGAGAGAGAGAGAAACGTCAATGATGAGAGAGAATCATTGATTGGCTGCCTCCTGCACGCTCTCTACTGGGGATTGAGCCCACAACCCAGGCATGTGCCCTTGACCGGAATCAAACCCGGGACCCTTCAGTCCGCAGGCCAACGCTCTATCCACTGCACCAAACCAGCTAGGGCCAGGTATTAAGTCTTAACCAGCAGCCAGCACTGTCACCCAGGTGCCATCCTGTCCCCTCACCAGCCATGCGGCCAGGGAGGGCCCTCTCTGCCTGCTCCATGCCTGTCCCTGTCCTAGGCTGGGGGCCTGAGAACCGACACCCCCCATCCCCGTCTGAGGTGCTGGCTTCGTGCGCACGGAAGAGGACCCCAGGGAATCTGCGGAAAGAGCTGTCAGGAGCTGTCCTTCGCTTACTGAGGGAGGGACCTTTGGGCACCTCCCTTCCTCCCTCCCCCTCCGGCTCCCTTCTTCTCCTTCCTGTCCAAGAGGGCTGGCTCCGGGCTCAGGCCTGGTGGGAGCCGCAGGGAGAGGAGGCCTCTGGGCCCCAGCAGGGGCTCTGCCAGCCCGGCCCGCCTCAGCCCTGCCCGCCTCAGCCCTGCCCGCCTCGTGCTCTGCCACCCGCAGGTCACACCCGACCACGTTCCACCTGATCTGCCACCAGCCTGTTCCTGCCGCTGGGGAGTGGGTTTGGACGAACCCCAAGGACTCCCTCGGGGTCTGAGGATGAAAGTCATAGCAGCAGGTTATTGTGCCAAGTTTTCTTGAGCAGGGAGCGGGGGCAGTCATCGTCCTGGTGTCCAGGAGAAGAAGGTGTGGCCCGTCGGAACTGAGGTGCGTGGTGGTGTATGATATACACTGGATTTCAAAGCCTTAGTATGAAAAGAAGTGAAATGCCTCATTGATAATTTTTTGTGCTGATTACATGTTGCAGTGATCATATTTTGGATATACTGACTCAAAAAATATGTTATTAAAATTAATTTTACACATTTCTTTTTCCTCTTTTTAATGTGACTACCAGTCAGTTTTAAATTGCCTTGCATTAGAGTCCTATCAGACAGCACGCCTTGACTGAATTATGGTATTTGTCTTTGAAAGGCTGAGTGACCTGGGCTGGAATCCTGACTCTCCCATTCCTGTGTTACCAAAGGCAGGGCTCTGAGCCTCCATTTCCTCACCTGTGAAATGGGCTGGTGAGTCAACCTCATAGGCTAGTGTCAGAATTCAATGGCAGAAGACTGAAGTGGTGTGTGTGTGTGTGTGTGTGTGTGTGTACCTAGGATGCTCCCTCTGTCTCTTAAAGAGGCAGGCTCTGATTTCTGGTTTTTTTTTTGGCCAGGCCATGACTGAGCCCAGCCCCTGGGACTCAGAATACAGGCTGTTTTGAGGTGGAGGAGAGTAAATAAAAATAAAAAGTCACTGTGCCCCAAGGAAGCTGGTATGTCAGAAGGAGGGAGTGTATGAAGGCAGGCGGGCTGGCTTCCTCTCAGCCCGAGGAGCCCCAGGGTGGGGAGCCCAGGAAGCTGGGGCAGGCGGGGTGGCTGCAGCTGTGCCCCACCCTGAGTCCCTGGGGTGCTCCCCTCCCCCCGGCTGTCACAGCCTGTGCCCTCTGTGGTTCTGGGCGGGTGCTTAGGTGCCCTTCAGCAGCCTTTGTGTTCGGAGAGAGGCTGGTTGTGTACGTGTGGGAGGGTGGCGAATGCTTTCATCTCCGTCTCCAGGGTTCAGTGTTCTGGGCCTGGAAGGGGTGGGGCAGGTTCAGGACTAGGATGGCGTTTCGGAGTCCCTGTGCCCTCGGCAGCTTGGGAATCCACCAGGATTCACATAGGGCTTGGCTTCCCATCTATTTCCTCAGTTGGTCCTCCCAATCCAGCAAGCAGTAGCCCATTTCACAGAGGATAAAACAGAGGCCAGGAAGGGAAGCACGTTGCTAAAGGCCACACAGGCTAAAAAGGGTTGACAACCAGGACTTGAACCTGGGTCTGCACCGGGGGCCTGGAGGGTGGACTTCTGACACAGCGCCCGGAAGTTTCCCAGCCGGCAGGGCCAGCTGGACGGGCAGGGAGGCCCGATGCTGCGTGTCTTTTAGAATATCTTAATTTACTGTGTCACGGTCTGTGCACGTGGGCCTGTCTGTCCCTCTGTCTCGGGCATGCATCGCTGGCTGGTCTCTGAGCCTGCTGGTTAAGGCCCTGGCTCCTCCAAAGCAAGGGAAGAGTGCCTGCGATTCCTCCGTGTCCTCACCTGTCAGAGCAGGAACTTCCTCGCCAGGTTGAGGGGCGGGGTTGAGAGAGCTCGGCCTGCAGAGAGCATCACTGGGTAACAGCTAACACGTGTCCGTTTGCTTGGCTGCCCCCCGTTTTCTGCATCCAGTGCATCCGCTTAAGCATCGGAAACAGACCCTAATGATTGATAGCAGCTGAAGGCACATGGCCAGCCCTGCTCCTTGGCCTCATCCCAAGGTCAGGTGTGGCCGGCAGGTGGGGGCTGGTGCACTCCAGCCGCTCATGATGCTGAAGGATGAGGTGCAGCCCCTGGTCCAGGTATCCAGGTTCCCAGCGCATCTGCTTCTTACAACTGGGGGTGGTGGTGGCGGCAAGTGGGCTCCCCAAACCTGCTGCGGTGGAGCAGAGTGTCTGTCTGCGGGGAGCCTTGGGGACGCCAGGATGGAGGTGTGAACCGCGACTTGTGCTCGTCACCGAGGGCCTGGCCTTGAGCCTCTGACCTTTCAGCTCCCAGGGCTCCGATGTGCCAGGTTCTGAGTCCTGGAGGGAAAGGAGCACAGATGGCCAGCTTCTGGGGTGGCGCTTCTGCTCGCTCATTCATTTATAGACACTTACTGAGGTCTACGGTGAGGTCTGCTGCCGGGCAGTATCCGAGGCACTGGCCACTAGGTGAGCTAACGGGGCGTGGTCCCTGTCCTCTTGGAGGGAGCCCCATAAAGACAAATTAAGCCGCTTGGAAGGAGAGACTGGGAAGCAGTGGGAGAGAAATGTGGGGACACAACTCCTGGGTGGATGAGGAGGGGTCCAGGGAGTGATGTGGCACCGACTGAGGCTGAAGACTTGGCCAGGTGAAGTGGGGACGATGTGTGTCAGAGTGCTCAGAGCAGCTTCTATGCGATGGTGAAAATCTGGAAACCAGAACCTACATGTGCTCAGCAGAAGTGGATGAGTGAAATATTTTCACAAAACCTGCAGCTATATATGTTTTATACATTTTTGTTCCCTTTAAGCTTGAAATATTTCACTTATAAAAATGATGCTGGAAGTGTCTGTCTGGCAGAAGGAATGGCATGTGCAAAGGCCCTGGGGCAGGAAATAACTTTTCCAGTGAGGACATGAGTGAAGGCCTGGCTTTTGTTCTGGAGGCCACACCACTCTGGGCATCTCTCTGTTTGAAGGTCTGTTCTCAGCTGTCTCTGAGACCCGGGGAAAGGCCTTTTACTGAGTCTTGGGAAGGCCTTCGAGGTGTCCTGGGTGTCAGCCGGAGGTCAGTGTAATGGTAGGAAATTGAACCATTGGGGGCAGAGCCTGCCTAGGCCCGATTTGTGGGCGGGTAGAGCCTTCAGAGTGAGTCAGCCTCTTTGGCTGGAAGCAGCAAGCCTCGCTGAGCTTCTGCCAACTACCCAAGGACCCGGGGTGATTCCTCTCCCCTTTTTGTGGAGGAATTTGCCTGCTGAACAGGCCATCTGTGTGAGGTGAGTCACTGTTTCCCCATTTTGTTCATCACAGTCACCTCTGAGTGGGTCTGTTCAGCCTCAGCTGCGCTCGGATGGACTCTGACACCTGGACCAGCAAGCCGGCATGTGCTGCAGCTTTGTGTCCATGCGCTCCTCTCTGAGAACTCTCTGAAACTTGGTCAGGGGCCCCGAACCCTGGACACATGGGCTGCAGATTGAGGGCCACTGGTCTGGTCCAGGACCTCGCTTTCCTGATGGGGAAATGGAGGCCCGAAGAGGGGAGGTGTCCGACGTGAGGTCGCTTAGAGAAGAAAGGAAGTGAGGGGCCTGGCTCCCATTTGCAATCCAGAGGACCTGCTCCTGGCCCTGAACCTGGGTCTTGGTGTCCCTAGCCGAGATCAGCCCTGCTGACCTCTCCGGAGGAAAGATGCGTGGTGTCTGACGCCGGCCCCCGAGCCTGGCGGGTGGGGTGGGAACGCGGGGGTGAGGTTCTGGCCAGGGGCGGCTGCACCTGCAGGTGCTTCCTACAGACGCTCTGCTAGGGAGCACCACCCTCCCCCTCCGTGTGACTCGCTGGCTGCCGTGTCCTCCAGCGTCTCCCGGCTGCAGAGCGGCCTGCAGGACCTGCTGGGCCTCGTTCGGGCTGGCCTGTGACTGGTGGTGGTTAGCAGGGACTGGGGATTGCGTGAGAAAATGCTGTGTGACTCACTCTCCTCTCTGGGCCTCTGTGTCCCCAGCTAACTCAGAGGGTGCAGTTCAGTGAGGGGCAGGGCCGGTCCCTCCCAGCTCTGACATCTGTGAGTCCTGAGTCTGATGGCGAGGCGAGGGTAGCTGCACGCTCTCTCACTGAGCTTTCTTCGCTGTGCTAAACGCTTTGCATGCCTTCGCTCATGACTCCTTTGTCCACGAGGTCACCAAGGAATCCGTCGAAGCGCAGAGAGGTTGAGTAACAACCCCTTGCCCAGAGTCGCACAGCTAGTCATGACACAGCTGGGACTTGAACCCAGGCGGTCTGTCCCTGTGTGTGGTCTTAATCACCACTGTGATGGGCTGAGTAGAGCCACCCCCCTTCGCCCCCTCCCCGCCAAAGGTGTTGACATCCAAATCCCTACAGCTCGGGCATATGTTACCCACAAGGTGAAGGGACCTTTCAGATATGATCCAGTTAAGGGTGTTGAGGCGGGAGGTTATCCTGGATTATCCAGGTGCGCCCAGTGTGCCCACTGGGTCCTTGTGAGAGGAAGGCAGAGGGCGCTTTGAGTACAGACCCGAGGTTAGCGTGATGCAGCGTGAGAAAGACTCGGCTGGAGAAAGAGACTGCTGGCTTTGAGACGGAAGGAACAAGCCATTAGCCAAGGAATGCGTAGCCTCTAGAAGCTGGAAAAGGCGGGGAACACACATCCGCCCCCCCTGCGCCCCCAATCCTCCAGAAGGAACCAGCCCTGCCCACACCTTGACTGTCGCCCAGGGAACCCGACTCCAGACTTCTTACTTCCAGGACGTTAAGATAATAAATTCATGTTATTTTAAGCCATTAAATGTGTGGTAATTTGCTACAGCATCAATAGGAAGCGAACACAGCAATGTTCTAGTCACCCATTGTCTTCCAGCCAGCCCTCCTTTCTGGCCCACCCCCAGGTTTGGGGCCCAAGTGGCTGGGTGAAGAGTGGTGCCCTTTACCGAGAGGAGGGGGCATGTTTTGGGTGAAGGCAGGTCGGACTGAATCAAGCACCCTCCCTTGGCCCCCATTCGGGAGACTTCACCTCTCTGTCAGAAACTTCTCTCCATGGTTGCCCCGGTGTTGTGCTGGTTTGGGGCTTCCGTGGCTTCAGAGTCTGGGGACACTTGGTCAGGGCCCCGTTCTCATCTGTTCCCTTGAGCCAACTCCATGTCAGGCTCATGGACCGAGAGTTAAGAACCAGGTATTCTTAGGTTCAAATCCCAGCTTAGTCATTTAGCGGCTGTGTGACCCTGGGCCAGATACTTAGCCTCTCTGGGCTTGTTCCTCATCTGTAAAATACATGCACTTAGCTGTCGTGTGGTGAGACTCAGAGATGATGGGGCTGAAGCGCTCAGGCCAGGGCCTGGCTCTCCCGGACCTCGCTGGACCTCAGCCCTCTGCGTTTTTCTGTGAGCAGTCAGTCACGTTGCCGTCAGAACGCCCCGGGGTCGCCGGGCAGATTTGATTGGGAGCGATTTCAAAAGGGTCTGTTCAGCTTCTTTTAAGTAGGTGATGCAAACATTCTGGGGACAGCAGGAGTAATTATTACTCACAGGGAAATGCAAATATTTTTATGAATATCCTATGAAAAATTGGGGCATTTTTTTCCCCCCCATGAGCAAATAGTCCTGTTTATGTCTCCAACAAAATAGTCACAGTTGTGCTGCGGGGCCGGGTTGTAACTGCCAGTGGCTTTTCTCAGGGGTCGGCTCCCCTCCTCCTCCCCCCTCCCCACTTTCTCTTCTTTTTTTAATCCAGAGAAAACATCGCGGAGACAAACGTGACCACGTTTGGGCTTTGCTGAGAGAAGGGGATTACTTTTGCAGTGAAAAGTTAATTTTTGTGGCCAGACTTTCTCAACTGTGAAAACCGGTGCGGGCAGAGCGCAGTAAGCCCCAAAAATACATCTGAAAAAGGATTTTCCTTGGAAAGGACATTTCCTTAAAGAAGGCCATGAGTGTTTGCAAGAGGAGAACGGGGGTCTGCTTCCTCGTGAAGGAAATGTTCTCGAAAGTCCTAAAGAGCCACCGGGGAACAGAGGAAAGGGGGAGCCACAGGGAGGGGAGGCGTGGGGAGCCAGGACGGGGAGTGAGAGGCCTTATGCGTGTGTTAGCTTAGCTCCCGCCCAGAGCCTGGCACAGTGCTGGGCTTCAAGTGCACTCTGCACCTGACTCTTACAAAGGGCATTTGGTTATGCTCTCAGTTAGGTCATTAGGGCTCAGAGAGGTTGGGGAAGTGGCCTATGGCAGTGGTCGGCAAACTCATTAGTCAATAGAGCCAAATATCAGCAGTACAACGATTGAAATTTCTTTGGAGAGCCAAATTTTTTAAACTTAAACTTCTTCTAACGCCACTTCTTCAAAATAGACTCGCCCAGGCCGTGGTATTTTGTGGAAGAGCCACACTCAAGGGGCCAAAGAGCCGCAGGTGGCTCGCGAGCCGCAGTTTGCCGACCACGGGCCTATGGTAACTCAGCTCCTGGACGGAGGTGTCAAAAGTCCAACCCTGCCTAGCCAGTTTTGCTCAGTGGATAGAGCGTCGGCCTGCGGACTGAAGGGTCCCAGGTTCGATTCCGGTCAAAGGGCATGTACCTTGGTTGCGGGCACATCCCCAGTGCGGGGGCGGGGGTGTGTGCAGGAGGCAGCTGATCGATGTTTCTCTCTCATTGATGTTTCTAACTCTCTATCCCTCTCCTTTCCTCTCTGTAAAAAAAACAATAAAAATATTTTTAAAAAAAGTCCATCCCTGCCCGTCTCTTTCTATGATGCCCTGGGAGAAGGGGTCCTGGGTCCAGGGTCGGGATAGCTACCACAGTGAGATGTTGAGGAGGATGATGGTGGTGGTGATGGTGATGGTGATGGTGGTAGTGATGGCGATGATGGTGATGTTAATAGTGGTGATGGTGTCAGGGATGGTGGTATTGGGGGTGGTGATGGTGGTGATGATAATGGCCACATGTTGTGAGCCTCCTACTCTATGCGAGGTACTTGCACATTTGGCTCTAATTCTTAGCACAGCGATACAAGCTGGGTAGCCGCATCTTTGCAGGAAAAAACCCTGCGTGACTAAGCAAGGCCACACCACTGGTGTGTGGTAGGGCTCAGATAACATGCAGTGATACCCACTTCCCACTCACACTGTGGTGAAGAGGCCTCAGGGCATCAGAAGGCCCGGTAAACGGCAGCTGTCGCTCAAGGGCAGCAGCCTCTGGTCAAGGTGGCCCAGGCTTAGGGCTGCCCTTGGCAGCAAGGGTTTCCTGGGAGGGACCGTCCCCAGCCTTTCCCCCGCTCCCTCCACAAAGCCACACCAGAGGCCTCCTTGCTCTCGGGCTCAGTGTGCTGGGGAGGGGCTGTGTCTTCCCATCCCCATGGCAACCAACTACCAGGCCTGGTGTTGGTTTGGGTTTTCCTAATTGAGGTGTGGGTTCCTTCTGGTGTGGCTGAGGTTTTCTGCTCTGGGAACCCGACTGCGGTGTGGCCATGAGGTGGGGCCCGGAGGTGCTGGGACCTGCCCACAGGCCACAGACCCCACAGGCCCCACATGCCCGTGCCACCTCCCACGCCTCACACCACTTCAACGATGCACTTCCTTTGAAGAACATTCTGGAGGTTTCAGGTTCTTGAGGCTGACAGCTACAGCACCACGAAATGTTCTGGGGTCAGGATAACTGCGTATCTTCGCCTCCCCTTGTCCTGTCCACAGGGTGGAGCCGGCCTCAAGGCCTGGGTGTGCTGATGCCCGCTCCCATCTGCCCGCCATGGTTTTTGCTTACCCTCCCAGCGGGGTCCTGGAGCAGCAGAAGCCCCTGACTAGAGCTGTGTTCAGCTCCCAGCCGGCTGACAGGACCCAGAAAGGCTCAGCCCTCCCCTCCTCTGCTCCCCTCTTGCGTCGCTAAGGTTGGGCAGAGTGTCCCCTGGCCTGGCTGTGCCAGCACCAGAGCATCAGCCTTTGGACGGGCCTGGGGCTGGCTCCAGTGTTCGGGCCCATTTCAGGTGTCCGAGGTGGTAAGAAGGACCAGTGCCCACCACGTGGTGAAGGTGGTGGTGGTGTTAGGCTGTGGAGAGCACGTTTGGGTCGGAAGAGGCTCTGTGCCCCCCAGACGCCTCCTCATCCCTCTCTCCCCCACCCCTGGGGTGCTGTGCCCAGCTAAGAGGGCGCTGGACACACTCCAAGACACCAGGGCTACCTGCTGCTTCCTGCCCTGAGGACTCATGGACTCAGGCCACCCAGCATCAATGGCATGGTCCCCGCCTCCGGAGATTGGGGCCAGAGGTGCCTTTGGTGGCCCCTCGTGTTGTGACGTTTTCTTCTAAACATTCAATCATTGGGCAGTTATGGAGGCATCTCCCCCGGGGCCACCAGATCCCAGCGCTTTGGGACAGTGCGGTAACTGAGGAGCCGAGGGCAGGGGCTGGGGGAAAATTGAGGAGGAGTCACCTTTTTTAAAAAATATTTTTTTAAATTGATTTCAGAGGGGAAGGCAGATGGAGAGAGAGATAGAAACATCAATGGTAAGAGAGATCATCGATCAGCTGCCTCCTGCACGCCCTACACTGGGGATTGAGCCCGCAAGCCGGGCATGTGCTCTGACTCTGAATCGAACCTTGACCTCCTGGTTCATAGGCGACGCTCAACCACTGAGCCACACTGGTTGGGCGTCTGGGAAACTTCACAGAGGAGGGTACCTTGAGGCAGACACCCTACAAGTGCTGGGTATTTCCAGAAAGTGAGACCCACAAAAGTAGGATGAGGCTCTTTCTGTATTTGCAAGCTCCATCCTCCCCACCCCGCACCTACCCAATCGTCTCTCTTGTTGTCTATCTTACCTGCCAGGACCTCCAAGAAAAATTCTTTTGAAATAAAGGGGTTCTGTTGCCCTGCCCTGCCTGGCACCACCTGCCTGATCCCAGATGAGAAAACTGAGGACAGAGGGGCGCTGCTTTCTCCTGCTCCCCAAGTGGCCTGTCTCCCTTTCACAGTGGTTGCCAAGTGCATTGGGTTGGACAAAGTCCCCTGCAGGCTGAGGTCACCTCGAGTACACTTAGGCTGTAATCACGTCCCTTTGAAAAGGCTCGAGTCACTGTGTGACGCTGCTCCCGATCGGGCCCTATAATTGGGATCTTGCCTTGTTTGGGGCTGAATGAAAAGAGACTTTGAACCAGTGGGATGCCACATACCTCCCTCATCAGCTTCAGCGGGGGACGGGGGGGGGGGGCACTCTGGTCGTGACAGCAAGGTCAGCGGGAGGGAGGGCAGGAGTGGAGGCAGCAGACACAGGGGTCCCTCCCTCGTCAGAGAACCCGGCCTCCTCCGCTGTGCCATGGCCTCGGAGAACGCCCACGGCCTTCCCATGGTGTTGTTTTCTGGAAAGCCAACTCTGTTGGCAGTGCTGTGGAAACTGAGTCTTGAAAGCTTACCTGGGCAGAAAGGAACGGAGCAGATTCTTTAGCTGCACAGACGTCAAAGGCTAAATTGTAACACTACCTTCCATTTGACCGGCCGAGAGCGGGTGAGTCATCGGCATCTCGTGGCTGGGAACACAGCATCCTTCCCACGTACGGTCACTAGGATACTTGAGAACCTCCCAGACCTTGATCACAGTGTGCTGAGAGCAGCTTCATGCTCCCCGCTCCGCCCCCCCCCCCGCCCCCCGCCACCTCCCCATATGTATATTCTAAAGACTACTACCCAGCAACACAATTCGGATTTCTAACAAGTTTGCTCCCTCCCGTAAGCATAATGCTGACCTTTCCAAGCCTCCTGGCCCCTTGTGACCCATAGGCCATTCCGTGAGTTGGCGGGAAAAAGGGGCCCTCCTTGGAATCCTGGGGCCGCCCTGGCCTGTGCCTCTCTCTACCCTGTGTCCGTGTTCCTTTGACCAGCAGCGCCCTAAAGTGTTGTGGAAGGGAGGGTGGCTGTTTCTGTGCTGCCTCTGGTTACACCTGGCACTGTCCAGGGGCTTTCGGTCTGAACGGGGCAAGCTTGGGGAGGCCCACGGCAAAGTTCCCTGACAGAGGGAAAGGCAAGCGCAGAGGCCCTGAGAGCAACTACAGGGAGGGAAATAACGCGTGGGGAGATGATGGCCAGAGAATGAGCTGACCTGTGGGTGATGGGCAGGCCTGGGAACTGGCCATCTGGCTGCAGGGGCCGGGCTGGGCCCTGAGCAGGTGGGAGGTTGCGGTTGTAGCCCCTTGTAGGCCTGACAGCCCTCCCAAGTGGGGAGGTGGGCCTGGGGCAGCTGGGGCCACAGGGTAGGCCTGGCCACCTCAGGATACTGAGAAACAAGCAAGTCCAACTGGAATAATAAATAGTATCAACACTTTAGTCATGAAATATGCAATTTAATAACCTACCAGCATACTTACAAACCAAATATTTGTCTGGAAGTGGTGACCTCTTTGAGCCAGGTTTTGTTTGTTGATAAGATGCAGAACCTTGCCCCAGCCTATCCGAGTTATGGAGGGGCTGGCTTTTACGCGACTTGTAGAGGAACTGGAGGTGGGTATGCATGGGGAGGCGATTCAGGGCCCCTGTGGCCTTTTAGGGGACACCCTGCTGAGAGCGGTTGAGAACCGCTGAAATAAAGCCTCTGGTGTCTGTCTTTCTTGCTAGATTGGGTGCCCTAACAGGCGGGAGTCCCAAGTACGTGACACCCCATCCATCTTGCCTATCACCATGTCCCCAGCGCCTGCATAGCACTCAGCATTTAGTAGATGCGCAACACTGGTGGTTGAATGAATTGATGAATCTGTGTTAATTTTCTTAAGTTAATGGATAAGTTCATTGATAAAAAATGCGCGCGCGCACACACACACACACACACACACACACACACACGTGTGTATGTATAACATAGACTCCTGGTTTCTGTAGACTGGCCACCTGAGAATTAACTGAGGAGCCTTTCAAGATGTCACGTTCCTGGGTTCCAATCACAGAAAGCTGGGGTACAGCCTGATGGGGTACAGCCTAGGAGTCTATTGTCAAGGGTACTTCATTGGTTTCTCAAAAAACTAAACATAGGGGTACAGAATGAGTCACCCCAAAAGGTGCCTCTGTGGTATGTGATTGTTTTGAGCTAAAGGCAATTGAGATGGGGCTCATAAGAAACTGCTACTTCTCTCTTAAAGAATTTTAATTAGGGGCTTTGCCCATAATAAGGGTTATTACCACAAAAAACTTTATGATCTGTCTATAGGGAGGGCAAACTTACAATTATTGCACATCTGCTCTTCTTACCCTGCAATGATCTTCCTCCCCTATGAAGCCCCAACATGCCTTATCTGATCCTTAGTTAGTTCAGAATGTTGTATACACTTCATGTTACCTGTCTGTCTCTGAACCTCTCATGTATGTGAGATCTTTGACTCTCTTGTATATGTTGGGTTCCCATACATAAGTATTTAATTAAATTTGGTTATTTTCTCTTGTTGCTCTGTCTCATGCAGATTTTCTTTAACTCTAAGTATTAGAATTAAAGAAAAACAAATGAACCTTGAATGGTAGAGGAAAATTTCTTCCTCTTCCACACCAGCAATTCCGCTCATAGGTATATACCCAAAAGAATTGAAAGCAGGGACTTACATCCATAGCAACACTATTCTCAATAGCCAAAAGGTAGAAGCAACCCAAGTGTCCATCAATGGATGAATGGATAAACAAAATAGGTCTCTACACACAACTGAATATTATTGGGCTTTAAAAATGGAATGAACTCTGACACGCAACAACATAGATAAATCTTGAGGACATTATGTTAAGTGGAATAAACCAGTCACAGAAGGACACATATTGTATGATTTCATTTATATGTGGTCCTTAGAGTAGTCAAATTCATAGAGGTAGAAAATAGAATGGTGGTTGCCAGGGGCTGGGGTGGAGGGAATGGTGAGTTGCTTGATGGGTATAGAGTTCAGTTTACCTAAAAATGGTTAAGAGTATCAATTTTATGTGGTGTATATTTTACCACACACACAAAAAGTGCTTCATCCCAGGTCTGGGAATGACGAGGGTGGGAATGGGGGAGTGGAAGGGATATGGATTGATGATGCTGATGGCTCTTTGAGGCTTTGCAGCCTGTGAGTGGCTGAGATGGCAGCATTGGCTTTGCAGCCTTCTCCACGGGGCTGCACATCCTGACCTCTGCCCCTCCGGAGGCTGGGCAGGCTCCTGAGTGGAGGCCACATGGCCTGTCCACAGGGGCAGCTGCTGCCCACCTCCAGCTGATGGGTTATGGGAGTGAAGTCCGAAATGGATGTGTATGCGAAATCTAAGGGTTAGATCTTGACTGTTGGTTCGGTGAACAGGCACACAACACACATGTGGGTCAAACAGAACAAGTCTGCAGCCGTGGGTCTGGGGTGGCGTCTATTTCTTGGAGCTCATAGCCTCGGGCCACAGCGAGAGAGAGATCCCGTTCCAGGTCCTCTCACGGGTGCTGTGTCACTTCTGACGTCTGACACCAGCTTTCTCTTTGATCTCTGAGAATTACTCGTGCTTTCAGTGCACCTGGAGGGAGGGTGTCTAAAGGGTGAGGGTGAGTGCCTGGGTCTGGATTCTGCTCAGGCTGGGGTCTTGGCTCCGCCATTAGTGAGTTGTGAGGTTGTAGGCTACACTCGCTTCTTTCTCCTCCCCCCCCACCCCCCTCCCCCCGCTTGTTTCCTTATCTGTCCCATGGGAATAGTAATAGTTTCACCTCACAGAGTTAGAATGAAACCTCCAGGAGGGTACAGGTGTGGGGCCTGGCCCAGGGCAGGGCCAGTGGGAGGGCTCTGCAGTGTGTGCATGCGTGTGCGCGTGCGTGCGTGCGTGACCTGGCTGAGCAAAGAGCCGGTATGGCGTCGGACAGGCCATCAGCTGGTGAGTTACGCAACCCCAGACATCTGTTTCCTCATCTGTGATGTTGGCCCAGTGATTTTTTTCCCCAAATAATCATTTTAATGAGACTTAAACAAGATAATGTTTAATGTGCCTGGCCACAGCACATGCCCAATACACATTTGTTCTGTCTTTTGGAGTCTGAAGGCTTTGTCTTTTGCGCAGACTTGAGACAAGGGAGCTGGGGCTGGTTGGCCAAGTTGAAGACCAGAAGAACAGATTGCAGAGAAAGGGACCGGGGCCCTGTCCTTCACCTGTCAGTTCCCTCTCCTACTTCCTGGCCCATAGAATGCAGGTCCTGGTCCCGTCCTCAGAAGCTGACCCACTTGCTTATGAGAAACATGCCTCAGTTTCCCAGGGCAACGTGGATAAGTTAGGAATCCCATTCACTGAGACCAGCTCTGTGCCAGCCTGGAATGCACACTGGGTGGGGGTGGGCCCAGAGCCAAGCTCCACTGGTGTCCTTGGGTTTGCTGGTTGGAGAGAGGGATCCTTGCCCTGCCCAGAGCCATTCTGGAGGTTAGAGACTGTACACTCACCCAGAGCCAGGAGCGGGCCCAGGGTGCCAAGATCCTGCCCAAGGACCCTATGTCTCTCTAACCAGGCCCCAAACTCCACAGGTGCTTGGCGTGTTGATCACATGAAGGAGGGTGAAAGGCCCTTAATATTCTGAGACACTGAAGGGCCTAAAGGCCTATGTGACCTGTGGTGAGTCAGTGACAGATGATACCTAAGGCCACTCAGAGCATGGGGGCAGGTGACAGCATCTCAGTCCTTGGGGGTTGGCCATAGGATGCAGAGTGCCTCCAGGTCCAAGGCCCAAATGCTGGTGAGTTCAGGGACACCTGGGCCAGAGCCAGCGCCCTGGCGCTGCTTGCATACCTGAGTGCTCTGACATCTGTCCACCATCGCCCGGATAAGGAGTGGAGGGGATGATGGGAACACGCTATGTGTGCAGCTTACTCAGTTCCACATGGTTGCTGCATATTCGCGTTATGTGTGCATTTTCATGACATGTGTATCTTCATTGTGTGTTCATTGCATGTTCATTATGTGCCTATTATTGAGTATGTTCATGATGGTTGTGCTCATTGTGTGCATGTCCACTGTGTACATGTCCCTAGCGTGCGCATGTTCACCACGTGTGCATACTGCAGAGGACATGAGGTGTGCTAGGCCCTTTAGGAGTCCTTCCAGCCTTGAGAAATGTCCTCTGAGACCCTGGGGTTTGTGAGGATGAAGAAGGGGGTACCCAAGACAAGTGGAAATTAAAGCTCTTGTCCCCAACCTCTGACCTCCATATGGGGAAGGTGGATCTCCACACGAAATGAGTACAAAACGAGGCAGCGAGGGGATCCTTTCCACAAGGATTTCCTGAGCCAAAAGGGAAGGTTATGGTCTAGTCTGGGCCAGCTGCCAGGCACCCAGCAGGGTGGACAGCAGTGGCAGATGCTGAGGAAGATCAGGGCGCCTGGTGGGGGCACCTGCATGGATGACTGGAGGGGCTCCCCTGCTGCTGCTGGTCAGGGGAGCTCAGGCCTGAGGTCACTGGGAGAACACAGAGGATTGAGACCAGTGGGCCAGCGGGGGGTGGAGTGCTTGGGGTGTGTCACCGACTAGACCTCGAGCTCCCTCCCCCGCAGCTGTCTGCTAGTCGGGTGTTGGGGATAGGCTCATTGGGATGGGACACGGGCTTTGGAGCCCTGGACAAGACCAACATCAACTGACATCTGTCCTCCATCTCTGCAGGGGGCGGAGGAAAGCGCAAAGGGAAAAGCAAGAAGTGGAAGGAAATCCTGAAGTTCCCTCACATTAGCCAGTGCGAAGACCTCCGGAGGACCATAGGTGAGCGTCTGGCCTCGATGGAGCGTGGGGTGGGGCTGGGGGGCGCAAGGGGCTGTTAACCCCCACACAGCGAGTCCAATACAAAACAACCAACGCCATGATTCCAGGCAGGGCTCCAGGCTGGCGTCCTTGCTAAGTGACGTAAAGATGCAGCAATGTTTATTGAGTATTTGGTGTGTGCTGGGCAGAATTGTCTCTGTTACCCTTTGAGGCAGTTACTGTTATTCTACTCCCCCTTTCAGATGGGAACACCGAGGCGCAGAGGGTTCTGTAACTGGATGGCAGTGACACAGCCAGTGGGAGAGTGGCGGAGGGGACCAGGCCCAGCACTGAGCCCCGACTTGTAACTTTCCCCTTCCTTTGGGGCCCGTGGGTCCTGCCCTTGGGAAACAGCCCCAGGCTTTGGGAGCCAAGGGGGAGGTGAGCATCTGCGCGCTCCTCTTCTCTTGCGGGGGATGTCAGTGTTCACGGAGGGGCCACCTGCTCAGTGGCACAGCTCCCACCTGGCCAGGTACCTCCAACAGCCACAAACGTCCCTCCCCTTCTAGTCGATCTGGCCCTGCCCTCATCACTTCCGCTTTGGGGGACCCCTGGGAGCATAGGATTCACCTCAGCTCTTTTCTGCCCATGGACCCCACCCCAGCGGTCCTTCCAGGTCCATGAACGTCCTCTTGGCAGGGCCCACTCCCCTGGGAAGGTGTGAGACACGTGTGTGCTGGCGTGGGGACGTGAATTCTCTATTCTCCTAGAGGACGTTGAAAAGACTCTGTGTGCGAGTGCTGTGCGAGGGGAGCCGGGGAAACACGGGAAGGCCGCCGCAAACCGGGGCTAAGCCGTGGCCCCGGGCCCAGCGCGGGGCCTTCCGTCTGTTTACAGTCCGTCGCCCTGGTGTTTGCCCAGCCTCTGCTGGGGTCCTGCTGGAAGGCTCTCTTCAATAAAAACCTCATTGCTCCTCTGGACCAAGACACAAGCCAAACAGCGGCAAAAGCCGCATTTGTTTTCCTTGTGGAGTCATGAGCTCACTTTCTGAAGCTCTTTGGGAGGATGTCCCAGGACAGGCTCGGGCCGAGGTGAAAGGGCGTCTTGGGCCCAGAGGACAGCGTGGGGTGGTGCGGTGGGAAGGCTCTTGATCAGAGGGAAGGGCAGAGCCCATGGGGACCCAGGGACCTGGGACGCTGCCCCCTCTGGATTGCCCAGAACAGTGGCCGGGAGGCCATGCCCCCCTTGCCCCTGCCCTGCCCTGCGCAGCCACAGGTCACTCCTCCCAGCAGCCAGGGTGACTCTGGAAAATGAAAACTGAATCCCCTGCTGAAACCTCTGTAGAGTTCTCTATCCCACCCGGAATAAAACCCAAACCCCCGACTGTGGCTTAGAAGCACTCTGGCCATTGGGTGAAGCCTAGAGACCCCTTCTCAGAGTAATGCTCTGATGTGTATAAAATAAAATGCAAGAGGTTATTAGATATAGTTATTAGATACTTTTAAATATGTTTTTATTGATTTCAGAGAGGAAGGGAGAGAGATAGATAGAAATATCAATGATGAGAATCACTGATCAGCTGCCTCCTGCACGCCCCATACTGGGGATCGAGCCTGCAACCCGGGCATGTGCCCTGACTGGGAATTGAACCGTGACCTCCTGGTTCATATGTTGACGCTCAACCACTGAGCCACACCGGCTGGGCAGTTAGATACTTTTAAAATTTATGATATTGAAGTATATGTGCTTCTTTGTTAATAATTCAAATAATAAGGTCTACTAGCTACTGTGATGTTGAATTTGTGATGAGCGTGATACTTCCAGATACCTGTAACAACGGTGATTGGAACGGATCTGTGATTTCTGTTGCTGACGAGTCCCTGGCACTGCTAACATGACGGTGGGTTGTCGACATTTGTGACCGAAGGAAGTGCTCATTTTCAGTTAGAGTTGGTGACAAGAAAGATGACCTGTTTCTCCATCCAAGTCCCTGGGTCCCCTAAGTCCTGTCCATGGCCCTCTTGGCAATGCCCTTTCTCCCCTGGCCCTCGCCTATGTCTTAGATCGATGACTCCTTCCTCCCCAGTCGCTAGCTGCACGGGTCGCCTTTTCGTCCTTCGGTTCTTCGAATACCCCAAGCTTGTCCCCAGCCTGCAGCCCTTGGAACTGCTGTGCCCGCCGCCTGGAATGCTCTTCCCACAAATTCTCCAGGGGCTGTTAGGGCTCAGCTCAGATATCACCTTCCCAGCCAGCCGCCAGAAAGGAGGCAGACTCTCCCTGCAGTTGCTGCCTTTCACACGGAGCTGTTTATTAATGTGCTCTGCCCGTAACTCCGTCTGAAGTCACCTTTCCTCGAGTCGTTGACCTGTGTATGTTCTGTCTCCCCCACTGGACTGGATGTCCCATGACAAGAATGACTGTGTCTTGTCTAGAACAATGCCTGGCCCATGATAGAAGCTCATTAAATATTGGGTGCATGAAGGAATCAATGAGATAAAATATTGGAAATAAGGTTTTTAAAACAAAATTGTGACATGTGCTTGCTATACCTAAATTTAATTTTAGCCAGTGGTTTAAACCTAAAGTCATAAAAGTTTAAATGTAGGAGGAACCTTAGAAAGCATGTACTTGAATATCCCTCCCACCTCTCCCTCCCGATTCTTACCTGATAGATGAGCAAACTTCGCACAATCACAAGGCTGGGCCACAGTCTCATCCACTAAGTGGCGAAGGCACCGTGGCTCCTGGCCCAGGCCAGTTCCCCTGAGGCTGCAGTTTGACTAATTCTCACGGTGATGTTAGGTTTCCACAGATCCTCCATTCAAGGAACTGGAGAGCATCCTGTCCAACCCATTCCAGACCTGAGTAAAGAGGCTCCAAGAGGCCCCTGGTCCTGAGTTGCAGCTTTCACTCCCCAGCATCATACTGACTCCTTTTGGGCACCAGCTCCCACCAGGAATCAAAGCAGAGGCTTATTAGGCACTCAAAGGGACAGACGTGTCTGTTTCTCTGTTTATTTTATCTTGTAAAAGTGGGTTGTAGGCCCTAACCGGTTTGGCTCAGTGGATAGAGCGTCGGCCTGTGGACTGAAAGGTCCCAGGTTCGATTACGGTCAAGGGCATGTACCTTGGTTGCGGGCACATCCCCGGTAGGAGGTGTGCAGGAGGCAGCTGATCGATGTTTCTCTCTCATCTATGTTTCTAACTATCTCTCTCCCTTCCTCTCTGTAAAAAAAATCAATTATATATAAAAGAAAGGTCTTTCTTTCTTAAAAAACAAAAAGTGGGTTGTAGGTGCATTTGTTTATTCAACAAGTGTTTACTGAGCAATTATTATGTGCCCCTGGAGCTCATGCATGGCTTTGCCCAGGAGACAGAGAGAAATAAAGCGGAGATAACAAGCTGAGAAAGTTCTGTGATGGAGAAACAGGTTGCTGAGCTGGGGCAAAGTATCAAGGGTCTGCACCCATCAGGAACATGACCATCCCTGGAGGAGGTGGCATCACGCTGAGCTTCCCAGGGCATCCCTCTGTGTGAGCTCCCTGCGGGCATGGACCACGTCCTGTCCATCTTGGAGTCTCCGTTGCTGGCACAGTGAGTGGGTGGGTTGATAACGTAGCGGGATGGATGTTGCTCTCCTCCCAGCCCAGACACTGTGATTGGCAGTGATGAGTATTAAGATAGAAATCCCTGCCACACAAGTGTGAGCCCCAGACATGAGTAACTGATCTTAGACAGCCCTGGCGGAGGACAGACGGGCCATGAGCGGAGGAAAGGTCTCTCTAACGTCTGCTTGATGAAACATCCAATAATGACATTATTAATCAGCTAATTGTTCTCGTAAGATAATGAGAGGGCCCAAATCAAAGGAGTTCTCAGAACGTCCAAAACTTGGAAGGCGAGGGCGTCATTGTGAAGATAAAAGATTGTTGAGGTCTGCAAATATTTCTCAGTGACGCAGAAAGTTCTGCTGGGGAAAAGTGTGGCATTTTTATTTATTTAGCTCAGGCTCATTGCGTACTTTATTCTTTCATTTAAAAAAAAAAAACACGCATGAGGGGGCTTGAGTGAAAGAGTTGATTATTCCGCTGTTTGGCAATATTTCTGTAGGAACTGTCCAAAAGCTATATAATAAATCAAGGCCCCCTCCGCACCCCCTGGCGAGACTGACGTTTACGAGGAGGCTGTTCACAGAAATTAGCTGCTGTGGTGCCCTGTGCCCCCACGGACCCACGGGACCGGGGAGATTTCATTTGCCCGGTGGCAGAGCCTCTGACCAAAGCCTTAACCCTTTGCAGGAGCAGAAGCTCTGAGCTGTGGGGGAGTTCCTAGAAGACAGTGTAACCTTAGCATTAAAGAAAAACACCATAATAATGTGAAGACTGCCTTGAACTGGCCTCGGACTTGATAATGCACTCCCTCAGCCTTGCGTGTATTCCTTAACACGTTAAGCGCCCAGTCGCCGGTGACTGACACTATGCTTTCCGTCCGGAAGACAAAACAGGCTGGGCGCTTAACGTGTTAAACAAGAAACCGGCCTACGGATATCTGTCGAGCCCCTGCTGTGTGCTAGGCATTGGTGCAGGCGCAGAGCTGGGCTACAGGCCGCAGAAGCAGGGCAGTCTCATGGACGGACTCGGTCACTGGCCCTAAGGTCCGATGGTGGCTCTGCTGCTCCCAGCCGAGTGATGTTGGGCAAGTGGTTTAATTTCTCCAGGTTGCGGTTTCTCTGTCTATAAAATGGGGACACTAATACCAAGCTGGTAGAGCCGGTGGGAGGGCTGGCAGAGTGCCTCGCCTATGCCATCACGTCGTGGTCATCATCATTGTTGTCATCATCAACGTGGTTCTAGTGGCCTGAGGGCAGAGGTTGAAGGCCCTTTCGGAGGGCTTTAGAGTTTCCTCAAGAAGCTGAATTGGCCCTAGCCAGTTTGGCTCAGTGGTTAGAGTGTCGGCCTGAAGACTGAAAGGTCCCAGGTTTGATTCCAGTCAAGGACACATGCTGGGGTTGCGGGCTCCATCCCCGGGGTGGAGTGGGGTGGGGAGGGCATGCAGGAGGCAGCTGATCAATGATTCTCTCTCATCATCGATTCTATCTCTCCCTCCCTCTCTGAAATCAATTAAAAATATATTTTTTTAAAAAAGAAGCTGAATTGGCTACAGGAATGAATGAAGCTAGCTATTTCTATGCTGATACCACATGGGTCCAGTGTCCCAGCAACCCTTGCCTTGGGGGCATTGGAATCCTACCCTTTCTTAAGTCCCTGCCTCCAGCCTCTTCCTCCTGGAGGCCCACCCGGATAGATTCCTTCTGGCCCCACAGCATGCCCGGGGAAGCCGAGTGCCACACTCTGCCCAGACCCCTGGCCTGGTGGGTGGGTTTCTTTGCAAGGACATGTGGTTGTTTTGGAAGGTTGCACCCCTAACAGGGAAGGCATGGAGGTTTGCTTTATCTGTAAGGTGGTGTTTAAAGGGACAGTGAATTGGCATCTTATTTGTGCAATTAGAAGCTGAATGAATAAAGACCGGATCTGCTCTCTGATGCCACGGTGGGGCAATGGGGACGCCATGTCCCTCTTCCCTTGACGTTAAGTCCCCTGATGAGTCTGTGGACTCCAGAGGATGGTAGGAGCCTCACCCTGAAGGACAGAGGAGTCCCTGCCCGTTTCTTCTGGGATGTTGGCTGGCAGGGATCACCCCATAACCTGCAGCAAGTGGGATCTCAGGGCCTCTGTCCTGCGAGGGTTTGGAGGGAAGCCCAGGCCTGGATTAGCTCAGTCTGACCCGGGACCCTATCTCTGGGGTGTCCAGCCTCCTTGTAGGCTGCTCAACTCTGCTGTCTGATCAGCAGTGGCCCCTTACTGCAGCCCACGTGGTCCCTGCCCGCACAGCGTCGGTGCTCACTGAGTGGAATGGGTGGCTTGGGTCCTCTCCCAGAGATGCAGCAGGGGCTGGGCCATGCCTCAAACACCTTCCCTTTCTGCTCACTCCTGCTCACGGGCTACTGGCCCCTGGGGTTGCCAGGCACGCGGCAGGGTGTGGAAAGGATTCCGGGCTCCCGGGACAGGTCCCGCCCCACCCGGGGGCCCGAATGACCCAGTCCCCTTCAGGCTGCCAGGTTAGCACTCGAGCTCTTGATTTCATCGTCAGGGAGACGTCATTCTCGTCCTTGGGGTGATAAGGGCGTGTCACGTCTGTCGTCCAGCCACTTACCGTTCCCCGATAAGGCACAGCATCTGCTCGTCCTTGGAGGGCAAGATAAATTTAGATGTGGCGGATTTAGAACATCAGGTGACCTGTTCGCAGCTGTAGCTCTCAGGAGAGGGAGCAGCCTGGCTTGTCTGCCCGCTGTTTTCCAGACGTTCGTCTCGCCACCCGACAAAGATCAGTAGCCACCGGAGGTCAAGGGGCCGGGCGCTCAGGGCTGGCACGAGCTTGAGCGCCTGGGAGATGCTCAGCAATCCTGGTCAGTGGGTTTCACTTTTGAAGATGCTCAGGAAGGCGCACCGAGAGGGATTTTCCAGACGACCTGGCGCTGTGATTTTCAAAGGCTGCTCTGTAGGGATGGGATGGGACCCAGAGAAAGCCTCTACCTCCTCAGGGTTTCTTTTTCCCTTTTTTGTTTGGGCCTCTGTGCAAGGTTTTATTCCAGGGTTAAAACCAAGTTTGAAACCCACTGCTCTAGGCCAGGTCTCCCATTTTCCAGATCAGTAAGTTGAGTCCCAGAAAGACACGTGGCTTGCTGAGGTCTCCCCATGACCTGACCCCAGGCAGGCTTTCCCCCACTGTCTCAGTTTGTCATAGCAAGTGCCACCGTCTGGGGGCTTAAACACCAGAAATGTATTAGCTCCCAGCTCGGGAGGCTGGAAGTCTCCGGTAAGGATGTGGGCGGGGCTGGTTCCTTCTGAGGACCGGGAGGAACAATCCATTCCAGGACTCTCCCCTAGCTGCCGGCGTGCTGGAATCTGTGGCGTTCCTGTGCTTATAGAAGTGCCACTCCTCTCTGCCTTTATTTTCATACTAGAGGCCCAGTGCATGAAATTCGTGCACGGGTATGGTCCCTAGACCTGGCCTGCAATCAGGACCATCTTCCCTGGCTGCCCACAACCAGCCCCACCCCCTGCCACCGCCTACCCCCGGTTCCCCATTCGCCATCGGGTGATCGGAGCCTACTGGCCAGGGGGAAGAACCGAGAGGTTGGTTGTTCTGCTCACTCACCAGCCCTGCCCCCCGCCACCACCCACCCCTGGTTCCCCATTTGCCATCGGGTGATCAGAGCATGACAGCCAGAGGAAAGGGCTGAGAGGTCGGCCATTCCCTCCCACTCACCGACCCTGCCCCTGCCACAGTTGCCCTCTGTGTGTGGGGTGACTGGCGGGTGGGGGCCTTAGCCTGGTACCACCCACCTATCCTGCTACCCACCCCAGGTCCTTGTTTGCCATCGGGTGATTGGAGCCTGCCAGTCTGGGAAAGAGACTGAGAGGTGGTCAGTGTGCCTCAAAGTGACTGGTTGAGCAGTCATTCTGGTTGTTTCGCCATTAGGGTTAATTTGCATATTACTGTATTTTCCAGCGTATAAGACGACTTTTTAACCCAGGAAAATCTTCTATACGCCCAGTCGTCTTATACGCCGGAAAATATGGCACCCTCTTATTATATAGGCTGTTCTCCCTGTGTGTCTGTGTGTGAATGTCTATGTCCAAAATTTCCCCCTTTATAAGGACACCAGTTCTTTTGGGTTAGAGCCCACCCTAATGACCTCATGTTCACTGGATTACCTCTGTAGAGACCCTGTTTCCAAATAGGGCCATATTCTAGAGTGCTAGGGTCAAGACTCCAATATATCTTTTATGTGGGGACACGATTCAACCCCCGATACCCACCTTCTCACATGGTCTGTGGAGGCCAAGTTCCAGGAGCCAGGGCATCCTGACTCCCACCAGGTCTGAGGGCAGACCCTTCCCTCCCTCCAGAGCCTGGCTTGGGGTTAACCCCTGCAGGCCCAGGCTCACCGCGTCCCCACAGGCCACGGGAACATCTACGGAGGATTAACGGCTTCCCAAGCCGTGTGGCCTGGTGCTTTCTCATCCCTTCTTCTTGTCGTTATTGTTCCAGTCATGGTAATTGGTAAATTATTTTGCTAAAACACATACAGAAAATGTTAAGGGCAGGCCACCCGTAATGTCACCACTCAGCTCCAGCCAGCAGTAACACTTTCTGTGTTCCTTCTAGCTCTCCCCTGTGCATGTACCCACAGTTGTGTTTCTTCCTTTTTTCTTAGTATAATTTCAAAAATATTTTCCCATGTCATTAAAATTCTCTGTAAATGGGATTTATGTCTTTCCATTTGAGACATATTTATTGAGTGTCAGGCACTGAGGCTACATCAGTGACCAAAACACAAAATTCCTCTCCCTCTGCCCTCTCCAGGGGAGTGGTTACCCCATGCGTGGACAGCAGGGAATTAGCCCATTGCCCCCGCTCCCTCGACCCGTCCCTCCCCACCCCCCCCCACCCCCGCCCACAGTAGCAGCCAGGCCCCAGCTTCCCCTGCGCGTGGCTTATTTATTTTCTGTGGGTGATTCTTCCTTTAAGGTATCTTGCATACAACCCCTCGCCCCAGAGCCCAGCATAAGCCTGAACTGTAAGGGCTTCGTGTCTAGCACCTGCATATATTGTGCCCTTCGGTGTGCTGTGTCCTCGAGCGTTTGCCATTACAGTGAGCGTTCAGACGAACATCTTAGTCGTTCCCTGTGACGTGCAATCTCTGGCTCAGAGGGCGAGAAGGCCAGACGCACTGAGCTGAACCCGAGCAGCGGGTGCACAGGCCGCTGCCTCCTTCGCTTCCCCTGGAATGTTCCATCTCCAGCTCAGCCTCTGCAGACGCCACTCACCTGAACTATGCTGCCGACGGACAGAGCGAGCGAGGTTTGGTGAGCACCCCGGGCCCCGCGTGCCAGCCCCAGTCCGCCGCGGTCCCCGGCATGAGAAGGGCTTTTCTGTCCGTGTTCAGGCCTGTCGCCGAAAAGAGGGGAAAAACAAGCTGGTTTATGCAGCAACGGGGACCTCAAACCAGCCCAAGGGGCCAGCCGGGACCTCGGCAACCTGAGCATGACAGCGTCTGCCCCATAAAGAGGCGCTGGGACAACACTTTTAATGGGCTCTGCCCGGGCTCTATTTACGGAATTTGTTTCCCGGGCTCCATCTGCGCAGCGACACCTTGGCAGCATCACCCGGCGGCTGCCTCGGTGGATTAAATGCTCCTTGTTCCGAGTTACCCAGAGCTAGCACCCAGGAGAGGATGAGAAGAAAAAAGGTGGGTGGAAGGAGAGTCGGGGCCAATATAAACTTTTGAAATAAAATAAAATAAAATAACCAACCAAAGAACAACAAAAATGTATCCCGTTCAAGAGCTCCTGGGGACTCCTCGCCTCGGCCCTTCCCAGCCGCTGGCAGAAAGGAAAACGCAAAGTCCCGGAACATGCCGAGTGCGGCCTTTTGTTTGTTTGTGGTGTTTTTTGTTTTTTTTTCTTTTCAGTTTCACGCTTGTGCTGTCCCGGCGTCATCTGGAGCAATTATTTTTGAAATGATCTTGTAGCTCTTTTTCTCTGTACGAAAATGGTATACATCCACTGATGACATTTCCCAAATATAATCTAAAAAGAGGAAAATTAAAAATTGCCCATGTGCCCTGGCCAGTGTGGCTCCGTTGGTTGGGCATTGTTCCGTGCACCGGAAGGTTGCCAGTTCAGTGTCCGGTCAGGGCACCTGCCTGGGTTGGGGGCTCGATCCCTGGTAGGCAGCGTGCAGGAGGCAGCCGATCGATGTTTCTCTCTGCCTGTCCTTCTCCCTTCCTTTCTCTCTAAAGATCCATCATCATATTTTTAGAAAATTGCCAGTGAGATAACCACAGTTAACATTTTGGTTTCTGGCTCTATCATAGTTTGTTCTGCTTCTGTGGAGAGAATCGCACCCCCTGTCATCTGTTTCCTGGCCCAGGAGTCAGACAACACTTGACACTGAAACATGTGGTTGTAGAATCCCCGCTGGACTGGGAGGCAGGGGCCCCTGGCTCTCGTGCTACCTCCTGGATTCAGTGACTTTGGGAAAGTCACGTAGCTTCGATTTGCTCATCTTTAAAGTGTGGACCCAGGCGATGGTCAAGTGGCCAAAGGAGTTACTGGTGCAGAGTGATTGCTAACGCGCTCTGCAAATTGTGTCCATTTTCGATGTGGCTTTGGGACCCTTGGGTGGGACAGGAGGCTGAGGTCATTTTCCTGTCTCCATGGTGAACATGACCCTTTTTTTCTCAAGCCGCCCTGTGTCTGATCTTAGTGAAAATCACCACCTCCCTCCCGCTGCCCAGAGGCCTAGAGCTTCCCTTTCCTGCTGCCCCGCCACCCCTGCCCCTGCCCAGTGCACATGGCCAGTCTCTCTCCAAATCCAGGCAACTCTGCCTCCACAGAATGTCTTGGGCCGGCCCCTCTCCCCCCATCCCCACTGTTTCGCTCCTCCTGGCACCTTCCTCTCCTGCTGAACGGCTCTGTCGCCTTGTACTCCCACTGGGTTCACTCCTTTCCAACCAAGCGCCATGCAGCAGCCAGGAGGCTCTTTCTAAAAAACCCATCCGATCCCACCACCACCTGCTTCTGTCGCTTCCCGCTGCGGTCAGGGTGGAGCCACAGGTCTTCCGAAAGCTGGCCAGGCCTGCCTTACGCACCCTTGCTTACTGCTCCAGCTTCACCCCCGCCTACCATCCCTTACTCAGCCTTTCCTTCACGGTCCCTCCGTCATCAGGCGTGGGTGTCATCACCCCAGGAGTGCCCGGCCACTGTAAACCCTGGGCTATGCCTCAGGCAGGTCATCTGGGACCAGACTGTTGAGGGGCTAACCCAGCTCAGTCACGTTGGGATGGAGACCACGAAGAGCATGAGCTCGGGTGTCCGAGGGACCTGGGTTGGAGCCAGGCTCTATTCCTTACTGACTATGACTTGGACAAGTGGTCTAACGTCTCCAATCCTCAGTCTCCCCTGTCTGCAAAATGGGACTAGGAGCGTTGCAGGGGGTAACTGCAGACGTGCACGGGCAGCTCTGCACAGGGCCTGGCACCCAGGGAGTGCCCATAGGCAGCAGCTGCTTCACCTCGTCTTCCTCTTTCTTCATCGTCATTGTTAGTCATCATCATCACTGTCATCCAGTTCCCGTTTAGTTCAGAGCCTTGTTTCCCGATTTCCCTCCACCCCTGAGGCGGTTGCCAGATCCTGCTGGTTTTAAGTGTATCTGTTCATTCATTCGTTCATTCATCTGTTAAGCCCTCACTCTGTGCCAGGGACCCGGGGAGCTGCCAGGTGGTGGGGAGCTGCTTTCACAAGTGGCTCTTGGCAGCGTGGGCTGGGCCACATTTATTGCCTCCATGTAACCTGAACATAACCCTCTTCCCTTAGCCCCATTCCCATCCCTCAAATTGCTATTTACTAACTCTCAGCCGACTTAGAGGTTCTAGATGGTATACCCCTCCCCTTCCTTAAAGGCCATCCCATCCCTCCATTCCTCCTCCAAGCAGGAGGGGCCTCTCAGACACATGGGGTGATGGGCAGTCCCATCCACGAATCCCTGTTCGGCTTTCACTCTGGGCTGGGCAAGGCCTGCCGAGGGTCCCAGAGGAGCGGTGAGGCCAGCTCCATCCCTTACGGCCCTGGCCTGGTTGGGAAGACGGGGCAGAAAGCGCACACGTGGTGCTGGGAAACCGCCCTGTGAGAGTGGGCAGCTGTCAAATGTCTGTCCTTAGTACCAGCTGCCCAGAGGTTGGACAGGGAAGGGAGACAAGGACATCTCTATGGGACAGGAAGCTTCCGGTCGACAAGTGTGAGAAAGGGGAGACGTTGGGGGTCAACAGGTTCAGCAGCATCAGCATCACCCAACCAGCAAGCATTTCCTGGGTGCTCAGCGTGGCCGGGCATCAGGCTACTTGCTTTGTAGACAAGCTCAGTGAACGGTTACCCACCCCTCTGGGCCAGGTGCATTTTCCAACCCCTGTTTTACGGACGAAGACGCAGAGATTCAGAGAGATCAGTACATGGCTCAGTTACAAAGCTCTGGAAGAAGCAGAACCCTGGGCCTGGGTCAAGGCCAGGCTGCCTGTGGATTTCCGCCACGTTGGCCACACTCTCTCCTTGGAGGTGGGACAACATGGGGCATATAAGGGGGGTGATGTGCGCACCGCTCTGGTGGGCTGGGTGAGGAAAAGTCACGAGGGAGAAGGTCCAGGAGAGGCTGGGTCAGGCCAGAGACTCCATCTTGAAAGGGTAGGTGCTTATCCTGCAGGTAGTAGGGAGCCAGTGAATGTTCATCTCTGACAGCCCCTGCAGCCATCCTCAGGGTGAGAGCAGAGAGCAAGGAGGGGCGGTGGACAGAGTAGGCCGGGCTTCCGGGGCAATAGGAGAGTCGTCCCCTTCCTTACCCCCTCGATGCCAGGGAGACATGAGACAGAGCCTCTCCGGTGCCCACCCAGGTCCTGCAACGCACCGCCAACGCCCCACTTCCGATGACGGCACACCGCGGCTCAGGAGGCGGCAGCTGGGCTTCTGTCACCCGCAGCGCCGGGCGGGGAGCAGGTTTCTCTCTGTGACGCCGGGTCACGGGGCACCTTTCCTATCACCTGTGAGGTCTCCGAGCCAGCAGCTGTCCCCGCTGCCCACCTGTCTCTCCTCCCTCTTCTGGGGGGCGGCTTCTCGCTCCCCTGCTGTCTGTTCTCTCGCCCGCCTCCTCCTGCAGGGCCTTTCGGAAGGTGGCAGATGGGCATGGATGTCACACTGTCCATCTCTTTGCCCCTGCTGGGCCCGGGCCCAGCCTAGAGATCATCTTGGTCACATTCCAGGCGGGGGCTCACTGGGGGTCAGCATGTGGGTCTGGGGCACAGAGGGAGCTCTCCACCCTGACAGTCCCCTGGCCAGCCAGCCATGAGGCTCATTCTCTTGGGCTTTTGCCGCCCCCCCCCCCCCCCCGTCCTCATTTGACTTTAACATGAAGGGAATAGTTCTCCACTCTGCTTGCCTGATGTTGTGTTAACCTTCCCCCACCCCCAGCCTGCACGCCTCCCGATTCCTGCTTCCGTCAGTGGCTTTCCCAGCCTCACCGGCACAAACCTCGGATTCCTGTCCCCAGTGGGTTGGACCTGCCCCCTCTTCTCCCCGCTTTGCCTTGACCCTTCTCACCCTGCTTGGACTAGTGCAGTAGCCCCTTCACGGTCCTGTTTCTGGCTGGTTTCTTCTTCCTTCACGCCCATCCAATCAGACCTTCGTGTTTGCTGTTCTTAGCACTCAGAAGCTTATTGACTTTTCTAAAGACATCCACGTTGAGGCTCCCAGCAGACATGGATGGCCTAGCCACTGCCCCCGGGACAAGGTCCAAACCACACAGCCCGAAGGCAGGGCCTCTTCCCTGGCCTGGCCTCCGAACCTGGTCTCCTAAAGCCACCCAGAGGGGTCCTCGCACCATAACCCCAGCCCTCGTCACGCCGTGGTGTAAACCGCCCCCAGCGTGGTGTTAACAGCATGGCCTTTCAGGCCACCTGCTCTTGGGTTTAGGAGCGGTGTGACTTGGAGCCGTTTGCTTAACTCCTCAGAGCTGCAGAGACACAACAAAATCGATAGTGATGCCGTTAGATTCTGATCGAGGTTACTGTGTGCCAGGCACTGTGCCCAGCACTTTGCATTACCTCCTCACCCCGCTCCGTAACCCTGAGAGGAGGCGCTCTCCCGGGCTCATTGGGAAGTAGGGAGACTGGAGTGACGCCCCTGCCCAAGGTCGCACACCACCAAGAGGCAGAGCCCGACTCAGCCTGTCTGGACTCCGGTCCTCGTTCACAGATACGGGGACCACACCACGCACTTTTCAGGGTTGCTAAGGGGGTTTACATGGGGAAGTCCCCGCCCGGGGCTGGGCGCCCAGGGGAGCTTGGGAACCAGGTTGTCTTCCTGCTTCTAGACCTTTACTTGGCCACATCCTCTGTCTTCTGCTCCACCCGGCCATGTCCTACCTCCGGTGTCAGTGGACCCCTGCCCCCCAAATCCACCCACCCCACTCACGGGAAACACAGCTTGGCTTCAGGTGTCCGACTGTTTTCCTAGGAGTGTGTGATGTCCTGGCCACCTTTGTATGCCAGCCCCTCCCCCAGTGCCGGGGCCTCTGTGGGAGCTGGGAAGGTGTCCACGAGCCAGAATCACCGAGGGAGGGAAGGGAGGAGTGAATGGCGAGAGGGCACAATGTGGGGGGACCCGAGAGGGGTCCTCGGGAGCGTCCCGTGCAGCCACAGCAGCTCACGGCCCAGCCTGGCAGCCTCAGCCTCAGCCTCACACCTCCGCAGTCTGCAGGGTTCTGGCATTTATTTCAGTTATTTCCTGACCGTGACCTCCTGGGTCAGATTTATCATTTCCTGGACAGGAAGGAAAAAGCCCCACGGGGCTGGGGTTACCGAGGGTGAGCGCACCCCTGGCTTCCACCCGTGGGCCGCTGCCGGCCAGCCTCGGCCTGTCTGCGGGGCCGGACAGCTCCTGGCAGGCCCGCGGTCTCTCGGGACACGTGGGCTGGAGCAGCACGGCCGAGGCGCCTCCTCGGGCTCACAAGCCACCTGGCTGACCCTTCGCGTGCCTTCAGAGGGAGCTGGCTGGCTCTTGGGCCCTGCTGGGGAGACCTCAGGGACGGGGGTCCTCCCAGCTCACGGGACCCCCGGGCGCTGGCTGAGGTGCTGGGGAAACCAGTTCACCAGAAAGCTCACTAGAATGAGCCTGTGGGTCGTTCTTGCTATTCGCTCCCAGCCTTAGGCCCTCAGGACAGAGCTGGCCGGGCCTCCCTCAGGCTCCGCTCAGGGGCATTGGGCAGTCCTCCTCCCTCCCGGACTCATTCTCCCATTACCTCTCTCCAAGCCTCAGTTTTCTCCCCTCGAAAGGGGACAGACACCTGCCTTGTTCTTCCTGCGCCTGGGAGCTCACCCTCACCCCCACTTCATGGATGACATAGCTGAGGCTCAGAGTGAAGGGACGCGCTCAGGGTCCAAGGAGGCCGGGGGTGGACAGGGGCTGGGCAAGCTGCCGCTGCTGCCGCCGCCTCCTGCTGAGTGGGACCCTGGGTTGCGAGGCCTTTTTGGGGGATGGAGAGTCTCCCCGGGAGCAGCTCTGATCTCACACCGTGGTTTGTAGCAGGGAGTGAGCTCAGCTCCTCCCCGTGGCCCCCGAGTCCACAGGTCCGTCCGTCCTGGTGACCCCTCCATTCATTGGAGTGCCTGATCAGGGGGTGACGCCAGTGCCCGGGCTGGAGCGCTGAGGTCGGTCCGGTCCTGCTTTCTGACTGACAAAGATCCCTCCTGGCATGTCAGAGCTGGGAGACCTCGTACGGGGAGCCCCACGCCCTCACTTTGCAGGTGGGGAAACTGAGGCCCCACAGAGGATGGATGGGCAGGCTGGAGGGTGAGGATGGCAGGAAACCAGCTGGGACCTTCTGGCTTAGTGGCCAGGCCCTGTGGTGCCTTCATTGAGGAGCCTGGAAGGCCCAGCAGTGGCCTCTCATGTGTGTGTGTGTGTGTGGGGGGTACCCCTGGAGGAGCAGTTCTGGGCCTATGCAGGAAAGGACCCCTTCTCTTCGTGGCCTCCTCACATGCTGCCTTAGAGCTAAGCAGCCACTGCTGGGCAAGCATGGTGCCCGCCACGCTCGGCAGCAGCCTCTGAATTAGGGAAGGGCTTTCTCCTCGGGCCCCGAACCTGCCCTAGGAGACGGGACAGCGTGGCAAGCAGAGAGGGCAGCCTCACCTGTGCCTGTGGGGATGGCCAGGCAGGGCCAGGTGTCCATTGTCCTGGTGTCCCTCGTCCTGTTCTGGCCCAGTGTCCACCCTTCTCCGTGAGGGAGGGCAGAGTGGTGCCCCACGAATGAGCTCACCCACCCAGCCCGGTGGGTCTGCCCTCCAGGACGGGGGCCGGGCCTCAGTGCCCTGCTGCATACAGTAGGTGTGGTTGTGTGTGTGTGTAAGGAGGAGTCCTGAGGCCTGGTTTTACTTTGTGCCCTGCCAGCAACCACCCACCTGCATGGCTCTCTGTCCAAACTGCTGGGAAGCGGGCAGCCCGTTTTGAGCCAGAAGCATGGCTCTCCTCGGTTAGATGTCCTGGAGGGAGCTTCTTCTCTTCTCCCCTCCCGCCTGGCTGCTTATTTCCTGTCCTTTGTCTTTCATCAAACAATTGAACATGTGCTCTTATTGGAAAATGCCGTGGGTCCTTTTGGGACGTCAGCAAGCAATAAGTAAACCTGAACATTAGAAATGAAAGGAGAGAAACCTCTGCTCCCCCTCGGAAGCAGGTGTGTGTGACCCCTGGTGCCCTCTCAGGAGAGTGGGCACATTAGCACCTGTCCTGCTGACTTCGAGGAATGTAGCAGCAGAATGTATTTGACAGGCCAGCGTGCCGGGCAGTGCCAGGCCTGGGCCTGCCCAGGGCTCTAGAAGATGCGTTACTCAGGCAGGAAGATGCCAGGCACCTCTGTGGAACTGCCAGTCTGGAGGGGGCCAGAGCTTGCCCGGCTGGGCACAGCTGACCAGCTTCCCATCTTGGAGAAACATCTGAGAGGTTGGCTAGCGAGGCCCCCGGAAGTTGCACTGGAGGGGAATTCGACATCACAAGTCACAGCAGCGGTGGCAGGACAGCCACACGGGGTGAAAGGTACAAGGACAGGCCAACCACACGGAGTGAAAGGTACAATGACTGAGCATCTGCAGGGAACCAAGATGGTGACATTGTCCCCAAGAGAGAGCTCGATTGCGAGGTATAAATAGGAGTGCTGAGGGTGGCTGCTTGCTCCCTCCTTCCACCAAATAGGAGTCCTGGCCACCAGCAGGAGACAGATTTTGTGAGATGTTGACAAGAGATGAGAGTTAAGCAATCTCCGTCATCCACCGCTCTCCTCCCTCCCCGCACTGTGGCCATCATTAGAGAGGTTTGAGAGAAGGAGCTCTAGGCTGAGAGGTTGAACATGGTTCATTTGCCGTGTTCAAAGAAGCACTCCTGGCTAGGGACCAGAGGGAGGAGAGGAGGGAGGATGTGGGTGGTGATGGTCAGTGCGGGAAGGAGGCAGCAGGGAGCTGATGGGGCTGGATTAGCAATGGGCCACTCCTGGTCCTCACTGCGCCTCCGTGTTACAAAGGTGCCAAAGCAAGGGAGGACACAGCTAGGGCAGGTGCTTGGCTCCGGGAGGTGGGGCTAGGGCAGTGGTCGGCAAACTGCGGTTCGCGAGCCACATGC
The DNA here is from genome assembly GCF_951640355.1 of Cnephaeus nilssonii. Classification (NCBI taxonomy): domain Eukaryota; kingdom Metazoa; phylum Chordata; class Mammalia; order Chiroptera; family Vespertilionidae; genus Cnephaeus; species Cnephaeus nilssonii. Next base: position 56,629,102 of record NC_137087.1, read on the forward strand.
GGCTCTTTGGCCCCTTGAGTGTGGCTCTTCCATAAAATACCACCGCCTGGGCGAGTCTATTTTGAAGAAGTGGCGTTAGAAGAAGTTTAAGTTTAAAAAATTTGTCTCTCAAAAGAAATTTCAATCATTGTACTGTTGATATTTGGCTCTGTTGACGAATGAGTTTGCCGTCCACTGGGCTAGGGGATGCTATGGCAGGCTGTTTCTGACGGTTCCTGCAGTCCTTAAAGCCAGGTTCAGTTCTTTGCTATTCCGTGATCTCACTGGATGGCCTTAGGCAACACCTTATGGAAACAGTTCCTCACCGATACCATGGGGTGAATAGATATCACGGGCTGCCTCCTGGGGTTCTGTGAGCACCACCTAAGATTGCACTCAGGGCTTGCACCCCAGGGTGGAAGTCTCACTGGGGCTGGAGAGGGTCACGAGGACTGTGCGTTGGGTCTGGCTCTTTGCAGTCCCGGAGACGGCCTCTCGGGTCATTGCAGCCACATTTCCCCCCAGTTGGGCCTGAACGGTGAGAACCAGCTCTCCCGCCTGGGACAGATTCAGCTGCCATCACCTCCCATTCCTCCGAGTCCCAGGGATTCCTATGATCCTTAAAACCGCCACCGGCCTGTGGGGGTTACTCAGCCACATGCCCTTGGCTATTGCTCCGAGTGTGCCTGTCTTCACTCCCCATCGAGGCTGCGGTGCTGTGCAGCTTGCTTAGCTCTCTCCACACTCCCTGAGTTCATGTAACCCCCCAGCAATCCCGCGAGGAAGTGGTATTTTCATTCTCGCATTATAAACTGGGTTCCTAGGAGTTGCCTAAGTCACAAATTTCCAGGCCAGGCCTGGCCCAGGACAGCTCACTGCTGCTTCTTGGGGCTTAATTGGGGCGGTGACCACCACATGGCCTGCCTGGGCATAGAGTGAGAACCCTGCCTCTGGGCTGGTGGAGGGGTGTGTGTGAGCCCATTCCTGCTGAATGAGCTTCCTGCCTCTTTCATGGGGACCCTCCGGCTGCAGCGCCGTCTGCATGCTGCTCTTCGGCCGTCTGGTCCCAAGCAGCCCGCCGCCTCCACCTGTCTCATTTCTTAAATATGCCATTTGGCCACGGAAAGGTGAGATGGCGAGAGAAGTAAGTTACCTTTCTGTCTGAGTTGCCAAGTAAAACATTCTCTAAATGCCAAGAGCCATTTTACTTGGTTACTTCTTCACAGGCCAAGTGTACTGTTTCCCATCCAAACATTTCCATCATCCCCAGAAAGTGTCTCTGACACAGAGGCGGGTCCCCCTGCATCCTTGTCACAGCTCACATTTTCGTCGGGATCCGGTGTTTTCAGAACGTTACCGCCTCTTGCTTTGCGCAAGGACCGTGCTCCCTGATGGAAGGAAATATTTTGCAAGGGTGTTTTTAGCTGTGGTGGTGGCGGCGCAGAAGTCCTCCAGAAGGCTTTCTTTGTCCGGCTCCGTGAAGAACCCCTTTCCTGAGAAGTCCCTGCCACATTTCGCTGGCCACCACGGGCCTGGCCAGGGCGCCATGAAACGGATCAAATCCCATTACAGCAAAAGCTGCTTAAGGCTCATGGAAATGTTGGTGGAAACGATGGCAGACTCCTCTGCTGACAGCTCACTTCTGATGTGTAAGTTTTTGATAGAACACACGCCCGACAGCAGCAGCATTGGGACAGCCTTTGGAATGTGCTGGAATGGAATTCGGCTGTGCTCTCTGTCCAGGTCTCTGATACGGCCATGAGGAATGTTCTCCTGCTCATTAGGCAAATGTTCACCAGGCTCCTTCTCTGTCCCAGATGCTGGGTTAATCAGAGATAAACGCAACCCGGGCCCATCCTCAAAGAGACCGGTTGCTAGGGAATGGAAGATGCGTGTGCGCGTCATTCCTAAACACATCAGAGCCACGTCGGGAAGGGTGGCAGGCATGCCTCTTCATGTGTGAGATGATTTCAGGCGGTGCACGGATGAGCTGTGGTTATGCATTTATTTCAGTGGATGTCATTCAAAAGTAAACAACAACCACAGTTGGTCATGTTCCATCGGCTATCGTTTAGAAAGGCTAAGTTGAAAAATGCTGGGAGAGTTCATTAAAATCCAAGTTAAAGAAAGAAAAATATCAAGTAAATATTGTAACTAAGTAAACAGTGGTAACTATTACAGGTGGTAGATTATGGTGGAAAACCGTCATGACGGGGGCTCACACATGGCTGATGTCTGGAAAAGTTAAGTTCAAGTTCATTGCATGCTCATAGGATGCCAGGGGCTTTACCTGTGTTGTCATCCAAGGGTAGTGTTACTATCCCGACTGACAGCTGATGAAAGTGACGCTCAAAGAAGTGAAATGATTTGCCCAAGTTCACATGACTAGGAAGGAGAAGAACTTGGATTTGATCCTGGTCTGTCTGACTCCTGATCGGGAACTACTGTGCTATATGATACAGTACTGCAGTTGGTCAAATAAAGGTGTAATTATTTTCTCCCAGGGCATAATCCAGGAAAGCTTCCTAGAGGAGGTGGCCTTGCCTGAGGGGTAGGATATAGGAAGGGCAATTTGGGTGGTAAGGCAGAGCATCCTATGGATCACATACCCATGGTTACTGGCAGGATGGCTTGCACATCTTTTTTCCTCACATAAATGAGGGATCCAGAGTCTTTCTGTCTCTGTTTTAGATATCTCACGGTCCAAGAGGGCTGATGCAGCTCCAGCCATACATTTTCATTCTAGGGAGTGGGAAAAAGAAAAGAGGGCCCAGGGTAAACGTGCATTTCTCTCAATGAGTCAGCCTCCTTGACGGAGCTTTTCTGGGAGCCGAACCTAACAGCGTATCCTCCTCTCATTGGCCAGCCTGGTTCTAAGGGAGGCCGCCCACTGTGTGTGAAGGACAAAAAGTCCTATCTTCAAGATGCATCCAGAAGCATGAGCTACCTCCACATGAGGCTGCAGTGGGAACAGCGTTTGAATGGAGAGGGAAAAGCCTGCTCTGAACCAGGACTGGCCTCTGGAGTGGCCCCAATAAACTTGGTCTTTTGTGGATTGTTCAGCACATTGATTTGGTGTTTAATTGGACTGTAGAGCCTGGCTGGAGTGGCTCAGTGGTTAAGCGTAGACCTGTGAACCAGGAGGTCACGGTTCGATTCCTGATCGGGACACATGCCCGGGTTGCGGGCTTGATCCTCAGTGTGTGGGGCGTGCAGGAGGCAGCCGATCAATGATTCTCTCTCATCATTGATGTTTCTGTCTCTCTCCCTTTCCCTCTTCCTTCCTCTCTGAAATCAATTAAAATATATATACACTTAATTGGACTGTAGAGTTGCAGCAACAAGGCCGCCCCAGACAGCCACTGTCCGCCATCCCATCAGCCCCTCTGCAAAGTCAGAACCACTCGCGAGTGCAAAACAGTCCAGCTCCCCAACCTTCCTCTCTCCGGTGCAGTGAGAGCAGGAGCCACAGGACCGGCTTTCCGCAGCTCAGAACTGAGTGCTGAGCCTGGCTCTGAGCCCTTTGAGGTGCTCACGAGCCCCAGGCGAAGGCGGGGAGCCCCAGGCGAGGGCAGGGTTCTGTGCCACTCACAGCAGTTGTGAGGCCTGCAAGCTGCAGGCTGCCACCCTCTCTTTCTCGTCACCCCCTGGGGGCCTGTGTTCGCCTTTCCCTTCTCAGTTCTTGGGCACGCCCGCTGGCTAGCGGCCAGGAAGAGCAAGTGTGGACTGGAGTTGCCCAAGTTATTCTGAGGATTTGTTCACGGAAGGTCAACCAATCATTCACGCGAAGCCCCCTCTGCTGAGATTTGGGGGTCTTTTGTGTCTGAAATGTGCCCTTTTCACTTTGGGAGAATTTTTCACTTTTTTGTCAGACCGTGGAAAGAATGTTAGGGCTAACATGGGCTTGAGAGGTGGGATGAACCCCACGCCTCCCTTCTCTTGATGGGAGACTTGGCTGCAGCCAGTTAGAGGAGGAAGAAGTGGGGTGGGGGTGGGGGGTGGGGACTGATGCTGCACTTCAGGGCTCTGTCTGTTGTGTAATCACCTCCAAGCAGGTAGGATTGTGAAGAGGCTGGAGAGATGCTTTCATGGGGCCTTAGAAATCAAACTGCTATCAATATGCTAATTACAATAGTTCTTGTTTACCATTTAATCGGGTCCTGGAGAGCTTCTCCTTGGCAACACGCAGACTTTCTGTTCTTGAAACAGAAAGTCTGTTACTTTCTAATGAAAACTCTAAATCCAGGCTTCCCCTATGCTCAGCCATCCCTTTTCCATGGAGTTAGTAGGTCCAGCCCTGGCCTCCCAAATTGAAGGCCGGGTGGGGTGGGGTGGGGTGGGGTGGGGTGTGGTGAGGAGGCACTGACGCACTTCGGAAAGCAGGCAGCTCCTGAAGGAGTCCGCGTGCCAGGGGCCCACGTCCCAGGCCAGGTACCTGCTAAGGCCATTATACATCTGAGCATTATTTTTAGCAGCGGCCTCGCTCCTAAAGTCGGTTCTCCTGGCGTTATTTCTAGGTTGGATGAGGCAGGTGCTGTCTGGAAACGTCTTTTTCTCCCCTCATCACTTTTGTCCTGGAAGAACCTGATGAAACACAAAATGGCATCCACACGGCCGAGGGCAATCTAAATATTTGTTTGGGAAACAGAGGGGTGGGTGCTTTATTGGCTTTGAGGGTGGAACCCAGAGGGCAGGAAGCAGGGCTGACCACACCCCTTCACTTTCCGAGGAACTTGGGTGGGGCAGGAGCCCTCTGGGAGCTTGAGGGCTTTCTGTCCCTGGCCACCTGGAGCGTGAGCCTTGGCTCCAGTGAGGGGGTCGAAGATACCCAGCGACGGGAATGGGACTTTTCTGAAGAGGTGGCTGTAGATGCTAGAAGAAGAATACGTTAGCGAATGAATGTGTTTTGTAAATCTGATAAATATTTAAGCACCCACCACGCAGCAGGCCTAAAGTAGGCACTGGAGAGACACTGGCCCATGTTCGATGGCTGAGTGACGCAGTGACATAAAACAGCTAGTTATTATGCTCACAGACTCTGTGTGTCTGGAATTCGAGGAGGGTAAAGCAGGGATGGCTTATTTCTGTGTTTTAACACCCCCCCCCCCCCCCGACTTCGAAGAGCCTTGGGGCAAGACCTGAGGTCTAGGAGCGGGAGATGCGCTCACAGGTCTGGGGGTTCTGGCTGTTGGTGGGTCCTCAGCTCCTCTCCATGTGGCTTCACCTGTGTCTCACAGTTGGTGGCTGGTTCCGAGGGTGAGCATCCCAGAGGTGGAGAACTAAGCAGAAACTACATGCTTTTTTGTGACCCAGCCTCTGACGTCACAAAGCGTCTCCTGGCCCACGTTCTGTTGGTTGGAGTAGGGACAAGGCCACGCCCAAATTCAAAGGGAGGGAACACAGGCCCAGCCTCTCAGTGGAAGGGGTGTCAGTGACTTTGTATAAAGAGCCTGTGGGATGTATGTGCATTTCATAGGAAGTGTAAGAGAGACTGGGAACTATGAGCAAGGAAGAAGAGGCTATAAAAATGGCAAGGCAGATGTGAAAAGAGAACTTTGGAAAATGGAAATTTAATAAATGAAAGTAAAAATTCAATGGATACATTAAGGAGCAGATTAGATTTAGTGGATGCAAAATTAGATAAGTGAAAGCTACGTTTAAATAAATGAACTAGAACGCAGCCCAGCGCCATACAGAGATGGAAATAATAAAAGACAGGGTAAGAGGCATGTAGGATAGAGCGGAAGGTCCAATACCCATCCCATTGGGTTGTCAGAAGGAGATAATACAGAAAATGGGAAAGAGGTCATATTTTAAGAAATAATGACTGAGAATTTTGCAGATTCTTTTGACAGGTATGAAACCTCAGATAGAAAATTCACTAAGTCCCAAGCATGATAAATAAAATAAAAATAAGACATTTTAGTGTAAACCTGCTGTGCACCTAGGACAAAGAGATGATTTTAAAAGCAGCCAGAGAGAAGAACAAGATTTTCCTTCTGGGAACAGTGATGAGTCTGTGAGTGACTTCCCAACAACAATTATGAAGGCCATAAAATGGCAAAATATCTTCAATGTGCTGAGAGAAAGTCACGGATAGCCTATAGTTCTATACCCAGTGAAAGTTCCTTTCGAGAATAAGAGTGACATTAGAGATAGAAGGTAGAGAAAGAAGAACAAAGCTGGGATAATTTCCTGCACATTTACTTCACGATAGGATGTTCGGAGGGGCGAATTTCAGGCAAAAGAAAACACTAGACAGAAGGTGTGAGGTACAAGGTGGGATGATGTGCAACAACTTTGGTAAATATTTGGCTATATTTAAACAAATACTGGTTGTATAAAATGATGTCCCAATTGAGGGATTAAATAAAAGCAAGACAGAACTAAAGTACCGGACGGTTAGAACATGTGAGCTGGGAGGGCATAATCAGAATTAACGCATTGGAAGCTCCGGCTGGCTCTTTCGGGAGGAAAGTAAACATGCTGATGAATTTTGGATTTGTGAATGACAGACAGTGATAACTTGGAAACTAGTAGAGTGGCAATTTCCAAATGCGGATCAGGGCTTTTAGAGGACCCTGAGGGCCTTTCAATGAGGCCAGAACTATTTTCATAATAATGCAGAATCATCCCTAATAATATTATTTTCCCTTTTCACTCTTATTCTCTCACGAGTGTACAGTAGTTTTCTTGAGTCTCCTTGATGTGTGATAACACCATCGCTCTGATGGTTAAAGGAATGTATGCTTGTCTATTCTTGTGTTTAAAGTTTTCTCAGTTTTATTTTCTAATATGGAAAATATTAATAGATATAACCCACACAAACAAAAGCTGTTCGGGGCCCTCGATCATTTTTAGAGGTGCAACGAAGTTCTGAGTTTATAAGTTTGAGAACCGCTGAAGTAGAGGGAGGGGGAAGGATAAAAGAACCAGTGACTTAAAAGACAATCCTTATGAAATGGCATTTTCTGAGCCTTGAGAACAATTGTTATATTGTTCTATAGTTATCCTTCATTCTCTTCATTCTGAAAGAACTCATGCTAGAAATGTTTAAATTTAGAGAACTTATGAAGTAAGGTGCTAATACAGTCTGTAGGCCCGAGAACCTTGATCGAGAAGAATTTCAAGAGTGGTCATGCTCCCCATGTGTTACAGCGACACCTACTGAACAACTGGAATATTACAACCCAGCTGTATGGGACAAAGGTCTGTAGCAAGAGTAAATGTTATATTCAGAATACTAGTAAAAAAGGCACAGAAAAGAGCAAAAGCTGTCAAGCAGAGTATTATATTATCATAGGTTAAGACGAAACAAAAATTCTCAGGGTGCAAAGGGCAATTCAAAAAAGGCATAATGACAATATCAATGCCTATGCCCTCATCCTCAGTTATATGGAAAATTAGTGTCCATCAGGGTGCCTAGAGGATTACATCAGCATTACCTTGGAGCTTTTAAGAAATAAGTAGTTCCAAAGCTTTATAGAATTAGTCTCTAGGCCCAGAATTTTATTTTATTTTTTTAAATATTTTTATTGATTTCAGAGAGGAAGGGAGGGAGGGAGGGAGAGAGGGAGAGAGAGAGAGAGAGAGAGAGAGAGAGGAACATCAATGATGAGAGAGAATCATTGATTGGATGTCAATGATTCTCTCTCATCATTGATGTTTCTATCTCTCCCTCTCCTCTCTGATATCAATAAAAAACATTTTTTAAAAATTAAAAATAAATAACAAAACAGACCTATGACCTTCTCTATGCTTTAGCATCCAGTAGACCAGTGGTTCTCAACCTTCCTAATGCCGTGACCCTTTAATACAGTTCCTCATGTTGTGGTGACCCCCGACCATAAAATTATTTTCGTTGCTTCTTCATAACTGTAATTTTGCTACTGTTAATGAATCGTAATGTAAATATCTGTGTTTTCCGATGGTCTTAGTCTCTAAGCAGCGGTTCTCAACCTGTGGGTCACGACCCACAGGTTGAGAACCGCTAGCAGGGTCACCAGTTATGAAGTAGCAACGAAAATAATTTTACGGTTGGGGGTCACCACAGCATGAGGAACTGTATTAAAGGGTCGCGACATTAAAAAGGTTGAGAACCACTGCAGTAGACTCAGCCCAGCCACCACTGGCCCCTTTGCTCACGAGTTTTCGACACAGTCTAGGGGAGGATTTGCCTTCCTGTGTGGGAGCCCTTCTCAAATTGACAAAAGGATAAAGGCTTTGCTTTACTGAAATTTAGTCTCCAGCTCTCCCTTTTCAGCCTACCAGTGCTAGTTCTATCACACGCTACCTCTATGGCATTGTCAAAGACGACCCAGCCTGGGCCGGGGAGCTTCCACCCCCACCGAAGAACAGCTTGTGGGTGACGCCAGGCGAGGGGAGGAAAGATTCTTAGCAACCAGTGAGGTGTGAAAGCAGCCGGAGCCAAGCAGAGCCTGGAGCCCAGGCAGAGAGAATGCTGCCAAGTGCTTTGCCCTGTCCGAGGTAATAAAAGTGGTCTGTAAATGTTGTTGTTTTTTTTCCTTTTATGTGACAGAGCAGGGCTGAGTAAGGAATAGTGATTTGACCAATTTGACCATAAATGCAGGTGAAGCTTGTTTTTGTTCCAAAGATAAAGCAACAAAATGGGAGACAGGATGGGCTGTGGCCTTCTGCTTACTCTGGTCAAATTCCTTTGCGCCCAAGACTGTCTCGGCACAATAAGGAGGTGCCTTAAGAGGACCCTATGTCTTGTCTGCAGATCTGTCTCCTGGGAGATAGAGGCTAAGGCACCACGTGGGAGCCTCCTGGGGTGCCATTGGTGCTTGCGGTCTGGGAGATGTTTGAAAAGGTCATAGTCATTAACGGGGATTGGTGGGGAATGTCCGTTCTGGTGCATACCTTGACTGAATTTCTGCCCCGGGCGGGGTGGGGGGTGGGGTGGGGGGAAGCATTAGAGTCTAAATTCTTGTTGGCTTGGCTGCCCTCCAAAGACCTGTGTCCAGGCGCCAGGGAAATTGTGACTGAAGTCGATAGCAATAGCAGCTCAAACTCAGCACCCCACCGTTAGACAGCTCTGCTTGTGTTTCTTTCCATGCAAGCAAGGGTCCCCCATCGCCATCCCACCTCTCACCCCCCACCTGCCCTCATGGCCACGTGGTGACCCACGCACCCCCTTTGTGTATCCGGGCTTCTTCATGGCCACGAGCAGGGTGTTTGATGGGTGGGGCGCCTGCTCCTTGACTCAGACACCTTGGCCCCATGGAGACTGGATTTTGGGGGGAGCCTCCCAAACGGGGCAGCCTCCCAAACAGGGCCGGGCAGCATCTGCTGAACAGATCCTGGTCCTCTTGGGATGGCCGTGTCAATCACACCCCAAGGGGAGAGGCCTCGGTGAGTGGAAAGTATGTGAGCCTTGGACCATGCCGCGGGTGGCTTGGAATGGCTTGGCCGCTTCTTTCCAAGACCCCAGCTGATTTCCCCATTGTGCCCTGGAGCGGCAGCAAAGGGCCAGCTCACCCAGGTCCCAGGGCACCAGTGCGTGTCGCTGGGCCAGGGGTCATGAGGGCTCGGAGGCAGGGTTCCTGGGTGGCTGCCCCGAGGGCATGGCTAGCCCTGGCTCGAATGCTGTGCCCCTGTTAGCATCTGGCTGCCATTCCCCGGAGCTGCGGGATCCTTATCCCCATCGCTCACCTGAGAAAACAGATTAAGTGTGCCTCTCGCGTAGCAAATGCTCCCCCTACAGTGGATGCTCTGATCATGTGGTTTGTCTGGGGTCTCCCAGGTGGTGAGAGTGGTGGGCCAGGATTGACCTTGGGTCCACCTTTTGACCCAGGCCAGACCCTCTTACCCTGCCACCTGACTGCCTTCTCCTGGACCTCCACAGGCCTCTCAGGGACGCAGGCAGGGCAGAGAGAGGCATAGCTCTACTTTACAGACCAGGAAACTGAGGCCAAATGGTTGTTGGAGATCACCGAGCTTGAAAACGGCAGGGCTGAGCCTCAAACCTCACTCCTTTGATCACACACCCTGTGTTCGTCAGCTCGGGCTGCCACAACAAAGTGCCACAGGCTGAGTGGCTTCAACAACATTCGTTTCTCACCGTCTGGAGGCTGTGAGCCTGAGCTCAGGGTACTGATAATAGAGTGAGTTTGTGGTGAGGCCTCTCTTCCTGACTTGCAGACGGCTGCCTTCTTTCTGTGTCCTCACGTGGACTTTCCTCTGGGGGCGGGAGGGGGAGAAAGAGAGAGAGAGAGAGAGCAGTCTTTGATGTCTCTTCCCCTTATAAGGACACTAGTCCTGTTGAATTAGGACTTCATCCTTATGACTGCATTTAACCTTACTTACCTCCCTAGGGCCCCAATCTCCAAATCTCACTGAGGCTTAGGTCTTTGACATATGAGTTTGGGGTGGGTGGAGATGGTGGGCACAATTCAATCTGTAATGACCCTGAGCCCCTGCCACTGTTTTGGGCCCCCAGATCACACCAGGAGATGGCCGCTACTGCACATCAAAGGAGTCACTTGGCACGATTGTGCAGGAACCCAGGGATAGGGCTGGGCCATTCGGGAAGGCTTCCTGGAGGAGGTGTGTGTGACTCTGGGTGTGTCCGTGCATATGTACGCTGGGCTTGGGAAGTTGGCCCATTTGGGACTCTGGCCTATTTCAGGGCAACCTCACATGTAGTCCCCCCCCCCCCCCCCCCCCCGCCGTCCCCCCCGCTGATTCAGGTGAGCTGTGGCTGCTTCCCAGGAGCCACTTCCTCTCCATTGATGTGGCAAGAGGGGACTGTCTGGTCCCTTGCTTGGCCCACAAGGCAGCTGTAGCTCGACGCAGCCAGTCAGATAGCATTTCAGGTCTTTAATGCAGAAGAGGATGGAATTCCAGGTGGGCAAAGGAGGGCAGGAGTGGCTCCGAGAACCCATGGAGACATCTGCAGAGCAGGCCACTGCCCATGGCAGCCAGCCCCGGCTCCGAGGGGAGCGTGATTTGTTGGCAAAGACGCACTGAGCTAGGACAGTATCGTGTGTGGGAGCCCTTGCTGTAAACTCTCCTGCCTCCCTCACCCAGCGCCTGTCTGCCCTTCTCAGACTCCCATGCTCGCTGTGGCTGGTGAAGGGAATCCTCGCTGCCAGGTTTAAAATGTACATTCCTGCCTTGTCTGCGTTTCTGGAATGCGGGCGGTGTTCCCAAGGCAGAGGATTGCGTTCGTACACCAAGTCCTCTGCGGGGTCCAGAGCAGGTACCGGTTCCAGGTGGGGTTGTAAGTAGGTGCCCAGCCAGGAGGCTGGAAGGAGCGCTGAGGGACAGTGCAGAAGGCTGGGGAGTCTGGGGGAGGGGGAGAGGGTGCTGGAGGAGACTGGGGGAGGCTAGAGAGCCTGGGGAGGCTGGGGGAGCCTGAGGAACTCCGCTCTTTTGGTAGAACTTCCTGTTTCTCACATTTCCTCCATGGAGGCCACAGTGCCAGGTGCTGCCCCAAAGCGGTCTGTGAACGCATCCATTTTTGGGTGCAGAGCCTGTCTTTGGCTTCTCACGTCTGTTCCTCGGCTAGCACACCCGGGCCCCTGGTGGCCTCCCAAGGTGTTTAGTAAGTTGCTTTGCAGAGTGTAAGCCGCAGCTCGTCTGAGAGGGAAATGGCCCAGGGAGCCGCATGGTCAAGTACTGGACGCTCTTGCTGCCCCTGCTTAGCCAGACGGAGTATCTACCTTCCCGTCTCCCACCCCTGGTCTTCTTCCTCTGCACCTGGCCCAGGGCCCCCGATCTGGGTCACGCTCTGTTCCCAGGCCCTGTGTCTCCCTTTGGCCCGAGGGAGGCCCCTGAGTGTTTCTGAGCCCGTGGCCCCGCGGCTCCTCTGGTGGGAAAGGATGGCTTCCTCTCGAGGGAGGAGCAGTGTGCTCTCCCCGCTCTGATTCCCAAGGGCAGATCTCATCTCTGGGACCGCAGAGAGGCTGCCTGGGAAGGTCCGGCCAGGCCGGTTCCTGCCTCCCCAACGCATGCTGGGAGCAACGGGGGCTTTAGAGCCAAGGAGGCCTGGACTCAGACCCAAGTTCTTCTCCTGACACTGTGTGAGCTTGGGCCAGGCCCTCGGCCCTGCTGTGCCAGCCCGCAGGGTGGCATTAAGTGCGAGAATGGAGTCTGAAAGCATGTGGCTGCTCGTAGGTGCTGAAGACATGTGTGGTCACTATGGTGTGGGTGTTCTGGCACCTGCGGGCGAACATGAACCGATGCCCACACTCATTTCCCAGTATGTGGCCTTTGCTGCTCTTCAGCTGCCTAGAGGGAGACTTCATCTTCCTCCTCATGATTAAAATCACCCCTCGATTCAGCAAGCCCCAACATTCATTCATTCATTCTCCCATTTCTGAGAACCCGCCATGTGCCAGGCTTTGCTCTGGGCACTGGGGACACAGGCATCAATCACAGATCCAGGAGGTGGGGAGGGAATTACTCAGACAATCACCAGGCAGATTTGAAGGTCGCCTGTGTTGAGGGCCTGGAGAAGAGGTTATAGGAGCCCCAACTTGGGGGCCATGTTGGGTGCCCCGCACTGGTGGAGGCTCCGAGGGGGTTCCAGAACTGAAAGGCAGCCCTTGCCCTTAGGAAGTATGGGCACAGCTGCGGGCTGCCCCCACTCTGTGCTCTGTGCCATCCGAGGCACGATCCTGCAAGGAGGAAGTCAATATTTAAAAAAAAAGAAACGTCAGTTCTTAGGAAGCCCCCAGTGGCCCTGTATACAGTCTGTGTTTAGCTGTTTAAATGAAGCTGTAGCCGGGGTTAGAAACCGCCTGGATGCCTTCCCCTTGAGGGCGCACACAGCACCCACCTGCCCCGCCCTGTGAGTGAAGGCGGTATCACCCCAGGTACTCGTGTGGCCAGCTCAGGGTTGCCCCCTGCCCATGCCCTTTGGGAACCCCAGAGACACTTGGGTCTGAGTGACTCCGTGTAGCCCCCACAAGGGCAGTTTTGCACAACGTCCACGTCTTGGGAAAACAGATGCGGTTCCCAGTGTGCTGCCTTGAGTTCCTGGAACCAGAGTGTTTATTTTATATAATATACAGCAAAAACACTTGTGTTGATTTCAGACCCTTCCAACATCCAAACTATAACTCTTACTGAAATGCCCTTTAAATGTGGGTTACCCAGGAGATCTCGGGTAGGAAGACGAAACTGTGTTCTGCATTTCAGGCCATCGTCTTTAAAGTAAACACATGCTTGCTGAGACTCGGGTACTTAACTCCCCCAGGGAAACAAACAGCCCTCGGTTTGCTCAAGTGCCGGGGCTCCCAGAGGAGCATGGGACCCTGGGAGCCTTAGTAGAGCACCGTGGGTCCTACCGAGGAAGGGAGGGTGGGCACACTGTGTTTGAAGCAACATCTTGGCCTCCCACTCCTGAAACTCCGCCTGACTTAGGCGATGAGGCTCAGGCGGATCAACCTGGTTCCAATTAACCCCTTATTGGCAGTGTGTGCTCACACCCTCTCCTGGTTGGGTGGTGAAGGAGGTGGGTGTAGGGGGTTTGGGCAAGAAGACCCAGTGGCTGCTCCTTTCAATAGTAGTGGATAGCTAGTGTCTACTGAGGGTGTACCATGTGCCAGGCGCTGTGCTAAGCACTTTGATGGAATCATACCTATGAGGTCAGTCATAGTATTGTTATCTCCATTTTAGGACAAAGAAAGTGAATCTCAGAAAAAGATCCGGCTGCTAGGAGGTGATAGTTTCAGGCAGAGAATAGGTTCAGCTACTGTAACAAAGACCCAGATGAGCGTGGGCTTAAATAAGGTAGTTTATCTCTCTCTCGTGGAGCAATGCTTGGGAAGGGGTCAAGGGCTGCCGTGGGAGTTCTGTGTGGCTACTCCTTCTCTTCTGTCTTTAGGATATTGTAGTCTTCTTCTACACGATCCAAGATGGTGCCCCGCCGTGTCTGCATTCTGGTCCGTGGAAAGGGGATGGTGAAAGAATGAAGCTTTTCCTTTAAGGGCATAAGCAGAACTAACTTGGACTCATTGTTTCTGCTTACATTCCATCAGCCAAAACCCACCTTGGTCATACAGCCCCACCTAGCCCCAAAGGTGATTGGGAAATGTAGTTTTTCCTTTGGGTGGCCATGTGCCCAGCTAAAAGTAGGAGTCCTATTACAACAGGAAACATGATGCACAGACGTTGGATGACTGGGATGTGAGTCCAGGTGGTCCATGCCCCTCACCTCGCCACCACCTCTCATCCAGGAGGAATTCTAGGAAAAAAACCCAGAGCTAGACTGTAAGCCCCTTGGGTGCGTGAGGTGGTAGGCCTTTCTGGTGATCCTTTGACCCTCTGGGCTAGCTCACAGCAGGGCACCAAGGAGGTGCTCAGAAAATCAGTCTTAAAGCGGGGGGATGGGGTGGGAGAGAGGAACCTGGCCTATGAGTTCCACCCTCAGCTACATGAGTTGCGCAAACCTGGATGTGAGTAGAAGGGGGCTGGGAAGGGCGGTGACCAACCGCCAGCAGGCAGCTGGGTCTAGGATTCCCTTCGAGGGTGGAGTCCGCAGCTACTTAGGTCTTGGCGAGAGGTTCAGGGTGTCCTGCCGGCTCCCCCAGCTGAACCCCAAAGTGTCTGAACAATGTCTGCAGGCTGAGCTTCCTGGATGAAACGTGATTCTGAGCCCCCTTTGGGAAGAACTGGATTCTCTCCTAGTGGCGGGCACTTGGCTGTGTGTGTACATTCCCGATTCCGGTCCTCCTACACACATGTAGGTCCTGTGTGTCAGCTGCGGGGGCCCCTGCAGACCCCGTGCAGGGAAGGGCCTCCTCCTCCCTCCCGCCGTGCTCCAGCTGCTGGCTTTCACTGGCCCTGACTCATCTAGAACAAGAGGCAGTTTCAGCCTGACCTCTGAGAGCCCAGGCCCCGTGAAGACGCAGCATGCTGAACCCGGGAGCGGAGAGCTCGCCTGCCCCGTGGTCAGCTACATTTTCTCAGCAAGGCTTCTCTGCGCGCAGGTGCTCAGAAGGAAAAACAAGTCGGCGTCGGGGGTTTCAGTGTGGAATTTTTCAATCATCTGAACATTGTTCTTGGCAAGGAATAATTTAAAACAAACAGCCGTGTGGGTTACATTGGAGACCAGTTAGAACTCGGGGTTTCACCGCAATGGTATTCTTTGATCATCTCAGTCTTTCCTTTTAGTCTTTCCCCCAGCGATCTCTCCTGTGCTAAGTAACGGAGGAGGAGGCTGCCTCTTAGGTTTAAGCATCAGTTAAATATCTGTCAAAATGTCTGTTCCAAGCCAGGCAGTGGGAGGGGGAGGAGAAGCTCCAGCCGAGAGCCGTGCTCCCCGCTGAGACGGCGCTTCCCAGGTCTAGACAGCGAGGAGCTATGTGGCACTCTTCAAAAAGAAACCGGCAAGAAAGGAGAGCGTGTGTTTGGGGTCCCGCAGGCTTCTGTTCTGTGTTTGTGTAGCTGAGAGAGCTTCAGTTTCAGACACGTGGTATTTGGCACGAAGTGGCACTGCCTGCTGGCGGATCAACTGCTGTTTTACTTCGATAAAAACGAAAGTGCACGAGGCCCTTGCTTTTCCCCTCCTTGGTGATTAAAAAGCATCTACTTGGCTCCACGCAGAGACGGCCCTTGAAGATTTATTTGAGACACCTGCGTGGCATCGACCGCAGGCCTCAGGCTGACAGAATAGCTGCACTTCACAGTGTTTAAAATGTCAGTTCCCGGGGTGGGGGTGGGGGGGTGGGGGGCGGTTTGAACGACTTGACTGGGCATCTCTGCGCCAGACCTGGGTGGGACCCCCGGGTAAGGGTCTTTGAATTGTAATGAAGGACTTCTCCTCCCTGTTCACACTGATCCAGAGCCTTTGAGCAGCTGAGGCAGCTAAGCAAGCTCCAGGGGATGGACCGGACGAGACCCCTCCCCTCCCTGGGCCTCAGTTTCCCCATCTGAGAGATGAGGGGGTCAGACCGGCTTTCCTTCGGGTTTTCTGCAAGGTCTGTGACGGTGCGCCCTCCAAGACGACCTTCTCTGCTTTGACACGACCGCACGGCGCAGGGGGAGGGGGTGGGCGTCAGGAAGGGCTCTTTTCCTGTGTGGCAGATCCGTTCATCACCCTGACCCAGCACAGAGAGATTTGGAGGCAAGTACGTTAGAATACAGCCACTGGCTCGCAGATGGATGCGTTAGGTCGTTAACCTGTTCATTCATTCACTTGTTAAACGTTACTGCCTGCCGGCTCCGTGCCAGGCCCTGTGCTGGGTGTGGGGCCAGGGGTGGGGGGTGCAGGGAACAAGGCAGCCTGGGCCCTGCCTGCTCCAAGTTGGGTCCAGCCCTGTTTGGACGCCTGTCCTGTTGGCTTACAGGCTTGTCTCGCTGTAGGTCTGAGCACAGGAATGTGCTGCGAAACGCAATTCCAACACCCTATTAAAAGCCAAGCATTGACGTGTGGACACGGGGGACTTTTAAGATTTCTCCCTCCAAGGAGCAAAGGATTTGTTTTGACGAAAGAAGTGTCAACAGGAGCCCGGTGAGTGACTTTTCTCACGCCTGCTCCTGCGTTAATCAGTGGCATCGTTTCGGGTGACCTCATAAGTGTGCACACCGTCCCAGGCTCTGCAGGGCTGCAAAGGGGAGGCAGCGGAGAGAGAGAATGTATAGTTCAGGTGCGGGGACAAGGCTAACTCCGAGGACAGCAGCCGAAGGAACGCGGTAGCCTGTAGGTTCTGTGTTCACAGGGGCGGTGCAGGCCTCCCAGCCGAAGGCGCTCGGAGCTGGGGAGGGGGCGGCATGCTCGGGCTTTCTGGAGGAGGCGAGGACGGAAGAGTGCTCCAAAGAATTCTGTGCCGGCCCAGCCCTGGAGCGCACGGGCCAGCTGACAGCCAGGCCTTAGTCTCTGGAGACAGGAGCTTCCGGACTCAGTGTGCAGCGCAGCCCCTGGGCCCAGGGCCTTGGAGTGACCAATAGGTCATGGGTATGTCCACGTTTCCAGGGTGCCCTGCCCCTCTGTGGGCCTCTGGAGATTGCCAGGATGTTGAGGTTGGGTCCTAGGTCCTTGCCTGCTGCTGAGGCAGATCCCTAAAAAGCTAAAAGGTGCAGAAAAGTTGTTTTGCTGTCAGGAAGAGAGGAGTTCAAATCCCATCTCTGCCTCTTGCTAGCTCTGGGGCCTCGTGCTAATAAATGCCTTCGCCAGCTCCTCATTCGTTGGCATCTAAAAATGTAGGCTGCTACTAGCGCCTGTTTCGTAGGGCTGTTGGGAGGATTGCAGGAAACAAAGCGTGAGAAGTGCCCCAGCACGGTGCCTGCTGGACGGCAAGTGCCCCATTAGCTGCTGTCATTTTCCGGCATCACA
The DNA here is from genome assembly GCF_951640355.1 of Cnephaeus nilssonii. Classification (NCBI taxonomy): domain Eukaryota; kingdom Metazoa; phylum Chordata; class Mammalia; order Chiroptera; family Vespertilionidae; genus Cnephaeus; species Cnephaeus nilssonii. Next base: position 56,646,386 of record NC_137087.1, read on the forward strand.
CGTCAGGTGGCAGTGGGAAGCGCACCGTAGGACCCGAAGGACGGCTCTTTCTGAAAACTAGCTCTGCCCAACTTTATGCAAACCCGTGTCTGGGATCCCAGCACCTGAGCTGTGGCTCCGCTAAGGGGAGTCTGACCCCAGCTGTCTCTGCGTCGGTTTCTACTGCAGCAGCATGCCTCTCCCCGTTCTCGTTTGGAATGTGAGCTCTGGTGACCTCTGTGTGCCGACCAGTGCACCCCTCTCGTCCCAAATCTAGCCCCTCTTGGGTCTGGGTCCGAGCTCAGGCAAGATGGCTTGAAGGGAGGAGTGGACATGGTTTCACATTTAATTACCAAAGACCCCAGTCGGGTTCCTTGGGGAAACAGAGACCGGGTTTGGCCAGTCTTACAGAAGCTGTGATGAGGTAGCGGGGAGTTGGGCTTTTATTATTATTATTATTATTATTATTATTATTATTTTTGGTGTGAGAGAAAACTCCAGGAGCAGAGAATAACTGCCACCTAGCATTTGTCCTCTGTACCCCAAGAATGAGGACCAAGGGGCAGGTCTGAGAGAAAGACGACTTTGGTCTCAGATTAAGAATAGACTTTAACACAGTTCTGACGAAGAGGGCTGGACCCTTTGTAGGCGAAGTGCTTCCTGTCCCTGGAAGTGCACAGACCCAGGGTGACTGAGCCTCTGCGGGGGGATCATGTTGAGAGGCTCGGGGTGACTGAGGTCTTCGGACCCTGAGACGTCAGGACTGGCAGGAGACCGTCCGGTTACCTTCACCTTCCCAAGCATTTCCTTCGCCGGCGCTTTGGGCCGGCACAGCTGGGAGCCTCGATAAGCCCTGGCCGGCGGCCCAGGAAGCAGCCAGCTACCTCTGCACAGAGCCCGCTGTTTGCCTTGGCCCCTCTTGCCCAGCCACTTCCTGGCACCGCCCCCTGTGGCTTTTGCTTCATTAGCTCATAGGTCCAGGTGAGGCCAGTCCCCAGGGCCCTGGATGGCTTCAGAGCTCCCTCTGCCCCCCGCCCCCCCCACACACACACCCAATCTCCCTGCTGTCTTCCCCGCAGGCCAGGGCAGATGGCAGTAAGTGTGTGTGTGTGGGGGGGGGGGGGGGGGTAGGCATTGTCATCCAGGGGTAAATGAGAAGAGAGACTGAGGCATAGAGAGGAGGAGTAACAGCTGGGCTCCACAGCAAACTGATGGAAGCTGGGACCCCTGGCACCTTCGAGCAGCCCCGCCCAGGCCTTCCAGAAATGCCGCGTGTTCAGCTCACGCTCACTCTGCTGGCACTCCGGCCGGTGCAGGTGCCGGAAGGCAGGCAGCTGCGTGGGCTTAGGGGCCCTGATGCCGGGTAGAGGCCCGTGCCGCCCCTGTCTCCACCCCCACCAGCCTTCTCCCTGTGGAACCACCAAATTGGGAGGCGGGGCACTTAAGCTTCCCTTGTGTATCAGCCTCACTTTGTAGAAGGGGGAACCAAGGTCCAGAGAGCACAATGGCGGGTCTGAGGTCATACAGGGGTCAGAGGAGGAGCTGGAGGCAAAGTCCAGACCCCTGGCCCTTGCTGAGCTTTCCTGGAGCGGGGAGTCAGGCAGGGCCCTGCTCAGGCCCGCCTCACGTTGGGGGCCCTGGGCCATCATGGCTGCCACTTCCCAGTGCAGCACACAGCCTGTCCCCGCCTCACCTCGCTGGGCACCCAGAGCCCTCTGCTTCCCTTGGACGGAAGCCCCACGAGGAGCAACTCTCTGTCATCGAGTTGCTTCGGGAGACCTTCATTTCTGGCTGGTTAACGGGGGGCGGGGGGGGGGGGGTGTCAAGCAAGTTCAGGCCCGAGGTTTCTACTTCTGGATTTAGAAGCATGTGGTCTCCACATGTCACTGATTTGCTCGGTCGTTCCTTCGTCTTACATAGGCGGTACTGCTCTGGCCAGGCACCGTTCCAGGTGCTGGGGATAAAAAGCTGAACCGGCTATCCAGTGTAGCTTGGTGATGGAGCGTCGACCTACAAGCCAGGAGGCCACGGTTCGGTTCCCGGTCAGGGCACATGTCTGGGTTGTAGGCTCAATCCCCAGTGTGGGGCGTGCAGGAGGCAGCCAATCAATGATTCTCATCATTGATGTTTCTATCTCTCCTTCTCCTTTCCTCTCTGAAATCAATAAAAATATATATATATATATATATATATATATATATATATATATATATATATATATATTTTAAAAAGCTGAACTGGACATTTCATGCAGTGTTGGAATCACCCGGGAGCTGCAATCATTGCTGACCCATCCTCAGAGGTCTGACGCAGTGGCCTGGGTGTGGCCTGGGTCTCTCAGTTACCAAAGCTGCTTGTATCCACATGGACGTTTCTTTCCAGGGAGGAGAAAGCTTGTGGGAAGAATGTGGCCCCAGGAGGATGGTGTCCCCGGGTTGGCTGTGAGCAGAGTGAGGGAGGCCTAGGTCACCAGGACGGAGCGGCATACCATGGACCCGTGGTCGCCCACCTTTCGGATCTCACGGACCACCGGTGGCCCGCGGACCACCAGTTGGCGACCACTGCCATGGACTGAGGCTTTCCTGGGTGCTGGCACCCCAGCAGGCCAGGCAGGGCCAAGCAGGGAGTTCTGACCACCCGCCTGCACCCGGGCTCTGCACCCGAGGGGGACGTGTCTGGCGGTCACAACACCTTTGCTTCCCAGGGCACAGCTGCGGGTCCTGCGTCCGTGTGTTTCCTTCTTGTTGGCATTTTCAAGAGCCCCCATTGCTGCCGTGCCTGGCGCCTCTGGGTCGTCCTGCTCAGAGCCCTGTGCGAGCACGGAGGGGAGGCTGACGGAGCAGTGCACACGGGACAGCCCGGAGCTCAGCGGTGACAGACCAGGCCTGGAACCCGGGTCCTGGCTTTGTCCCCCAACCTTCCCAACATGCCAGGCTCATTCCCGCCACCACCTGCGCAGTCTCTGTGTCTACCTAGCCACTCCTGGGCCCACCTGCACCGCCCCACCCTCCATTCACCCACCCAGTTCTTCGTCCCTTTCCCACTACAAGGGAATACCAACTCCTCTGCTTTCCTTGGCCTTGAGAATAAGGGCGAGGTCACTGCCTAACCGTGGAGCCCGGTTATTGCCAGAGGGCCCCACGGTGATGGCGTACACACGTGTCCTGCCCAGCTCAGCCCCCAGCCCTTTTCCAGACTCCCACGCATCTCCTAGGGATTGACTGCACCCGGCGGGTTCAAGCCAGAGACCTGGACCTTCATCAGAGGCGAGGCTGGTAGGGGCTGCTGCCCTGAGCCCCCAGAAGCACACTCCAACCCACCTCCCTTCTTCATCTCACAGACCCACACACAAGGGTCCCCTTTCCTCCCCCCCTCCCCCATTTCTATCCCTTCCCTCACTTGGCAGCCCAGCCCCAAACACCCTACCACCGAGTGGATGTTACCTGTGGCTTGTCCAGGTGCCCCCGAGCTTTGTAAGACGTTTGGTCCAGCAGAGAGACACGTGACAAGTATGACGTGCGTTAAAACTAGAGGCCAGAATGAGAGGGACAAGCGGCACAGGAAGACGGGCATGATTTGGGCGTGTTTGTGTAAGGCGCCATATGTCGTTTTTCATCCACATAGAAACATCTTCCTTGAAGTCATCGGAACCCACTCAGCTGTTGCTAACCAAATACCAAATGTTTCCCTTTTCCTCCTCGCCTGCGCCTTCCAGGACGCGGGCGGCGAAGCATTGCCATTATCCGTGATGCTATCTTGCCTTTCAAACGTCAGCGCGCCTGCCCTCCGAGCAAACGCCCAATTGTTTTTCCAGCTCTGGCAGGAATTTTTCAGGGAAAGCTGTTTCCAGAGCACGTTCCTGCCGGTTGTTTTAGACCTGGCGTATGGCAACGTCAAGGGCTCCTGTCTAATCCAGTCTCCTTACATCTGTTTTCCTAAATTGCCGGAGGACCTACCAGGAACCGCCCCCGTCCCCTCGCCCCCGCAAGAAAGAACCATAATAATCCCAAACTCCTGGTATTTCGATAAAACAATGTTATTAAATTAAATCGAACGAAACAAAAACAAATCCCCAGAAGGTAGAGATGGCTTCAGGAATCACTTTGGGGCGCCTCCCCGCCCCCCCCCCCCCCCCCCGCCTCCCCCAGGTACAATAAACATGTGGTTTCATTTCCAAGGGCTCGGGTGTGAGTGGTTCCATTTCCTCAGGAAGCTGCGTTTCTTGCTCTTACTTCTGAAATGGAACGTGCATTTTCATTGGCCCAAGTTCAAGGAGGGCCTGGGGCAACGAAGAAAACAATCCTAAGCAGGTTTCAGTCGTGGGCCACCCCCTCCCCCTTCCCGGCCGTGACTTCTTGCTCCCCATCCACTAGGGATCAAGGCCAGCTCTCCAAGCCGGGGAGGCAGGCAGGGCGGCCTCGCTCACAGGGGTTCCTGGCCACCGGAGGGGGGGCCATGCCTGTGTTCTGGCCCTCGGTTGGGAAAATCTGGTTGCCCTCCAAGTGTCCACATACCACAGGCTCCTAATTAAGAAAGTATGTTCCCATTTCATGTCACTCGAAAGGAATGAAAACAGTGACAGCATCTATTTATCTTCACTATCAATATCATTCCTGTTTCTAAGTCCCACGGGGGGTTATGAGTCTTGAAGGAATTGACTGTGGGTTGTGAGAGTTTAACCTCGGCCATGTGCTGTGAGGACACGTGTGGCTTCTCTCTGAGAGGGAGGCTCAAAGTGAGGGAGCGGGCCCTAACCGGTTTGGCTCAGTGGATCGAGTGTCGGCCTGCGGACTCAAGGGTCCCGGGTTCGATTCCGGTCAGGAGCATGTGCCTTGGTTGCAGGCACATCCCCAGTGGGGAGTGTGCAGGAGGCAGCTGATCGATGTTTCTCTCTCATCGATGTTTCTAACTCTCTATCCCTCTCCCTTCCTCTCTGTAAAAAATCAGTAAAATATATTTAAAAAAAAAAAGTGAGGGAGCGGAAGGCCACAGAGGCCTGGCCCCTGCCCTCTGGGGGCGTGGGGTCCTCCAATGGCTCAGCCGTGGGTGGGGTGGCTCGCTCTTTCTTTGGTGCTTATGCAGTCAAGGCCCCATTCACTCCCCTCCCCCCCACCGCATCTTCAGAGGAGTAAAAGCCACCACTCCTTGAGGCTTGGAGAGGAGATACGATCTGTTCAAATGGCAGCTGTTCATGTAGGACCCCCTATGTGCTGAGTCTGGGCCAGGCACGCACGTGGACTAGTATTGCTAACACCCGATAGCAACGGCTCACCCTGGCTGCCCGTGTGGTGCAGGAGGCAGGATTAAGGGATTTGCCCAAGACCAGATAGCAAGTTAGTACATTTGGGCTGCTGTAGCAGAATACCAATGATAAACAACAGAAATGTATTTCTCATAGCTCTGGAGGCTGCGAAGTTCAAGATCAAGGTGCTGGCAGATCCTGTGTCTGGTGAAAGCCTGCTTTCTGGTTAATAAACAATCATCTTCGGCTGTGTCCTCCTAGGGCAGAGGGATGAGGGAGCTCTCAGGGGTCTCGTGCAGGCTCCACCCTCTCAAAGGCCCCACCCTCCAATACCATCAAAGTGGGGATTAGGTTTCTATGTGTGCCTTTTGTGGGGAAGGGGGACACAGGCGTCCAGTCTATAGCACGTGTCCTTGACAATGGGCCTGAGGTGGGGGTACCATCAGCAGCTTATGATGACAACAGCCTAGGAGACATGGGAAGGTTCTCGGCAAAGCACCCCAACGTCGCAAAGAGGTGGGGAGGATGGGCCCCTGGTCTTGTTGCGCCCTCTGTTGGTTGGCAGCTGTATGTACGGTATGTACTGTATAGACCACGTTTTAGTCCACGCATCGGTGGGTGGACATTGAGGTCCTTCCCACATCTTGGTAGTGTGAATGGCGCCACAATGAACATGGGAGTGCACATACCTCTTTGACATCCTCATTTCATTTCGTTTGGGTAAATGCCCCCGAGTGGGATTGGTCGCTATATGATGACAGTTTAATTTTTTGTGGGTCCTTCACACACTTCAGCCATTCTCGAGGGCTCCCTACAGTGACCTGAGGCCTAGCCTGGAATTCTTGCCCTCACACCTCCTGGCTTCTCACCTGGGGATTTACCTCCCGACCGTGGCTTCTCCTCGCCCCCAATCCCAACCGCTGGCCCCATTTCTTTGGCTTTGACCTTTTTCTTCTTCCCCAGCACTCAGCCTCTCCCCTGCCGGCATTGCCTTCGGCGACCCTGTCCCTCCCATTCCCGTGTCCCGGCATGCTGTCCCATGGGCACCACTGAAACCCACCCCTGGGCACGAGGGCGGCGTGTGCCTCCTCCTCGGACGTCTGCGGTTTGTTCCGTGCTGCTCTTCCCAGCCTGTCCGTGAACGGTCCTCCCTCCTGCCCCGGCTCATAGGCACACTCGCTGCTCAGGACAGAGATGAGGCCTGGGGGGACGCGTCTGCTCGCAGGGCCCAGGATGCAGGGCCTGGCAGGGGCTCAGCCAGTGCCTGTGGCCCCGCTAAAGGGTCTGTCTTTGGAAGAAACCGTTGTCTGAGGCCTGGCTGCAGTCCAGTGTGTCGCAGCCGATGTGGCCGTCCTGCTTCCTGGGCCAGCCCTCGGCATGCCGGACAGGTGTCAAGCCCTTGAAGAAACAAATGGCACATGTGGTTTCCTTCGGTCCAGCTCTTCTCCGAAGCAGGATCCCGGCCACGGGCACTGCGCCCTCCGTGCCAAAGGCGGCTTGAACCCCCCCATGGCAGGGCTCCTGCGGCAGCCGGCTCCTCTGTAAAGGTCTCAGACTCCCCCACCCCATTTTGTCCACCTTTCCGTGGACTGTGCTTGAATCGTTGGTGCTCTGGCATCGTGGATGCCCCAGTGGGACAGTGACTCCATTCTGGTCTCCTTGCCCTCGGGGTCCAGCCCTTGCCTGTCTGAGCCCAGCCTGCCTTCCCAGGGTCTCTCTCACCACCCTCCTGAGTGCACAGTGGGCTCCAGCCCTTCCTTGGGGCGCTTGGCCCCCTGGCCAAGGGCACAGCTCCGTGTCCTGGAGCTTGTAATGGTCTTTTAGGCCCCGCTCCGGCCACCTTCCTTTGGACACCTGTCCACCAAATCTCTGTTACTGCGGCCAAGGCCAGATGTCACGTCACCAAGACCACACCCCCGTTCTTGGTCTCAGCTGATGGCCAGCTGTTGACTCCAGGCCTGTTACTGGATCATTAGCCCACTAGGGTGTCTAAGGTGCACCCTTCCCACCCATTTATCCACCCCCACCTCCTCCCCAGGTGTTGAATTCAAGAAGAGAGTCTTAAAGTTGAAGGCACCTTCTAATATCAAAAAGCAAGAGACCTTGGGAGAGAGTTTGTTGACTAAATGAGGGACCTGAAAGAATAAAGCTGCAATGATTGGCTGATGCTGGATCCTTTGGGGCAGCGGGCCCTGATGCCCCTCCCATCTTACGTAACAACAGCCTCTTTCTGGCTGGAGGGAAGGACCAATGAGGCACATGGCCCAAAGCAGGGTTCTAGAAGAGCAGGGCGTGTGTGTGTGTGTGTGTGTGTGTGTGTGTGTGTGTGTGGACAGTGCGTGGTGTCTGTGTGCACAGCATCCAGGGTTGCCCCAGCCTGAGAGATTCAGACAGAAAAGGGTCCGCCCCATTGTCCCGGACGCTCCTGCTCACCAGCCCGCCCCCCCCCCCGCCCCCCGCCGCAGGCGCTTGGATTTGCACCTCCTCCTGCCCCTCCATCAACCCCCGACTTCTCTCCACCTTCCCTGGCTTCGTTCTCCTTTTTCTGAAAGATGCACAAGCGTTGCCCTTGGGTTTTGTCGTTGCTGCTGGTGCTTCCTCAGATCGGCCCATTATCTCCACTTACGCTGAGAAAAGAGCCTGAATAGGTGATTACCCGTCCTTTTATTTCTCCTTTTATTTCTCCCTGGGCTTCCCGGGGGCGGCTGTCTTGCCTGGGATGCTCTGTGTCGCTGGGCGCGGCAGGGAACGGAGGTGCTGACAGCTCCTGTTGGGTGTTTACTACGCTGTGCGTTTATGACGGCCTTGTTTCCACACTGACAGCGAGCGCCATATGGAGAGGGAAAAATGCTGTCAGATGAACCCTTAGGCAATCACAACACAGCACATGAAGCCTCATCATTGCTTTTGGAAGAGCGGGGGGTTGCTCAGTCACATCAGCAGCGCGGCGCTCCGTGCCATGATGGAATAAAACGGGAGTTTGACACCAGGTGCTTTACTCTCCTGTGTTTGGGCTGGGGAAGCTCCGCTGATGGGGAAGGGCTGGGGCGTTTGCTTTCCTCACCTGTGGGCATGGGTGTGTGGGAGGCAGGGAGCCTGCGGGCCGCGTCTGCAGGGCGGTGTGCTCACGGGTGCGGGTCGCAGACCTGTCGCCCTCTGGGCCTCCTTCCAGACTCCCCACTGTGGCTGCCGAGGACACTCATCTAACCTGACATTTTATTACTGTCACTTGGGATCTTGTCAGCTCATCTCCCCCTCCCCCCCCCCCCCCCCCCCACACACACACACACTTCCTTTCCAACAGAATCCAAGATCCCTGAGGGCTGGGACCATATCCCATCCCCGCCCCTCCTGGTCCTGGCCTGTGGGTTAAGTGTTTGTGAACTGTCTGTGCATGGAAAGGTGGACTGGATTAAGGTGATAGTTCAAGGCCAGTTTCAGCCCCCAAACCACTCGAGGAGGGGGCCCCCCATTGATCAAAGTACCCACTTGTGAGAATGAGAAATGTTGGAGTGCCTTCCTGTCCAACAGAATAGCTAGAGCCGGTGAACTCCTACAAAACCAGTCCCTGCCCTCAGGCAGCTTCCCTGAGAGAGGGGTGCTGTGAGACTCCCCGGCCTGGAGACCTAGTCACTTGCTCCTTCAGTCGCAAGAGACAAACCCAACACCTACTGGCCTCAGCACGGACTCTGTGGTGAGGACCCTGCAGGCGCCGCTGGCCTGGCAGGCTGGCTCGGGCGGGGCCCCTGTGCTATTCGGGCACCAGGTTTCTCACTTCCCTCGGCTCTCTCCCCTGTGCTGGCTTCGTTCTCCGTGGGCTCACGGCCTGGTGGGAGGGACAGTTGCGGCAGCTCTGGGGTGACCAGTCCCTCAGCCTTGTCACCCAGAGAAGAGCAAGTACCTAGCAAAGTTCTAGCAAAAACCCTGGAAGGACTCCAAGGCCACTCCGGTCAGGGAACCTATCGGTGTGGCCATGGGAAGGGGGCTCTGATTGGTTAGGGCTGGCTGGATTCTTACAGACCGGGAGAAAAAGGTTCCCTAGAGGAAGGGAGATGGCGCAGACCGAAAGTCCACATCCACGATGACAACAGGTGGTTTATTAAGCATTTGCTATGTGCCAGGCTCTGGTCTGAGTCCTTTCTACGCGTTGTCTTATTCGGTCCTCGTGATAGTCGCAGGAGCTGGGTACCATTGCTGTTTCCAGTTTACGGATGAGGAAACCGAGGGGTAAATGTGTCCAGTGAGTTGTCCCAGGTCACACAGGCAGGAAGTGGTGAGGCTGGGATTTGAACCCAGGCGGTTTAGCTCCATAACCCAGGCTCACAGCCCCCTGCTCCCGACCTGCCCGTGGCTCAGCTCTTTGTGCATGGACATGATGGCCGTATTCGTATCTCCCGTTGTAGTCCCCATCTCCAGAGAAACACCACGTCCTGGCTCCTCCTCTGCAGGTGGCAAGGACAGTCATTCCTCCTGTCCAGGCAGCTCCTGACCCAGGTCTCACTCAGCCCGCTTCCCGGTTCCCCATGAAATCTCCTGACTGTTTCTGCACAGCTGCAGGGTCAAAGGCAAATGCACAGCGCTCCAGAAGGCTCAAGGCCACGGGCCTCCGCCCTTGAGAAAGCCTCTGATAGTCATTGCAGGAAGAGGCAAAAAGGGATCCCCCACCAACCTCCATCTCACGGCCCACGTGGGCTTTCATTTTTCAGAGGAAGACTGAGGCCCAGAAAGGACAAGTGAGCTTCCTGAAGTCACACAGCACGTCATTGGCGAGGCCGCGACTGAGTGGCTGAGGGCTGGCCACGGCCACTTTGTCTCTGGGCCTCTAGCGCCTCCACTGGAAAAGGCAGGCTTTTCATAATTCGAAACACCCCAAGACTGGCTTTGTTCCAATTGGACAAGAATGAAAGTTTTTGTTTTTTTTTACTGTATTCATTAGGATGCTTTGAATTACAAGTAATTAACTTTTTTTTTTTTTCAAGCAAGGCTCTTTATTAAGTGTTTCAGATATGGTTGGGCTGCAGGCACGGTTTGATCCAGAGACTCCTGGCACCACCAGGCCCCAAGTCTACTTGTAATTCCCCCAGTCCTGGCCTCCTCTGTGAGTCAGCCTCGTCCTCGCAGGCACTTCCTTCCCAGGGTCAAGAACGCTGCAGCAGCCGAAACCGGTTTGGCTCAGTGGATAGAGCATCGGCCTGTGGACTCAAGGGTCCCGTGTTTGATTCCGGTCAAGGGCATGTACCTTGGTTGCGGGCACATCCCCAGTAGGGGGTGTGCAGGAGGCAGCTGATCGATGTTTCTCTCTCATGGATGTTTCTAACTCTCTATCCCTCTCTCTTCCTCTCTGTAAAAAATCAATAAAATATATTTTTTTAAAAAAGAACGCTGCAGCAGGCTCTGGCCTCACCCCTCGCACCCCATCCACAGGCCGAGAAACCACCTCTGCTCAACGTGCCAGTGTGGTTCACTCTGGTTTTACTGGTGTGGGTGACATGCCTGCCACCCTTATCCGGTCACGTTAACCCGGGGATGTGACATGCTGATGGCCAGCCAGGTGCAGTCATAGTCCCCAGAACGGCTGGCACCTCCACACAGAAACCAGGGCATCGGAAAGGGGAGCAGGCTGGGAGCGGAGGCTGGGCCGTCACTGGCAGCTTCCTCTGCACTGACCTCGTCCCCTCTGAGTCTGCGGGGCTTGGGGACACATAAGGGCCCCTGAGAGTTTGCCAGGCACCTTGCTCCATCCATCTGGGGCATTACATCCGGGTGCGGGTGGATGGGACGGCCCTGCCTGGCCCTCTCCTGGGTCTCACCGCATTCTTCTCTTCTTGTCTCCAGACAGAGACTACTGCAGTCTATGTGACAAGCAGCCAATTGGGAGGTTGCTTTTCCGGCAGTTCTGTGAAACGAGACCTGGGCTGGAGTGTTACATTCAGTTTCTGGACTCAGTGGTAAGTCCCTGGTCCTGCTGGAGGGGGGAGGGCCCTGGGTCCTTGGTGATCAGCGATCGTGTTTGTCCAAAGGAAACGCTAGGCCGCATGCTTTAGAAGGGTGTGGCGACTAACATGGCTGCTCCAGAAACTTCCGTGCAGACTTGCGTGTCATCTCCAGGTCTGCACCCCTGGCGGCCGTGGGTGGCCGCCTCCCCGCTGGGCCTCCATTCCTGCTGCTTTAACAGGAGGCCCTGTCAGCTCCCTGATTCCGGGAGCCGGGGCTGCGCACGACGGCACGTGGGGAAGCTGTGTGGTTGTCCCAACACCCCGAGGTCACGCTGGAATCCCATCGTCCCTTCCCCGAGCGGAGGCTCCATTGTCTAGAAGCCCAAAGCTCGTGTGCGTGGACTTGTTTCCTGTCTACTGCCCACTAGAAAGCAAGCTCCTTGAGGCCAGGACCCTGGCTCCGGGTCACCCCCGCCTCGCACAGAGCCCGGCCCACGCCGGCATCCAGCACGTGTGTGTGCACTGAACGCGTGTTGGCAGTTTCAAGCTGGTCTGACAGCTGCTGGCACACGTGGCCGTGATTCACACCGCGGGGGCCTCCTGCACCTGTTCTGGTCGCTCACCTGTGCGACAGATGCGGCCTGGAGGACCGTAGGCAGGGCTGCGCAGGAGCTCCTCCGCCTGGCCTCTGCCCCTAGGTTTTCTCGACTGGCTGCAGCCATCCCGACCTCTGTCTTGGTTTAGGGGACAGCCCCGTGGGGCCCGCGTTTCTGTGTCTTCTTCCGGGTCTTGCTGTGGCTCTCTGGACCCACAAACCAAACTGCCCATTGACGGTCTCCACTGGAAGTCACATGGGCCCCTCAACGTCGGCATGCCCTAAACACCCAGAACTTCTCCCCAGACCCCCCCAAACTACCAGCCCTGACATGTTCCCTGGGCCAGTGACCAGCACCCCAGTCACCCAAGCCTGAATCCTTTGCATCGTTCTTGATCTCTCCTTCTTCCTCCTCCCTTCCCCCCACCCGATCAAGGACCCTGTGCTGGGCTCCCTGACCCTCCCAGACCCGTGCCCTCCCCTCCATGGTCTCCGTCTTGATCTCAGTGCAGGTTCTCTGTGTGTCTCCTTAAGCGATTGCAGCATTCTCAACCTTGGCTGAGCAGTAGAAACACCCGGGGAGCCTTAAAAAAAAAATACCAGTGCTCGAACGGAAGCCCAGACTCAATAGTGTGTTTCTCTGGGGGTGGGGGTGGGGGCCCTAGTATTTTCATGGCTTTTTATTATGGAAAATTTCAAGCTATAAAGGTAAAAGTCTACGGAATGGTATAATGAGCCCCCACGCATCCTTCACCCCACTTCAACAATGATGAACTCAAGGCCAGTCTTTTTTCACCCACCCCCGCTCCTCTGGAGCAGATCTCACATTTATTTTTTATCTGTGAACATTTCAGATGTGTCTCCAAACGATAAGGGCTCTTTAACAAAAATATAACCGCAATACCATTACCATAACTCAAATATTATTATCCTCTATTACCCACTATTAGTCCGTATTCCCACGTCTGACTTTCTCCTGTTTCATAAACGCATGTTTTAGCAGTTTGTAGCCGTCTCCCTCGTCCATCCAGAAGAGTGTTCTGTGGTCGGAATTCTGCATGCTCCTCCCCACGTGTCATTTAATAGGTTCCTCTGTATTTCTTGTAAATTGCTCATTAATCAGGCCCATTTCAACTGGAGGGTGGGGGGACTGACTTCCTAAGTGGCTTCGAGTTGCTCTGTCAGGGGACAGATACTCTCTGGTTGTCCTTTCTGACACGGCAGCAGCCGTGATAACACTCACCCCTAGCCGGTTTGGCTCAGTGGATAGAGCATTGTCAGCCTGTGGACCGGAGGATCCCAGGTTCGATCCCAGTCAAGGGCACCTACCTTGGTTGCAGGCTCCATCCCTGGCCCTGGTCGGGGCACGTGCATCATTGTGTCTCTCTCACATCCATGTTTCTTTCTCTCTGTCTTTCCCTCTCTCTTCCACTCTCTAAAAAAAATAAATGGAAAATAGCCTCCGGTGAGGATTAACAACAAAAAAACAAAGTGGTGATATTCAGTGCCCAAATCTGTTGATGAATGAGGGGTGACACCATGGCGACATCCTGAGTCTGTCGTCCCTTCATTTGCTAACTAGGAAACACATTCGATGACTGCCTGGTTACCCAGGGGTAAAGTTCACACAGGAAGTGCTTTATTCCTTTCCTGTTTTTGTGTTTTCAAAGTACCCGTCGGTTCCCTGGCAGTAACCAGCTCACGTGGCGCGTTCTGATGCACAGCAGGCATTATTGTTACCGGTGTGGCGTGGTCTCCTCGTTGGCCAGGGGGAGCCCTTCGGGTTGGCTGCTGAGCCCTTGGCGGATACGGTGATCGCGGCGGCCTCCTGGCCGTCTGCTGCCGTGTGGTGTCGCAGCTCGTCTGGTGTTTCCTGCCCTAACCTGGAGCTCGTGGTTTCTCCGAGGAGCCCTGGCTCCTCTTACTGGGGAACGGACTGGAGACCGTGTGGCATTTTTAACATTTCCCGACGGTACTGCGTGTCCAGGCTTGGGAAGCATTGACATCCGGGACACAGTCCGAGTTCTGAAACTGACGTACCAGACCTCCCATCAACAGGCCCTGCCTGCCCTCTCGTCCTCGACCTCCCCGGGTCTTGCTGGGCCCTGAATTCTGGCCCTGCCCCCTGTTGGTGGGAGCTCCTTCTTGCCAGGATGGTCAAGTCTCTCGGTCCGGGCTGGAGTGGAGGGAGCAGGGTGGAGGGATCCAGGAGAGGTGTCAGTCATGCCAGACCTGTGCTGCTAAAGAACTTTGAGTGACATGGGGCCACTGGAGGGCTCTGAGCAGAGCAGTGGCGTGGCCTGACGTCGGTTTTTAAAGGACGCTCTGGCTCTGTGCTGGGAACAGGCTATGAGGGGCCGGGGCGGGAGCTGGGGGCTCTGGTTGGAGGCGGCTGCAGTCCAGGTGAGAGCTGATGGTGGCACAGCCACGTGGCAGCATCTGGCAGTGGTGAGAGTGGTTGGATTTAAGGCATGTTTTGGAAGCAGAGTTAACAGTATTTTTTTTTAATCCTTACCCGAGGATATGTTTTACTGGTTTTTAGAGCGAGACGAATGGAGAGAGAGAGAGAGACATCGATGTGAGAGAAACATCGATCAGCCGCCTCCTGTATGCACCCTGACCAGGGATCGAACCCGTAACCTTTGGATGTACAACATGATGCTCCAACCAACTGAGCCACCCGGCCAGGGCAAGAGTTCACAGTATTTCTGATGTATTGGGGGGTGAGAGAGAAGACGTACAGATGACTTAAAAGTGTTGACCAGAGCCACCAGAAGGATGGAGTCAGAGGGCGGCTGAGGGAGGCTTGTTGGGGGGTTACACTCAGCTAGAGACGCCCATCAGACATCCAAGTGGAGAGGTCCGAGGGGAGGTGTGTGTTCAAGTCTGAACTTTGTGAGGAGTCTGAACTGGGGAGTTGTCCACACACAGCAGGTGCTTAGAGCCGTGGGCGGGGTGAGCTCACCAAGGAGATGCATGTGGATGGAGAGGGCACGAAACCCCAGGGCGAGCCCCGGACCCAGGCGCCCCTTTTGGAAAGACGGGGCGTCGGCAGCTGTGGGACCTGTCTAGAGTTGATGAGGCGGAGCAGGCGAGGCTAACCCAGGAGCCAGTGGAATTTTCCAGCCACGGGTCTCGTTAGATGCTCAGTCAGTTTGAGGAGAAGAAAACAGCCCATGGATGCCCATGCTCATTCTCGTCCTGCGGCCGGGCCGGCACTGGGGATTTTTCAGTTGGAAAGGAGATGTGAGCGTGGCTCCTGGTGTCGACATGACAGATGCTCTTTACGCACGCCCTGACCAAGCTGCCACTCAGGGAGGCCGCCCCGTCTCCCCGCGTCCTGTCTGCATCTCTGGGAATTGGCGAGGCCTTTTCATCGCCCATCTTGACGTCAAGTGGCCGGCCTTTGGAAACACCTTTTACGCACGAAGCCTTTATTGAGTTTTCCAGGGCTGGCGTGATGCTCGTCTGAAATACGTGGGGGTTTTTTTCTTTTCTTTTTTTTTCCCCTTCCATCCGGACAGGAACTCCGAGGAGGGAGAGGGTGGCCCTGTCCTGCGTGTCGCATGCCGCCCAGTGCCCCCTGGCTCAGCCAGCGCTGTCCTCACCGTGCCCATCTCTCTCCTGAATTTCTGCCAAGGGGAGTTTATTAAAAATAACCCGTCCTGTCGGGCTCTGACCTCGCCCTCGGGAAAGGCTGGTCCTCGGCACCGTCCTGACGGCTGTGCGTCTCGAGTCCGCAGGAGACTGGCTGCTTCAGAGCGGGGCCCCAGTGCGGGGGGCAGCAGAACTATCTGTGCACCTCCTCAGACCGCAGGGTAACTCGGCCTTAGCCGTGTTTGTCGAGGGGCTCCTGGGACCCTGAGAAGGACGCCCCTCCCCTTCCCGCCAAGAAATAGAGTCAGTGGCCTGAATGAGGGCAATGGCTAGATTTGTCTCCTGGAGGGCAAAGAGGATTTGCCCAGCTGATCATGGGATCACAAGGGGTTCCAGGTTAGTGTCAACCTGCACAGGCCAATGGGGTCTTGCCATGGACTTCTTAAAAATGGACGTACTTGCCCTAGCCGGTTTGGCTCAGTGGATAGAGCATCAGCCTGTGGGTTCAATTCCCGGGTTCAATTCCGGTCAAAGGGCACATACCTTGGTTGCAGGCTCCTCCCCAGCCCAGGCCCGGTCAGGGCATGTGCAGGAGGCAACTAATTGATGTGTTTCTCTCACATGGATGTTTCTCTCTCTGTCTTTCCCTCTCTCTTCCACTCTTCCTAAAACGATCAATGGAAAAATATCCTCCGGTGAGGATTAACAACAACAACAACAAAATGGACATACTTGCCCTGGTTGGTGTGGCTCTGTTGGGCATCGTCCCATGCACCGAGAAGTTGCCGGTTCAATTCCTGGTCAGGGCACATGCCCGGGTTGCTGGCTTGATTCCCAGTGTGGAGCATGCAGGAGGCAGCTGATCAGAGTTCTACTCTCACATTGATGTTCCTCTCTCTCTCCCTTTCTTTTCCTCTCTCTCTAAAGATCAATAGAAATATCGTTTTTAAAAATGGACATGCTTCTTCTCTAACCTATTTTCTGGGAGCCTCATGGCCTCTGAGCTCTGTTGACACCCTGCCGTGGCCACACTTGGGTCTCTTCTCTCGGGGGCTGGGGAGGTTCGGCAGATCCGCAACCAGACCTACTCAGCACACACTTACTGGATGCCTCCCATGCCGCACTGTGTTCCGGCCGCTAGAGACTGTGCGGGGAGCAGGGGAAGTACGCTCCTGCGCCCTGGAGCTTGCCTTCTGATTAAATGAGAGACTGAAAACACATATGAACTCAAACTAGCGATTAGTTCGGATGCCTGTTAAGCATTTGTTATGTGTTGCTGTGTAAGAAATTACCTCAAAACTTAGCAGCTTGAAACAACACTTTATGATCTCATAGTTCTGTGGGTCAAGATTTGGAAATGATCCAGAAACAGAGAAGCATCGAACTGACTGTCAAACCTCAGAGGAAAGGTGGGAATTGGGGGGGAAGAAGGGGTAAGAGATCAACCAAAGGACTTGTATGCATGCATATAAGCATTACCAATGGACACAGACACTAGGGGGGTGAGGGCATGTGCTGGGGGTTGGGGGGAAAATAATATTGTAATAGCTATGTATGGGCCAGGGGGGTACTTGAAATATCAGGGGGACCATGCTGTAAAGTATATGATTGTCTAACCCAGTGGTCGGCAAACTCATTAGTCAACAGAGCCAAATACCAACAGGACAACGATTGAAATTTCTTTTGAGAGCCACATTTTTTAAACTTAAACTTCTTCTAACGCCACTTCTTCAAAATAGACTCGCCCAGGCCGTGGTATGTTGTGGAAGAGCCACACTCAAGGGGCCAAAGAGCCGCATGTGGCTCGCGAGCCGCAGTTTGCCGACCACGGGTCTAACCCCCTATGTTGTACACCTGAAACTAATGCAGAATAATATTGAATGTGAACTATAATTTTAAAAAAAGATGGAAAATTATGTTTTTCATCACAATAAAAAAAATTTAAGAATTAAAAAAAAAAAAGATTTGGAAATGGTTTCCTGAGGTGCTACTGGCCCAGGTCTCTCACGAGTTCTATCAAGATGCTGGGGCTGCAGGCATCTGTAGCCTTGGTCTGTCTCCAGCTCACACACACGGCCAGTGTGTGGGTGAGGCCTCGGCCGTTCCTCCTGCCTCTCAGTCGGTACCCCCGGCGTGGCCAGCGGTCCACTCCTCCCTCCCGTCTTTCTCTGGTCCTGTCCCATCTGTTGCCATTGAATCCCTGCCTGACCCAGACCCAAGTGGGCTCCTCAGATCAAAGAACCGTCTGCTCAGGGGGAGCTGGGTCTTCAAAAGGGGGTGCAGGGCCCTACTGGCGTGGCTCAGTAATTGAGCGTCGCCCTATGAACCAGGAGGTCGTGGTTGATTCCCGGTCAGGGCACATGCCCGGGCTGCAGGCTCGATCCCCAGTGGGGGCCTGCAGGAGGCAGCCAATCAGTGATTCTCTCTCATCATTGATGCTTCTATCTCTCTCTCCCTCTTCCTTCCTCCCTGAAACCAATAAAAAAAAAAATATTTATTTAAAGAGGGGCCAGGGGAGGTGCAAGAACCATGGTGTCCAGGCCGGGGGGGAGCCAGCAGCAAGGTGGGGAGTGGCTCTGGAGGGGCAAGTGGAGAGTGCCCTCCCCCAGGCCACATGGTCAGCACAGGCAGGACACCAAGGCCAACATGGGCAGAGCGGGTATTTCTCCAGAAAGGGCCATGGCGAGCAGCGCTGCCAACCAGCACGTCACTGGTCCCTGCTGTGAGGACTCTGGAAAAGCTGACCACATCGGTAATTACAGAGCCGGAGGTGGCCAGACCTCATAGCATCTCTGACTTCACCTTCCTGTCGGGGCAGGAGAAGGTCTCCCGGGAGAAGGAGGTGAAGCTAAAGCTAGAGGCCGAGAGAGTTCCATCCAGCTTGCTTGCTCTCGCTCTCTCTCTCTCCATATATATATATATATTTTTTTTTATTTTTTTTTAAGAGAAAGGGAGAGAGAGAGAAATATCAATGATCAATTGGCTGCCTCCTGCACACCCCACACTGCAGATCGAGCCTGCAACCCCAGGCATATGCCCTGACCAGGAATCGAACGGTGACCTCCCGGTTCACAGGTCAACGCACAACCACTGAGCCACGCCAGCCAGGCTGACTCTCCGCTCTTTAAACCAGTTTAATTGAAAACATGGCAGGTCCCTTCCTACCAGCTCTTAAACACCCTCTGAGGAAACGTGTCTTACGAGAGAGGACCTATCTCGCCAGCGTCCTCTGAGGTCGATGGTTCAGTAGGAACAGGCCAGGAGAGTGACACGTTAGCTTGTAAACGAGGCCGCACACAGGTGTCTAATCTCTCTGGCAGCCGCAGGTACATACGTAGTCCCTTTTGCCTTCAACGCAGGGTAGCATTTTGCCCTTCATGTTGGAGCCCTATCTTCCTCCCACAGGGCACTCGCTTGTGGCATAAATCGCAGTGCCGAGAGCAGGTGCCTCCGTCGGTGGGCACCTCGATGTATCTGGGAAAGAGAAATGCCCTCCGGGTGGACGGGCCTGGGTGCTCTGTGGGGCTCTGGCTGTTAGGGTTGAGCTGTGGGCAGCAGCTGGTTTCCGGTGGGCATTCCAGCAGAGAGGACTGTGTCCCCTCGGTGGGGGTGGGACAAGTCCCAGCACCCCCTCTGGTAGGAGGGAGTTGATAGATGGAGGTCACGGGGGCATACCTTGGGGTGGTTACCTCTCTTGTCCCTGAAGCCATGGTGGCTGCCATTTCCCTGCCAGCTCTCATGGTGATGGCCTAGGCTGGCGGCCCAACCTCTTCTCCGCTGCTTATGTCTTCTGGTTGAGGGTGATTTCTGCAGCTTTCGCCCACTACCTGGGCAAATGTGTGCCCACGGCAGCGGGTTTCCGGGGGGTCCCCGCCTCAGGTAGTAGGAGCTGCCTGAGCTCTGCCCACAGCGGAGCTGCCAGGGGGCCTCCTCTCTGCAGGTGGCCTCTTAGGACATGTCTCCCATGAGCCCCCCCCCCCCTGGTGTGTGTGTGTCGGGGGGGGGGGCTCACTGTGGAGACAAGGCCTGTCACTCCAGGTGACTTAATCAGCGTGGAAAGCCCACCGGAAGCCGCCGGCTGGTTTTCTGCCTCCCAACACAAATGCCCTTCAAGTGGTGGTGACCTGACGTGGACTCTCGGAGAAAGGCCTTTTGATCCCGGGCCGGGATGCCTGTCCCTGCGTGCTCCCGCTGCCTCCCTGTGGAACCGCGGCGCCCCGCCGCCCAGCCAGGCTCTGCTGGGAGGCAGCTGACCTGAAAGTGATGTTATTTTGTTTTCACGTGGGTTTTAGTACACACCTAGAGCAAGAATATTTTCAGCCGGCTATTGAGGCTGATTAGTGAGTCTTAGGTCTCCGTTAGGTTAAATAGAGCCGTCTTCACAGATGTATTTTGGGACAGTGCAAATCCAGGGTTCTGCATGGGATTGAGTTACCCCAAAAAGGTGGTCTGGGCCTTGCAAAGCAGTCTGGGTAAATTCCCATGGTGCCAGACCACTAGACAGGGCGTCCAGAGCAACAGACATGGGGTGCTTCTCTCCTCACCCTGGAAAAGGGGGGTCAGTTGTACTCTAGACTCAGCTCCCAGCCCTGTTGCTTGCCGGCTTAATTGTATTTGAACTTAGTTGTGTTTGGCCTCAGTTTCTTCATCTGTAAATTGGGAATAATAATACCCGCCTCTCAGGGTGAGTCTATAATGTACTCCATATTGTGTGGAGGTGTGTGCTCACATGAGTATCAGTTTGGGGGGGATTGTTGGGAAGCATAGAGGGGGAAGGTAACAGGAAAAACTCAAGAAGAAAGAGCTACCTTCTCTTCTTAAATGGTCTCAGGACATCATGAATTAAATCATTAAGAAATGACCAGTCCCACCAGGCCCATCCTAATGGTGAGGGGCATTGGCCTGCGGAGAGAGAGGGGCTGAGGCCGGTGGCCCACGGGGGTCAGGAGGAGGGTGCTCTGTGCTGGCTGTGCTGCGACCAGCTGTGTGACCTTAGGCCAGGCCTCTACCTCTCTGAGCCTCGTGTCCAGCCTGCAGAGCGAGTGGATTGAATTCCTTCCAGACCTACCATCCCATAGTCCTGTGACTCAAAGGATCGTCGTGTCCATGTTTCTTCCTCGGAGAAAATCATTGCATCTTGATGCTCCATTAGAAGAGAAACGGTCATGAGGGGAAACTCACTCACTTGGGATGGAAATGTGCCTGGCCGCCTCTGTGGGCGTCCCAAGGGCTGTCTGCGCTTCCCTTTTTCTGGGAGGTCTTCTGGGAGGGCCTGGGGAGACACTGGCCCTAGCCATGGGGTCCAGAGGTCACCTTGAACCGGGGCGGGAAGGCCTGGGGCATCTTAACTCCGAAGAGGGGGAGCCAGAGAGGGGAGGAGTTTCCGTCGTCTGTGCTGTTGTCACTGTCTCTGCCTCCTCTGAAATAGCTGTGCTTTGGGGCCGAGACGGACAAGTCCTCGAGTGGGAGATGTTGAAATGGTTGTAAACAACTTGCAGTCAGTTCCCGTGTCCACATGAGAAAGGCGCGCTCACCCGGGCTTCTGGTCAGCTCCAGGCTCTCAGGCACTTGGCAAGGGCGCCATGGGCAGTGACGGGGCTGCTCGGGGTCAAGGGAAATGAAAGGCCCGCCTTGCAGAGGCCTCGCTTCTTCAGGGCCGGGGCCCACTGGCTGGGTCTGCTGCCTCGAGTTCTGAATTCCTCGGTGGTGTTGACAAAGTGCTCTGGGCTGGGAGGTCCAAGTCCCAGCCCTGCCACCTCCCCTGGGCAACTCCACGGAACCCCCCTCCACCGCCCCTGCTCTTCACATGCGGGTGAAGGGGGGTAGGGGTCGCCCCCGCCCTCCCACTCATTTCCCGGGCTCTTTGGAGGTTCAGATAAGAGCATCTGAAAAACCTCTGTGTTCGCTCGCAAAGTGTAATCCTAACAATGGCCATCATTATGGCAACTGTTAACTGAGTATTGACTATGTGCCCAGCTCTGGGCTAAGAGCTTTCTCACGTTCTAGCTGCACAGTCACCCCGTGAGTCCGTGCTTTTTCCGTGTGCATTTCACAGAGGTCAAGGAAGTTGTCTAAGGTCACCCAGCTTGGAAGGTCCGCGTGGCCAAAGGCAGCCTCTCGGGGGTGGGCCTCCCACTTCGGTGGCTTGTTATTTTCCAGTGACTTCCTTGGATTGATCTGTGCCGGTGGTTCTCAGCCCGGCTTCCTGGCATCTCAACCTCAGCTGCCTGGATGCCCGGCCCTTGTCGCCAGAAGGTCTGACTTGGGTGGGGTGGGTGAGGCCCGAGCACCAGTGCTGGCTCCCCGGGGATTCTGACGCGCAGCCCGAAGGAAAGCCGCTGTCCCGGGCACGTGTCCACGCTGGGGCAGAGCAGGCTGGATGGGATGTCGGGCCGCCTGCCCTCCCTGAGCCTCAGCTCCCTGCCCTGTAGGAGGGGATGGGCCGCTCCAGGGAGTCTTCTCCTGGGGCCCCGAAGGTTCTGTAACTCTAAGATGCTCGTGAGCAAAATCTCTTACTGTCCTTTTCCTTCTTCTGTTTTAGGCAGAATATGAAGTTACTCCAGATGAAAAACTGGGAGAAAAAGGGAAGGAAATTATGACCAAGTACCTCACCCCTAAGGTAAGAGGCCGCCCACACCCCACAGCAGGAGGACTGGGAGGCCTGATCCAGGAATATGGGCCCCCAGATCTGTGCTGGGCCGTGTGGCTGCCATGGGTCTCCAGAGACCCAGAATCTTCATCCTTCCCCAAAGAGTGCCCATGCCTGGAAGGACCGACTCGGGTGCCCAGGCCAGGCCAGCAGGTGGTTGTGAGGGGTCCATGTGGCAGGGAAGGGTTTGGGGGAGATGGGAGGGGAAGAGGGTGGCCGAGGCTGTGTTGACAACAGAATGCAGAGTATTCTGAAGTAGGTTCTGGAGTAAACAGGGTGAGGGGCCGCCCTGACCCCACCTCAGGAGCACCCCCTCGTGGCTGAAGGGAGAGAGGCAGTGCCACCCCCTTCCATTCCCCCCGGGGCCCTGGCGGCCTTGGTCCCTGGAACTTGTGTCTTCTTCCCCCCACTCGACAGATCAGTGTGTTCTCCGTCCATGCCGGAGAAGCTGGCCTGGGGCTGGGTGTCCATCCCAGCTCTGCCACCCACGCAGTCCTGTTTCCTCTGGGCCTCAGATCCCCTTCCTTAAAAGTGGCCCTCCCCACAGACCCGCCTCCCGGAGGCACTGAGAGCCTGCGAGGAGACCAGCATGCGGACAGCTTTGCGTGCGTCCTGCACCCTGTGGGCAGCGGGGGCTTCGTCCTCCCCCAGGACCTGGACTCTGTGGGCGCCAGCCCCCCGGGAAGCGTGCTCCTCACGTCCAGGCTGCTGGCGGAGCAAAGGCACCGTGGCCTGTGCGATGGCGTCCTGGCCGCCCATCCATCACTCCGTGGGAGAGGGGTGGCCACACACAGGCACGGAGGTCAGGAAACGGCCCGCTCCTAACGCCCACAAGACCTTGGTGGTCCTCTGCCCAGGCCTCAGTGTTCTTTGCTGTAAAACGGGTGAGGCTTGGCCCGTTCGTCGCAGAGGGTCCCTGCAAACGGGACGGTCACAGACTCTGCCCTCTCCCAGCCCACACTGAGGGAAGGACGGGTTGTTCACAAGACAAGACCCAAGCGGGAAGCAGAGGAGACGCTTCTAGGCAGGGAGGTGTGTGTTGTGGATGGGACATAGAGACTCCCAGGGTGCGACATCTGGCCCCTGAAGAAAGGCGGCCCCTGACCCCCCTAAGAGTATTAATCAGTTGACCCTTAATTAGCTTGACTCCAAAGGCCCGCCCTGCCTGCCACCTGGGGTGCTAACCCCGGGGCCCGTGTGCATGGGCGACGGCACCGAGGCTGGGCAGCCTGAGCCGGGTGTGCAGGTACCCGGGTGGACTCCACTCGGAAGATGGGGGTTGGGAGGGGGAAGGTGGACAGAATCCAGGCCACGTGCAGCAGCGCCTCCAGCAGCAGCTGGGCTGCTGAAAGCCTGCAGCCCCTTGTGAAGGCGTCCATGTGACTCGAGGGGTTTAACCCACAGCAGCCCCTTCACCCCGGGGCTTTAAGAACGACAGCTCACTGACTGGGCGCCTACGGGAGCCAGAGGCCACCTCGACGTTCTCTGTGATGGAGTTCCGCCTCCGGAGAGAGATGAGAGGCAGACAGCCTGTGCACAGGCAGCGTGGCCGGGAGGGGGAGCTTGCTGCAGGCGCAGCTAACGGGACAGCGCAGGCAGCTTCCACAGCGGCTCCGCTCCGCCCACCTGCCTGGGTTCCCTGCGGACAGTAGCAGCCATCATGTACTGAGGACCCACTGTGTGCCAGCGCCGTCTTAGTCTTTGCTGTCACCGTGTGACGTGCTTCTGTTGGCTCCACCTTCGGGGGAGGGCGGGGAGGCTCTGGAGGGGCTGTCCCTGTCCCAGGTCACACAGCTGCGATTGAGCCTGGGTTGGGGTGACCCAGGAGCCCTGGGTCCCCTGTGGTGCACTGTTTCCCACGCCTGCCCCCTCGCTGCCGCACCGCCCCGTCCCGCAGGTCTGCGGCCTGGCTGATCTCAGCGAGGATTAAGAAGGGGCTCTTTGCCCGGCCTCGCCGACTCTTTCTGCCTATCCGAGGGCTGCTGTGGGCTACCCTCTCTCCCCACTTGGCCAACCTCGTCCACAAGCCTCTGCCAGTGGACCCCCAGTCTGGGCCCTCCAGGCCGCCGGCCCCGCTCAGGGCCGCCTCCGCCTCCAGGCGGGCAGGCCCAGCCCCCCGCAGCTCAGACAGCTTTACGAGGGCCTCAGAGCCGCCAGCAGTTCTTTCTCACGTGCGCCTCGGTTTCTAACGTTTAAACCACACCATATGTCATGGCCCGGGGCCGGGGCCGGTGGTCGAAGTGGTCTCGTGGGCCGACTGTTTTCCGACAATAAATTTTGCGCTGCCTTCCCAGCCTTCCTGTGGCTGCTCTCTCGGGAGTCGGCTTCCCTCTCGGTCCTGCAGACGCCCCAGGTGCTGGGGAGCGAGGGGCAGCTAGTGGCTGAGTCTGTTGTCCCCAAGCCCAGGTTGTCCTTACCTTGGGTCTCTCAAGATGCAGCTCAGGTGTCTCGGCTCCAGGGGCCATTTTCCAAAGGGGGGACATACCATGCTGACCAGGAAACACCCCTGTGACACCACCTGTCAGCAGGGCCGAGGCTAAGAAACCCTGGTGCAGAGGTGCGGCAGGTGTGGGAGGTCAGTTCTGCAGGAGTGGAAGGTAGAGGGGCCGGGCCTCTGGGCGGCAGGGCCAGGAAACCCTTGTCCTCTGGGACTTTGACATCATCCCAAAGGCAGTGGGGGCCGCTGGGGCTCTGCATGCCATTGACAGTCTAGGGCAGTGGTCGGCAAACCGCGGCTCACGAGCCACATGCGGCTCTTTGGCCCCTTGAGTGTGGCTCGGCGTTAGAACCACTTCTTCAAAATAGACTCGCCCAGGCCGAAAACCGACTTCTGCGCATGGGCCACGAAGTTTCAATCGTACTGTACGTGCGCGCCCGCACGTGGTATTTTGTGGAAGAGCCACACTCAAGGGGCCAAAGAGCCGCATGTGGCTCGAGAGCCGCAAATTGCCGACCACTGGTCTAGGGTGATCCCTCTGATCATATGGAGAAGGGGGAGGGGAGACTGGAGGCAGGAGACCATCCAGGGACCTGCCGCAGGGGCTGTGGGATGACCCAATCCGGGGGCTGTCCCTGAGTGGGTGCAGGTGCCCAGGAAAGACAGAGAGCGTAGGAGGAGGGTCCTTAGTTCACGGGGCGGAGATGATGGCATCTGCCCTGAGTGTCCCCTGCCCAGCACAGCCCTAGGCACAGTCTCATTCGTTGCCAGTCGGTTTGATGGAGGCAGTGAGGGGGCCTGGGAAGCTTCCTCACAGGCCCTCGCCTCTCCTTCGTCAGGTCTCTTTCTGGGCAGCTGGCACTCGGCTGGCTGTGTCCCCCAGTGTCTCATTGTTTGCTGGGAATGTTCCTGCTCAGAGTCAAAGCTTAAGCTCAGAGTTGATTTCTCGACCTCCGTGCGATGATGCTCTTCAGACCCACAAAGTCCCCTCCTTGGATGCTGCCCCAAGTCCTGCATCCAGTGCCCCCACATGGGCAGCCTTGCTCAGGGGGCCTTAGAGGACGCAGCCGGGTGAGCTGGGGGACAGGCTGGAAGCTGTGGGAGAGCGAAGACCAAGGCAGCAGGTGCTGTGAGGAGGTGAATTTTAGCCCCTGGTAGACCTGGGTTGGAAGCCAGACTTGGCTCCTTGGCATGTGGCCTTGGGAACTAACGTGACTTAACCTCTCGATGACGCAGAATAGTGGTGGGCGTCACAAATACCAGCAAGGGCAGAGCCAGGGGCTGGTACACATCAGCCACTCGCTCAGCGGTGGCTGTCATCTGACAGTCCCCTCCTTTGTCTGCGCTTCCAAAATCAGGCTGCTGAGCGAGGAAATCATTCAGACATGAACTCCAGCTGTGGGGTGTGAGAGGCCAAAGAGGGGTCCGGAGGGGCCCCCGCCATGGAGGGCTGGCCAGAGCGGCCGCACTCATTAAAAGGCAATGCAATAGTCAGGATGATGAATGCCAGAGGCCAGACACACGAACCCAGGCCTCAGGGCTTCCCGCAACGGAGATTTCTCGCTTTCTCATGCACAGTGTGATTGTGTCTTCAGCTCTCCTGGGTGGGGACCGGGGGTCCTGGCCGCTTGTGTGGCTCCACCGTCTTAAAGATGTTGTCACACGGTCACCTCCAAAGGGGGAGAGAAGCGTGACAGAGGCACATGAGCCTTAGCTGCCTTGGCCCAGAGCAACAGCCACTTCCTCTCCCAGTCCACTGGCCGATCAAGGGGGTTGGCCAGGAAAGATGAAGACTACTGCTCTGCCTCTGCTAGCAGATACTGCCTAATCAGATAAAGAATCATGGGAGCCCTGGCCGGGTAGCTCAGTTGGTTAGAGCATCGTCCCGATACCCCAAGATTGTGAGTTCCATCCCCAGTCAGGGCACATACAAGACTCAGCCAATGCATGCATCAATAAGTGGAACAGCAAATCTCTCTCTCTCTCAAATCAATAATTAAAAATTTTAACAAAAGAATCATGGGTTTTATCTATTCGTGTACATGTTGCTCAGCGTAGGCTGGGGGATTCGGGGAGGTCCATGGAGTATTGCTTCCTCCCCGTGTTCTCATCCCCCAGCCCCCCAGCTGAAAGCATTGTCTGTGTGGCAGGCCAGCCTCTGGGCTGGTGAGACGGCCAGGAGATTGGCACTTCTTTCTTTTATTTAACATTTTTATTGATTTCAGAGAGGAAGGGAGAGGGAGAGAGAGAAACATCAGTGATGAGAGAGAATCACTGATGGGCTGCCTCCTACACACCTCCTACTGGGGATCAAGCCCGCAGCCCAGGCATGTACCCTGACCAGGAATCGAACCGTGACCTCCTGGTTCATAGGTCGACGCTCAACCACTGAGCCACGCTGGCCGGGCAGCATGACATGTCTCACAGCTATTCTCAGGCTGGTCAGCTCAGAGGAGCTGCCCAGGGACCCCCGAATGGAATCAGACACGTGTGCTGGGCTCTGTAGAGATCTGGGCAGCTCACCTCCCAGGTGCCTGCAGATCGGAGTGATACAGGTGGCAGGTGTTCAGCGGCAGGGTTGCTCTGGGCTGGGAAACATTGATAACAATAATAAATGATCCTGAAAGCAGTATTCTATACTGTGATCATTCATCACTACAGACGTCATTTTAAAGTACTGGCTGTATGGAGATATCATGCACATACCGTAAAATTCACCCTTTCAAAGTGTACAGTTCAATGGTTTTTAAAATGTTCGGAGTTGTACAGCGTGCACCATTATCTGATTCCAGGACATCTTATCAGCCCCGATAGAAACTCTGCACCCATTAGCAGCCACTCTCTCTTTCCCTTTTCCTCCCAGCCCCTGGCAACCACTCATCTGCTTTCTGTTTCTATGGATTTGCCTATTATGGACATTTCACACAAATAGAATCATACAATGTGTGGACTTTTGTGACTGACTTCTTTCCCTTAGCGTGTCTTCAAGGTTCATCCATGCTGTGGCATGTATCAGTACCTCATTCCTTTATGTGGCTGAACAATGTTCCATTGTATGGGTACCACATTTTATTTATCTTCCCATCAATCGACGGGTACTTGAGTTGTTTCTACTTTTTAGCTATTATGAATAATGCTGCTATGAACATTCATGCACAAGTTTTTGCATGGACATATGTTTTCATTTCTTTTGGGGATATACTTAGGATGAAATTGAGGGTTACATGGTAACTTGATGTTTAATCACTTGGGGACCTGCCGGGCTGTTTTCAAAGTGGCTGCACCAGTTGGCATTCCCACCAACAGTGTATGAAGGGTCCTATTTCTCTACATCTTCTTCCACACTTAACGTTTTCTGTCTTTTTTTTTAATATATATTTTATTGATTTTTTACAGAGAGGAAGGGAGAGGGAATAGAGAGCTAGAAACATCGATGAGAGAGAAACATCCACCAGCTGCCTCCTGCACACCCCCTACCGGGGATGTGCCCGCAACCAATGTACATGCCCTTGACCGGAATTGAACCTGGGACCTTTCAGTCCACAGGCCGACGCTCTATCCACTGAGCCAAACCGGTTTCAGCTCTGTCTTTTTTATTTTATTCATGTGACGTGGTACCTCATTGTGGTTTGATTTGCATATCCCTAATGACTAATGATGTTGAGCGCCTTTTCATGTGCTTATCGACTATTTGTATGTCTTCTTTGGGGAAATGTCTATGCAAATCCTTGGCCGGGTTTTAAATGGGATTGTTTATCTTCCTCATGTTGAATTTTAGGCG
This sequence comes from Cnephaeus nilssonii, assembly GCF_951640355.1. NCBI lineage: Eukaryota > Metazoa > Chordata > Mammalia > Chiroptera > Vespertilionidae > Cnephaeus > Cnephaeus nilssonii. Next base: position 56,674,602 of record NC_137087.1, read on the forward strand.
TTCTTTGTATGTTCCCGATGCAACTTCCTTATCAGATAGGTGACTTGCAAATATTTTCTCCCATTCTGTGGGTTGTCTTTTTACTTTCTTGGCAGTGTCATTGGAAGGATAAAGATTTTAAATTTTTATGAAATTTAGATTGTTTTTTTGTGGGGCTTTTTTTACTTGTTTTTAAATGACTTGTTTTTGCTTTGCCTTACCTGTCCTTGTAAGAAGGCCTCGCTTTGGGCGGGAGCAGGGTGTGTATGGGGACAAAGTAAACAAATCGTAGTGCATGTAGTACAAGCCCATGAATCTGTCTTTCTGTGGAGAACCGAAGCCCAACGGCCTGTTGGGAATACTTGGGCCAGACCTGCTCCTTCAGCAATATTCCGGCCCTTCTCCTAGTTGGCATGACAGTCTTCTTTAGGCCGTCTGTGTCCAGCACTGTAATGCCATCTTACACACCTGTTCTTGGATCTTCCTAAAATGGGTATTAGTGTGCCCATTTTACAGATCAGGTAACCGAGGTTGGGGAAGGCAAGAGGCTGGTTTAGAATAGTGGAGGCAGGCTTACGTGGAGCCCCTGAGCATCCTGCTTTGGCAGCAGTGTCCACAGGACACCCTGCTGTGGTTCATTTTAATTAGGCCCATGAGCAACTGTGCCTGGTCTCCAGCTTTGAGCTGTTCCATCCCAACCACTATGGCCTGGCAGCGGTACAGTGGAGTCCGCGGGAGCTCAGACCTGGGGGAGGGACTGCTGAAAGGGCCTGTGTGGGTTTCTTCTGACAGTGAGTTGGACAGGTGTGTTGGAGCAGCCCATGTTCTGTGGGGGATGCTGGGAAGGCCCCGCCCTGGCAGGCAGCCCTTGGAGAGCATTTCTTGCAGGAGGTCCGCTCGCAGCATATTGTTCTCTGGGCCTCCACGCCACATGCCTCTTTGTTTCTGTAACAATGACAGGGTACGGCAGGGGAGTTTGTTCTTGTTAAGGGGGGCTGGGGGGGGGTGTTACCCATCAGCCCGAGTTCCTGCACAAACGAAAACCCATTCCTGGTGCTTGTTCGGCCCTCCGGGACATATCCACGTTTTACAAAGTAAAGAGTTTGAATGAAAGGAAACAATAATTACTCCCCTTCCTCACCCAGGCAGCAGCATAGGAGTCTGAGCTAGCCTGAGCTGGCTGGCTACTTCTCAGAGGGGGACAATTCCCCGGCCACTGGGGCAGTTAGCAGCTTCAGTCCTTGTCCTGTTTCACATGGAACCCGGTCCTGCCACTTTCCTGCTGTGTCTCCTTGGAGCCTCAGTTTGCCCATCTGAGTAAGGGGCTGATAATGATGTTCACAGGGGCTCTCGGCCATCAGTCATTCTCAAAGCCCCTTCACAGTTTTGGCTATAATTGCATACCACCCTTACAATTATTTACGTACACTTTTCTTTCAATCAAGCCATCTTTTAACAGAAAATGAAATGAGTGTGAAAAGGAGACTTTGTATCAGGAACACATCTGGAAAACCAGCATTGATCGATCGTACATAAAGATGACTAGAAAAATGGATAGTGAATTCTCAATGGATTCTCTTGTCTGCCTAAGGCATTGGTCGGCAAACTCATTAGCCAACAGAGCCAAATATCAACAGTACAACAATTGAAATTTCTTTTGAGAGCCAATTTTTTTAAACAACTTCTTCTAACGCCACTTCTTCAAAATAGACTCACCCAGGCCGTGGTATTTTGTGGAAGAGCCACACTCAAGTGGCCAAAGAGCCGCATGTGGCTCGCGAGCTGCAGTTTGCCGACCACGGGCCTAAGGCTCTGAGCTTGAAGCCTCCTTTCTCTGTTTGAAGGAGGTTAGTGAGGATTAGAGATGCGTTAGCAAGATGGCAGCCCCACGCTGAGACTTCCTCCTTCAGGCTGGGAGGCTGGGGAATTTAAAAGGGATGGCCTTTTCCCTGAGTGATTCAGTATTACTTGCCTTCAGAGACCACCTCAGCATCTTTGGGAAATGCTGGGATAACTACTTCCCAGCCACGATGCATTTTGGAAATGCCGGCTTGTGGAAAGACGGGGTGACCCAGAGCCAAGAGCCGGAGTCAGGTTTGTCCTCTGGTCTCCCTTCCTGGGGTCGCTGGCCTTGGGGGAGCCGATGTAGAGTCTGACGGACCATCGGACCAAGCCTTGGTTTCCAGGGCAACCTAGGGCACAGAACATGGGTGGCTTAGGCACATCCCTCTGTTCCAAGTTGCCTGCTCCGTATCTGTGGGGTTTGGGGTCCCAGCCACTGGCCTTGGACCCCCTTTTCATCTCTGCTAAGATGGCTTGGCCCTCGTCTGTCTGCCAGCACCCAGAACAGCCTCTGTTCTCAAGGAGGCTGGTGAGCGTGGAGTCCCCCTGGCTTGAGCCCCTCCTGAGCCAGACTGGAAGGGCAGCTGGGCCAGCTCTTCCCACTTCCTGCCACGGAGTTTTCTCAAGCCACACAGTGGGGGAGGGGGGAGGGAGCAGGGAGAGAGGAAAACAAAAACAAAAACAAAGCCACATTTGGGCTCACTAGCTCTCCTGGGGCAGGACAGATGAGAGCTGGCTTTTATTGGGCAACTGCTCTGTGCCCGGAACTTCATGTTTCAGTCGGCTCCCATAACCGCCCACTGAAATGATGAGAAATGGGGGCTCAAAGAGGTGAAGTCATTGCCCAAGAACAGCCAGAGTGGGGAGCCGAACCCGGGCCTGTCCTCTTCCCACTCCCCTCCCAGCCACAGGCCTCCTGTCCTTGGGCCTCACGCCCCTGGGTGGAGTGAGGCGGTAGGCTGGCCAGGTGCTGTCTGACGGTGCCTCCCACTCTCCCACCTAGAGCAGTAAGACCTGCAGCCCGGAGCAGCTCTTACTATGTGCCAAACACGGTATTACAGCTTCAAAAGTTAATCAAAGACAAAATTCCCCCCAAATCAGCCTCCCGGGTGCTTCATGGATGAGTAGATCTGGGCGGGCAGGTGGGCCGAACTGAGGATATATACCGGCCGGCCAGTCTCTCCTGGCCCCTCTCCAGCGATTGGCCCTGAGCCTGGGCACCGACGGCCACCTTGCATGGGGTCCTTAGCATTTTCTCATGTCACGATCTCCCTACACCACATTGTAAGTGACTGTGTACTTGTCCTTCAAATAGACCGACCTTTTTCTCCCTTCCCCCACCACCCCCGCCCCCAACCTCCTGGAAAACAATTTCTCTTTGCCTGAAGCCTGATTTTTCCTTTTCCGGCTCCTCCTGGTGTTCTGGAGTCTGGCGTGCCAGCTGGGGCTCCTCACAGCAGGCCCCAGCATGCCCGTCTGGGTCCCTCTTCCTTTCTCGTGACCTTCCAGGTCAGAAAAGTTGGATGTTCCTTTGATGCTGGTGGAGCCAGCTCTGGCTCTGACCCCGTTCCCATGTGTGTATAGTATTTCCTGCCCAGAGTTCCTCTCCTTAGAGTGGCCGGAGCCAGAGGAGTCAGCCCTAGGCTTCCTGAGGACGCCCCTGCCCCCAACCTCTGCCCTCGGGGGGCGGTGACGCAGGTCCCCGGTGCCTGTGTGTGGCCTGACAGGTGGGCCTCGGGCAGAGAAATGATGTTACGGAGGGAGGGGTCGGTTGGATTCCCTGGATCTTCCTGCCCCTCCTGCACTCCCAAGCCCCACGGAATGAAATCCTCACCGGGGGAAAAAAACCTTCCAAGATATTTCCAGCACAATTGCAAAGCGGGGCCAGTCTGGAAGCCGTGGGATGGGAGGGTGTTCTGGAAGACGGAAAGTTGGCTCGCCACACCCTGGCCTCTCACGCACAAGGAATGAGGGACCTTCCCCACGGGAGCATCCTGCACCCAGCCCTTCGGACCCAGCACCCCTGGAGGACTACCTGGACGGGGCCGCACTGACCCAGAGCAGAGCTGGCTGGATTCAAGCCGCTCGCCAGAAAAAAACCCACCCCCTTCTCCAGTTCCCGAGAGCAGCTCTCGGCCCGTGTAAACAGCCGTCATCCCCCCGCGTGCACTGTGGGCCCGCGGGTCGGGTCGTGACCGGGGATTATCGAATTGACAGAGCCCGGCTGGCCCCCCTCCACATCTCCAGGCACATTTCATTTTGTTAATTATCCTTCTTCGCTTTTGACGTAAAGAGTCAAGGTCTGGGTCAGGGTTGCTTGTGTGTTTTCCTTTCTTCCTCATTAAAGCTGCCCAGCCCTCCGGGCCCCTGGCTGAGTCCTGCCAGCGTTGGAAAACATCCTCTCCCGTCCTGACTTCTAAAAGTCCTTCAGCCTCATTTCTGCGAAGCCGCTTGAACAGCAAAGGAAATGTGGGTCAAGATCCTTTACACTCCAAACTGCTGTGCCCTTCTCGAAGGGCTGTGGGGTTTCTCAGGGGCTGTTTCTGCACGTTGCTCACCCAGGGAAGTGACACCTAGGACCGAGAGTGGCCAGGCAGCAGGGCATCGTGGGAAAGGGCTGGAGCCCCTCACTCGGCACTTCCTGGCCTCATGGCCCCCCACTCTCTGATCTCTGTGAGCCTGCTGTGTGTCCGGGGTCCTCAGAGTCATCTTCAGTGTGTCCAGAGAAGCATCCATTTGCCATAGGCCTCCTCAGGGTACCTCCCAGTGGGCAAGAGCCAGGAGCCGAACGAAGGAAGGTCTTCCTTATGGCCCAGTCAGATCCCCTGCAACCCCCAGGCCCTGTCAGACCTCACCTCAGCCATGAATCCGCTGCGTCCCATGTGGCCGCCCCTCTGAGCCCTCCCTCCTGGAGGCCACCACACTCAGCTGCCCTCCGCCCCGTCCGCCTTAAACTCGCGCCGTTGGCCAAGTGAGCTGGTCTGTGAGTCCTGGGAGTGGACCGTGCACTGAGCACAGCCTGGGCACTCGGGGACCCTGTGTGGCTGGCGGACTGGGTCAGCCCGACCCTCTGGAGAAGCTCGGCTCCCTGCGCTCTCACCGGTGGCAGCGGCAGCACCACCTCCAGCTCCGCCTGCGGAGCCGGCTCCTGTAGTAACCAGCGATGCCAGGGTCAGGGTTACCCCCAAATCGGTGCCAGAGATCATTGCCCAGGGAGGTCAGGGGATGGCCGGGTGGCTGCGTGTGTCTGCGGTGCGATGGAAGTGTGGGCGTCAGAGAGGCCCCGGGGCTGCCCCAACCCGCTGTCAGGGCATTGGCCTGCCTCACTTCCTCCTCCAACTGCGGGGAGCCCAGCGAGCCCCTGGGCCCCTCGACTGGTCTTTGGCTGCTCATCGCGGCAAGTTAAAGGTGCCGTCGGGCTCCATCTTCCTAAAGGCTCGATGCTGTCGGGTGGGAGGGGGTGTCCCTCTGGGGAAGGCCCTTTTGAGACTGTCGGGAAGATCAGGGTTTTGTGGGGGCCGGAGCATAAGTAACTTGGGGAGTGTCTTCCCTTTAAGAAGAAGAACAGAATGGTGGGTACACACGCGAATGGGCCAAGAAATCACCACGAAGGACTGCCGCGTGGAGATGCAGGTCCTTTCCTGAGATCTCGAGGGGACAGACAGACGGACGGACAGGCCGATGTGGAAATGCTTCCTGGGAAGCGTGGCCCCTCTAGCGCCCAGGGCTGCAGGCAAAGGGCCCTGAAGCTGAACTTCCTCTGCTTCAGAGTAAATCGCTTCTGTTGGAGGCCGTGCCCACCCCGATGGGAGGCAGTGAGCGTCGCCTGCCCTCAGCACGTCCAAGAGGCACAGTGCCCACAGATGGAAATACACACAGCGCTGTGCGGGGCAGGCTTGCCACGTTTCTGGTTTCTGCCTGTCCAGCCGTGTGTCCCTGCCCCACGGGGCTGCATCTGGCACGGTGCTTGGCCGTGCGGTCCACCCACCAGGCCGGCCACGCAGACACTCGGGGAGGGGCCGGGGGTGTTTCGGCCGAGAGCCGCGGGGCACAGACATCAGGCCCACGTGGAGGGGATGGTGGCCTCACGGCATGTCACTCGTGAGCACGTGGCTGGGCTGATTTACTTTCCCCCGGTGACCGAGGAATCAACACCCTGCCTTTTCCCTCTGGTCCTGTTCTTGTTTGGGGCTCACGTCTGCCGCCCGGCCGCGGACAGACAGAGGAACTGCCCCAGACGGACACGGCGCACGGCCGCGGTTTCTCCACGAGGCACCGAGGGTTTTGATTAACAAGGTGGAAGAACGGCGCTTTCCCTTCCTGTCAGGCCGACCTTGAGTCAGCCCTCAAGTGCGGAAACGCCGCCCAAGGCTGCCGTTCAGGCAGCTCGCCTCTGTCTTCTGGTTGTGATTGGACAGGCAGGTTTCATTTCTAGCCAGGAGTTAGGGTTGGAACGGGCCCCCCGCTTCCCCGCTCCTGCCTGGCCCTGCTTTCTTCCCTGTTCCCGTCCCTGGCGTCGGGTGAGCTGGGCTGAGGGAGCTTGTGGATCTTGGAACCAGCCCCCTGGAGAATGGGGAGAGAAAAGCAGGAGAGAGGAAGCCCCTGGTGGCTTGGGTAGCGTTTGGAGGGTCCCCCTAGTCACCTGCCCCACCTCCTGGTTTTACAGATGGTGAATTAGTCTGGATTCTTGGCACCAAGTGGCAGACACTGAATCCAGTTGCTCAAACAAAGGAGGAATGTATTGGCTGGTGGGGACGATTGAATGAAATTGAGAGAGAGACACGGCTGAGGAACCCCGGGGCTGAGGGGGTGAGGAACCCCTGGCACCAGGATGCCTCGACCCCTGCTGGCCACCCTCAAGCCTCTGGCCCACCGTTTCGGCCTGGGACAGGCACTCCAGCCAGTTGTGACTAAGACAATCCCAAAGGACTCTCACTGTCCCCGTTGTCATGAAGGCAGGGGGTCGACCAGATGGCCTCATGAAAGTGCTTCTGATGGACAGACCCCGTGCTCCCCGCTGCCTCTCTCCCGCTGAGTGTGCACGGGCACACACGTTTATTCCACACGTATACGGATCTCCTGCTGTGTGCCAGGAGCATCACCAGTCACTCCAGCAGAGCGAGTGGGGCGAATGCAGGATTGGGAGCCAGACCGGCCTGGATTGGGATCTCAGGTCCACTGCTGACCGTTCAGTCTGTGAGCATCCAGCGCTGTGCTGAACCCTGATGAGACAGGAATGAGCAGGATCGTTGCTGAGGCTCAGTCTCTGCTGGTGACCGGGAACAGCCCCACCCCCCCCTCCACCCCCCCACTTACAGTTGTTCTGGGGAGCAACAGAAGTATAACGTTGTGGGGAAACTCACGTCGAGGAATAGTGACTGTCAGGCTGCCCCCATCCCAGGCGCTCACAGCCAGAGCCTGGGTCCCACCCCGCCCTCGCCCACGGCCAGGCCCCGGCAGCTGTGCGCAGAGCTTTCGGCCGCTGACGCAGACCCCCCTCGTGACCGGTCTGTGGGCGGCGGGGTGTGTTGTGAAAGCACCCCTCCTCTGTTCCTGTGCTGGAGGGGAAATGGAGGTGCCCGCCCCCCAAGAAACAGCTGCCTGCACCCTGGTATGGGCAGGATGGAAGGACCGCTAGGCAGCCCCTTGTTTGGAAGGAAGGGGGACCCTGGACCCTCTTTCTCCCAGAGTGCCTTGCCTCTCCGCTGCTCCACTTTTCCTGAAGGCCGCGTCTGTCCATGTTGGGAAATTGCACATAGTTTACATGGGAAATGTCAGCTGCCCACATATGAAAATATACACATCATTAAGGCCTAAGTGCTTGCGTCTGGAGATAGAGCGGCAGTCTCCTGGGCTGACCTTTTGTTCGCTGATGGAACCGCTGCTAATGAGCGTGGAGCTCCTCGGTGGGATGTTTTCATATGTTGAAGCGAAGCATATGGTGGCCATTAGCCTGGGGGTGGTGGGGGAGCATTATACAAATAGCATTTGCCCAAACAGGCAGAGTCCACTGCACCTCATTCTCCAGCCCCGTGGCCCCCAAGAAGGGCTTGCTCCTCAGGGCCAAAGTCACATCCCCTCACACTGTCTGAGAAGGACAGTGCGTCCTTGGAGGGCACGGTGATGGGGGGGGTAAGGCTCGGACCAGATTGCCAGGGGCCAGCAGTGTGGCCGTGGAGGGGGTCCTTCCCTCCTTGGTCTTTTCTGTCAGTCTCCGCTCTGTGCCACGCGTGGGTGAACCGGCTGGGCCCTGAGGGGTCTCCCCAGGAGAGCCCTCTGCGATCTCCTCCCCCCACTGCTCCATCTTGGGTCCTGAGTCTCTGAACAAGTAGAGGGTGTGTGCTTCCAGAAGGCTCCGAGGGTGACCCCAGGATTATCGACCTCTCCCTCAGGGCTCCCCCCCAACGGATCTCTCATTATCCCCTCACCTGTTACTGCAGAGGCCGCACACCTCAGGTCTGAGATGACCCACTAGGTCATTATGTCCCCTGTGCCACCCGGTCTCAGAGGCCTGCCGGCTGGTCTACCTGTGGGTGTCAGTGAAGCACAGGCACAAGGGGCTCAACAGCGCCACCTTGTGGACTAACCGCCACACTGGCCGAGGCTGGATGACCTGGTGGGTGCAGGCAGAGCCCATGGGGCTTGGCTTTCGGCCGCCTGGGGCCCCCAGGGCACCGAATCATTCCTGGTCGATACTGTGCCTGAATATGGTAGAGGTTTCCTTTTTTTTTTTTAAATTTTTTTATTGATTTCAGAGAGGAAGGGAGGGAGAAGGAGAGAGAGATAGAAACATCAATGATGAGAGAGAATCACTGATCAGCTGCCTTCTGCACACCCCCCACTGGGGATCGAGCCCACAACCCGGGCATGTGCCCTTGACTGGAATCGAACCTGGGACCCTTCAGTCCGCAGGCCGACACTCTAACCACTGAGCCAAACCGGCTAGGGCAGAGGTTTCCATTTTGATGGAGCAGAGATGAGAGAGGTCTGGCCGAGGCCACGTGTCCGAGGGCAGGGTCACTTTCTTCTCTGCAGGAGGGGACAGAGCTCTTTGGTCAGTGCCCCAGGCTACGTGGCCTTGTCCCCCAGGCATGTCTTTCTGTCTTGAGCTGTCCCAGGAGTTGACCACAGAGCCCTCCTAAGAGCAGCTGGGGTCCTCATGACTGTCGTCAGAGGGGACTTTCTGGCAGAGCTGGGCAGACTGGTCACATCGAGGTTGGCCAGCTGGTTAGCTTCGGCTGCCCGTGACCATCGGGAGTCAGGCCGGCCTGGATTGGGGTCGCAGGTCCACTGCTGACCGTTCAGTCTGTGAGCATCCAGCGCTGTGCTGGACCCTGATGAGACAGGAATGAGCAGGTGGGGCCTCCAGCGGGAGAGAAACCCTGTCCCAGTCCCCCCTAGCCTGGAAGCCATGCCCCCCCACCAAGACTTCATGCCACACATTTCAAAGGACTTAGACCCCTAAAAGGACAGCGTCCTTTTCAGGCCAAGGCCTGCAGGCTGGCGCTACTTGAGGAGACCATCTGGCGGCCGAAGATAAGTGTCATTTCAAGCCCTGCTGGCGGGAAGGGGTCCCAGGACCCGGGGGACTTTCTCAGAGACCTTCCGGCTGCTTTTCGTTCTGTCAACACCTAAGGCCTTGAGGCCCGTGCAGTTGGACATGGAGGAGGAGGGCGCCCATCCCTCCTGCCCACCCTGACCCTCAGCTTCCTCCCAGAGGGACAGTCCCTGGTAGAAGGAGCCACTGTGCTGCCCAGCCCAGCTCTCCTGCTTTCCCGGTCCCCAGTGCAGCGAGGTGGCATTGCTCCCAGCCCCCCTGGCCTGTAGGGTACACCCCACCTTCAGCCCACCTCACAGGGCCCCTGGGACCAGGAGGGAAAGGGATCTGAAACGGTCTTCAAGGGCTGGGGGTGGGGGGCTGGGGTTGCTGAGGCCTCATAGCCTTTTCTTACGTGAGGGGGTACACTCACTGCGCAGAGGGCCCAGGAGCCTTCCTAACGGTCTCCCCCCGAAATTCACTTCTCTCCAGGGACACAGACAGCGAGTGTCCCCCTGAAATGCCCTCTGAGCAGCTGCTCCTTCTCCCCTGGCGTCTGGGTTTCTGTTTCTGACCTAAGCTGGCCAGCAGCTTCTTACTCCCGTCTTATTGGCAAAGGTGGCATTCCCTGGAGTCACTTGAAAGGGGTTTGGTTGGAGTCCTTAATCTCTTCATGTCGAGCCAAGGACTGAATTTAAGCCCCCGGTTGTTACACCAAACACATTCTTACCTGCTCATTAACTCCCGTCGGGCTTCCACTGTGGGCAGTGCCCCCAGAGCCCCCCGCCAGCCGATGCCAAAGAGTGGGAGTGGTGTGGCTGAGAAGGCAGCCCAGGTGGCTGTCCTCAACGGCAGGTGGGAGGGACCAAGAGGGGAGGGAGGTCTGAGGCCAAATTCTGCTCTGCCTCTGCCCATCCCCCCTGAAGCCTTTCCCAGATGACCCCACCCCGTGAGGATCTCCTCCTTACCTGGGCCAGTGGCTCATTGCCCTGAGCTGTCCGCTCCATACAAGCTCTGCCTGCCTCTGCCAGAGGACCTGGGGGTGTCCTGGTCAGCCCCAGGGCTAAGGCCACACCTCAGAGGCCTCCTGGGAGGTGGGGAGTGGATGAGGGAGCTCAGGAGGCTCAGACACCCCCCCCCCCACCACCACCACCACCTCCAATCAGACTCATCAGTTGATTTCAGAGAGGAAGGGAGAGAAGAGAGGGCTAGAAATATCAATGACGACGGAGAATCATTGATTGGCTGCCTCCTGCGCACCCTACACGGGATCGAGCCCGCACCCCGGGCATGTGTCCCGACCAGGAATCGAACCGTGACCTCCTAGTTCATCTGGGAAAGGCTTCAGGGGGGATGGGCAGAGGCAGAGCAGAATTTGGCCCCAGGAATCGAACCGTGACCTCCTAGTTCAACCACTGAGCCACGCCAGTTGGGCTCAGGCTTATTCTTGACCCAGCCAACGTGGGTTCAAATCCCCTCCGTTCCACTCACTGCCTGGGTGACCTTGGGCAAATGCCTCCACCTTTTAAACCTTGGCTTCCTCATCTGTGAAATGGACATCATGAGAGTGTCTACCTCATAGAGCCACATGGCGATGAAGTGAGATAATGCGTGTCAGGCCTTTCACAGTGCCTGTCCAGGGTTGGCCTCAATACAGGCAAAGCATTCTTGTATGATTTCTGTTGGTTTGAAATATTGGGTCTGTAAGTAAGTTTCATTTGGATGAGGAGAAAAGAAGCTTGCTGATTGAAAAAAGGTTGGAGAACCATGGATTCCCAGCCAGCCCACTCTGTGTGTACATCAGCACAGATGGCCAAGGACCGGGAAAGGGCTTTCCTGTTAGGATCTCCCCTTCTCTCATGTGTCTCACTGGAGAAAAAGTGCTTTGAGGTCAAGGACCACACTAGTTCACCTTTTAACCACCCTCCCGGCCCCCGCCCCCGCCCCTGCCCACTGTGCCCCTGCCAGGCTGGGCCTCCTGCGGGTAAGAGTGTGTCCTCCCTGGGTGAAGTCTGATGACAAAGCAGTGGCCCGCCCACCCAGCATCCCTGTTCGGTCTTTGCTGACTCACCCCAGGTGCCAGTCATATCCCGGCACAATACGTTGTACCTTCTCTCTCACCAGCTCTGGGCCAGCCACCAGGCCCTTCAGACCAAGGTTGCCCAGCCACCAGCTCACTTTCTGAAGCAGATTTGCAGTGGCCTCGGGGTCTGTGCTGATATTCTATTGCTCTGGAGTATCCTGGAGTTATTGGTCCCCAATAAACTCAGCTGCCAGAGTCCCAAGAAAGCTCCCCAAGGATTAGAAGAAAAAAAAACCCTCAACCATCAATTCCCAAGTCTTGAAGGACCCAAAGGTCATCTCTGGAGCAGCCCCTTCCTGTTGCAAGGGGGGATGGGAGGCCCCAGATGGCCAAGGGCAGAGGTCGGACCAGGGCTCGGGGCTCCAGCCTCTTGGTCGAGCATCTTTTCTGCAAAAGGAGGAGCAACGCGCTCCAGAGACCAACTCTCTCTGGTTGCTCTTCCGCCATCTCATTAAGTTGTCCACGTGGGGACGGAGGGTGGGAGGGAGCCACCGCCACCCAGGGTTGGCGACAGCAGCCATCTGGGAGATGCTCTGGGATGGTGGTGTGACTGGCTCTGTCTGCGCTGGGAGTTTGGGGGGCGTTTACCATCACAGCAGCTCCCCCCACACCTGAGGCTCCACCCACCCAGGGGCGGGAGGCCCCAGGACAGGGGAAGACCTGCAGAGAGGGCAGGGCCTGGGAGAGGAAGAAAGAAGGCAGGAACATGGCATTCAGAACAGTGGGCACCAGAGGATGAGCCACTGGTGTCATTCACCAGGGCCATGCCAGGCAGCTCCACCTCCTCCCCCAGGATCAAACCCCCCAGACACCCCCCGATGGGCTTAGCAGGACAGTCAGCCCCACAGTCACACGTCAGGAGCTGGGGAGAGGAAGCACGTCTCTCCTAGCTCAACATCTTTGGAAAAGATGCGTCTACACCCCATCTTCCTGAGCGCACTCCCTGCAATTTTCTCAATTGTTCCTGTAATTTATTAAAAACCCACCTCAGGGCCCAGCTGGTGAGCGAGCAGCTGGTGGAGGGTGACTGGTGCGGGGAGTGGTGGCTGCGGGAGGGGCTGCCTTCCCAGCCGGCTGCTGCTCCTGGGTAGGACGCTGGAGCTGTCCTTCAAACGGGAAATGCTCCGGCCAGGCAGCTTACCCGAGGAGGAGAAGGAAATGACAGGACACTTATTGCACACTTTTCTGTCACGTGCCAGGATCTGGGCCAAGGGCTTGATCTAGTGGTTTTATTGATTCCTTCTGGGAGAAACTGTTATTTCTGATCATCTTCCTGATCACTGAGGCTGAGCAGTTAGACCAGGGTCCCACAGCTACAAGTAACAGATGTGGGATTCGAACCCTGGTGTGTCGGTGCCAAAGCTATAGATCATTAGAGCTGCTGAGCTCCCCTCCCCTCCCCTCGCTGCATCCTGTGAGAAGGAGCAGCTGACCCTGTGTCGTCCTGTTCACTTGCCCTTTTACCCCTTCCAGATCCTTTTGTACGTGACCTTGAGGCTGGGCAGGGGTTCATCTCAAGTCTACCCCGTGAGGAGACAGCCCCGGGGGGGCGGGGGGGGGGGGCTCACCAATGAGCCGGGCTTGTTGCACAGCCCCTCCACCTCATTCGGTTCTGCCGCAGACCCAGGACATGGGCCATCGTTGTCCGTGTTCTGCACACGAGGGCGGTGATGCTCAAAGGAGCCCTGTGACCTCCGGGCGGTGATGCTCAAAGGAGCCCTGTGACCTCCAGGAGGTCCCCCCACTGACAGCGGCAGAGCAGAAACCTGACCCGAAGTCTGGGCCCGCGCACCACCTTCCGGCCCAGCCACCTCCCTGCACCCCCGGGCACTGTGCAGGCGGCCCAGGGCCAGGGGTGGGCGGGCGGGGAAGACCACCCTCCCCTCACTAACCCAGCCGCCCTGCTCCTCCCCCTCGCTGACCACCTCTTCTCTTCCCTCCAGTCCCCAGTTTTCGTCGCCCAAGTCGGTCGGGACCTGGTCTCCCAGACGGAGGAGAAGCTCCGACAGAGGCCCTGCAAAGAGCTCTTCGCGGCCTGCGCACAGTGAGTGCCCCGGCGGCCGCCTCCCTGCCGCCCTCCCTCCCGGCCCAGCCCGGGGCAGGGGGAGGGGGGGGCAGGCCCTCGGCACCTCTGCCAGCCACACAGCCACCTGGACGAGGGCTGCTACCAGCTCCCACCTGGAGCGCTGGGCACGGCAGGCTGGTCTGCAGGGCCCAGGGCCCCGGTCAAGCCGCCCAGATGTTTGTAGACTCCTTAAGAAGGGAAGAAGATAGCAGGGGGCCGAGTCCAAAGAAAACAGCTGCTTCAAAGGGTGTTGAGAGCGGTGGCTCTCCAGGCTGTTGAGACGGAGAAATGTGCAAAAATCTGACCCAGTCTGGGTGGTTTGGGAATCCTTCCCAGGCCCCCCAACCCCCTCCGCTGCCGCCAACCTGAGCCGGGGGCACTGCTGCAGGGGGGGGCTGCCTTCTCTGACACCCCATCACCTCTGCAGGGCATACAACCACCCTGACGGAACAGGAGATAAGTTGGTGCCGGCTCTGTACCAATCAAGCCCCCCCAAACCCCCTACCACACTCTACAGAGGCTTAACACACACCTGTTCATGTGCCCACACACACCGCTCCCCATAAGCTGACAGGTGTGTGCACACACACGTACCTACATGCAAGAGGCCTCTAGAGCCAGGCCGCCCACACGGCTGGATGAGCCTGGGACTTGGCTCAGCCTCTGCACCGCAGACGGCAACTGGGTGCCTGCTGCGTGCCCGGCACCATACTTGGAGCTGGGGTGCTATGGTGAGCAGGACCCAGTCCCGGCTTCCTGGCAGGTGGGGAGGACAGGAAAGCCAGCTCCCGTGCCCTGGGAGCCGGATGATGAGGACGGACACTAGGGAGGTCAGATGGGGCCCAGCCCTGTGCTAGGTGCTGAGCAGAGACCCCCACGAACAAAACAAGCCTGGTCGCTGCCCTCTTAGAACCGGCCGAGGGTCAGGTCTGAAAATGGGTGAGGCCCCGGGCTGTCCCCCTGAGGACGTGCTCACCCTGACCCCCCACGCCAGCCCCGGGTTTCCGGTTTGGCAGGACACGGCCTCTAACGTGCATGTCCTCTCCGTCCCCGGGTCCCAAGTGCTGGGCCAGGTTGGTCAGCATCGCCACTTTTCAAAGGGAAGCAGCCCGTCCCTGCCTGCAGCCAGGTTCCCAACCCGGGCCGGGCCCCCCGCAGGTGACCGTGGCGAACCTATGACACGTGTGTCAGCACTGACATGAGTAGCCATTTCTGATGACACGCGGCCGCTGAGGTGGCCGCATGCTGAGGATGAAACATTTGCTGCTCCTGAGGATGAAACATTTGTGAAATAATGTTTTTTCCTCAAAGTGACACACTACCCGAGTTATGCTCAGTTTTTTGGCAAAGTTTGACACACCAAGCTCAAAAGGTTGCCCATCACTGCCTTAAACTCTGCTGCGGGGATGAAATCTCCCTGCGGCTCTGCTGGTCCTGGACCCAGGCCAGAGCCTGGGCCCTCAGGGCCACACCCCGCCTCAGCCCCTACCACCCACTATCTCAGAGTCCCTCCCCTGCACCCAGCTAAGTCTGCCTCTGTTGTCTTTTCATCACCCGTCCCTTCTACAGAGAGAGCTCCCTGACCCCCAGGGACCTCCCTTAACCCTCCTTCATAACACGTCCCTGGGGTCATGTATGTAGTATTTGTCACTCACCCCATCCCGACGCCACCCGAGTGCTCACTGCTGCCCCCAGGCCGAGTGTGCCCGTGGCAGGTGCTCGGTGCCTGTGGGCGGGCCAGCTGGGCAGTCTCCAACCGCCTCCTCGGATGATGGGGCCTCTGGCCCCTGTGTGTCTGCATTTCCCAAGCCTGGGAGTGGAGGAGGCCGGGCGTGAACCGGCCGGACACGGCTCTGCCCATCTGCCTGAGGCCAGGATTGTGAATGTCTGTCTGTGTTTCCCCCCGAGCAGGTCTGTCCACGACTACCTGAGGGGAGGGCCCTTCCTCGAGTACCTGGACAGCATGTATTTTGATCGCTTTCTCCAGTGGAAGTGGTTGGAAAGGTGAGTGCCGCCCTGGCACTCCCCACGCACGCGTGTGCCAGTGTGTTTGGGGGGGGGGCACGTTTTCACCTGAGAAGTCATGTAAGAATCAGTTCCCTCCATGGGCCGATGGCCCCCACAACGTGAACAGTCTCTCTCCTGTGAACTCCGCTCCTGTGTGTTCGTCTGGAAGCGCGCTGCCTGTGCTTGCTACCGTGGCTTACCCACCGCTCACCCCCTCAGCCACCCGCACTCAGCATCTTGGCAGCTCGTTCTTTCTTTCTGTCCTTGGGAATTCTTCCTCCACCAGCAAGTGAAGAGCTGCCATCGCCGCTGATGAGCTGCACATCCCCTATTTAACCCAATCGCCTGTTTAAAAATATATGTGTGTTTTTATTGATTTCAGAGAGAGGAGGGGAGAGGGGGAGAGAGAGAGAGAAACATCGACGATGAGAAAGAAACATTGATTGGCTGCCTCCTGCACGCCCCCTGCTGGGGATCGAGCCCACAACCCAGGCATGTGCCCTGACCAGGAATCGAACCGTGACTTCCTGGTTCAACACTGAGCCACACTGGCCGGGCAATAAAAATATATTTTAAAAATGAAAATAAATAAATAAATCCACACTGAGCTGGTAGACATGGTGGGAGTGTCCTCTTCCACAGCCCAGAGTTCCCTGTGCCCTGAGGCCTGGCACGCACGCCATCTGGGCACGTGTGGTTGTAAAGCAAGAAGCCATCCTGACCTTGCACTTGTGCTGAGTGCCCTGCAGATGCCCAGAGAACACCCTGCCCGTCAGCCACAGAACTCCACCTGACCATCGGGGATGGCAGAGTGAGAAGGGGTCAGCCCATGACTGCCACTGCTCACCTTGCACCTGCAGGAG
The DNA here is from genome assembly GCF_951640355.1 of Cnephaeus nilssonii. Taxonomy (NCBI): domain Eukaryota; kingdom Metazoa; phylum Chordata; class Mammalia; order Chiroptera; family Vespertilionidae; genus Cnephaeus; species Cnephaeus nilssonii. The sequence continues at coordinate 56,690,978 of NC_137087.1, forward strand.
GGACGGAGGAATGAAGAGCCGGCCCCCCCATCCTGCTGAGGGCCTGGTGCCCCCAGCCTGGGTCTGAGTCCGGCTCGGCCTCCTCTGGAGGGGCCTCCGGAGGGCCGCTCGCCGCTCCACGCCTCGGCTTCCTCTTTCAGTGGGGAAATAGCAGTGCCCGCCTTGCAGGCTTGGGGCAAGGAGGAGATGAGGTCAGCAGCACGTGCCCAGGACAAGGTGCGTGCTCGACAGAGGTCAGCCATTTGGCCCCAGGAGTAAACTCCTGACACAGCTGTGGTGGCCCGAGATCATCGGCGTCAACGTCAGCGTGGCGGCATCCTCGCATGTCTGGATTGGAAGGAGCAGCTGACCCTCGTGGGCAGTGGTGAGACATATCCATCGAGCCCCACTCCGATTCCGGGAGCCCTGGGCGGTGTAACACATGACCCCAATCTGCACCCACTTGAAGATGCAGGGCTCAGAGAGGTGGATGGATTGGCCCTGAGTCACACAGCAAGGGCCTGGTGAGGCTGGAACCTGAACTCCAGGGCCCTCACTCAAATCCTTCTACCCGGCACTCCCGTTCCAATCCTTTAGCGGTGGCCACGGACTTTCATTTTACTTGTCTGCACCAAGCACAGGAAATGGAGAAATGGACTTTTTAAATCAGAGAAGTTAAGCCCTTTGCACTGAGTTGTTGAAGCCAGTACGTCAGGACACTGGCCTAGAAATGTCCTAAATGACTGACAACCCTCTTCTTCCCCCCATCCCCCCACCCCCGCCACTACCAAGACCGTGGCCCCTTAGTGTGATACTGTTGAAATATTAAAGGGATCTTTTCCCCTCCCAAGGTTAACCAAGAAATTCCTCGGAAATTGTATTCCACTTATTTCCCCTAGCAGAGGAGCGCTGCGGTAATGTCGCCCGACTGTCTGTTCTCCATGTACCATAAACTGTTGGGCCTGGACGCCTTCATGTGGTTTCGAGGGCGGCTGTAGGACACGCTCCTGGGCGATAGCGGACGAGGCGCCTGGCAGGGAGCTCCAGGCCCCGGCCGCTCCTGCAGAGGAGAGAGACAGAGCGATGGAGCCCTGCTGTGCTGCTGTCGGGGACCCCCGCTGCCCACGGACATGCCAGGGAGAGTGAGGCACAGCAGTGAATGCCGGGAGCGCCCTGGGTCTCGGGACATCCTGTGAGAACAGGGACGGATTTCTGATAAAAACCCAAGTCCTCTCCAGGACCCAGCAGCCAGAAGCGTTTCCATGCAAGATTCCTTCAGGAGCTGCCGGCGGCTCACTGTCCTTCTCGAGCCGACCCAGGTCGTTGGCCCAATTCAGTCTCGTGCCCACCTCGACCCTGGTCAGCACTCTTGGGGTGGGCGTGGGAGTTGCTCAAAAAGAGTTTGGGCCCGGCTGGCATGGCTCAGTGGTTGAGCAACGACCTATGAACCAGGAACTCACAGTTCGATTCCCCGTCAGGGCACCTGCCCGGGTTGCAGGCTCAATCTCCAGTGTGGGGCAGGAGACAGCTAATCAATGGTTCTCTGTCTCTCTGTCTCTCCTCATTGATGTTTCTCTCCCTCTCCTTTCCTCTCTCTGAAATCAATTTTTAAAAAGTTGTGTTTTGTTTTTTTTAACAAACAAAAAATATCAGTTCTGGTTCCAAGAGCCGGTGTTAACATTGTAAAGTGGATTGTTTGTTACTCACCCACCAGGTGACGGACATTTAGATTGTTTCCACATCTTGGCTGTTATGAGTAATGCTACAGTGCACACGGGAGTAAAGTGTGGTGTGCACACACCCCGTGGAATATTACTCAGCCTTGAAAAAGGAGATCTTGCCATTTCATGACAACGTGGATCCATTTGGAGGGCACTTGCTAAGTGAAATAAGCCAGACACCGAAAGACAACTATCACACGACCTCACTGATAGGTGGAACCTAAAACAGTCAAATGCATAGAAGCAGAGAGCAGAATGCTGGCTGCCAGGGATGCTGAGGGCAGGAGAAATGGGGAGATGTTGGTCAAAGGGTGCAAAGTTTCAGTTTTGCAGGATGAGTACCTTGTGGGGGGTCTAATGGACAGCATGGTGACCCTAGTTAACAAATACTGTATTATGTGCTTGAAATTAGCTTAAGCGTTCTCATCAGAAGGAGAGGGAGGGAGGGAGGGAGGGAGGGAGGGAGGGAGGGAGGGAGGGAGGGAGGGAGGGAGAGGGAACTATGGTAATAGCACGTTAATTAGCTTGATTGCGGTGATCATTCCACAGTGTATGTATCAAAACATCAAGTTGTACACTCAATCATACCTCAATAAAGCTGAAAAAAAGGTGTGTTTTAAAAAAAAAAAAAAGCAAGCTGATTATTCTTAGCCAAACAGACCAGCGGTGAAAAAGCACAAGCTGCCCGCAACCCGGGGTTCTTCGAGGCAACCAGAGGACCGTCTGGTCTTTACTCCCCGCCCTGCCTCCTGGTCAGAGGTTGGCTTTGGCTAATTAAAATGGGGAGTCAGGAGATACTAAGTGATTAGGACTTCATAGATACCCTCTGGCAGATGGGATCTTGCAGTGTTGGAGTTCTGGGGGGGACAAGAAGGGGGCTCTGGGAGGTGGGAGAGGTTGGAAGTGCGCCATCCAGCTGGGCAGGCTGAGCTAGATGCTGGGCTGGCTGAGCTACATGCTGGGCTGGCTGAGCTACATGCTGGGCTGGCTGAGCTAGATGCTGGGCTGGCTGAGCTACATGCTGGGCTGGCTGAGCTACATGCTGGGCAGGCTGAGCTAGATGCTGGGCTGAGCTACATGCTGGGCTGGCTGAGCTACATGCTGGGCAGGCTGAGCTAGATGCTGGGCTGAGCTACATGCTGGGCTGAGCTAGATGCTGGGCTGGCTGAGCTACATGCTGGGCTGAGCTAGATGCTGGGCTGGCTGAGCTACATGCTGGGCTGGCTGAGCTACATGCTGGGCTGGCTGAGCTACATGCTGGGCAGGCTGAGCTAGATGCTGGGCTGAGCTACATGCTGGGCTGAGGTAGATGCTGGGCAGGCTGAGCTACATGCTGGGCAGGCTGAGCTACGTGCTGGGCTGAGCTACAGGCTGGGCTGAGCTACATGCTGGGCTACATGCTGGGCTGAGCTACATGCTGGGCAGGCTGAGCTACATGCTGGGCAGGCTGAACTACATGCTGGGCTGAGCTACAGGCTGGGCTGAGCTACATGCTGGGCAGGCTGAACTACATGCTGGGCTGAGCTACAGGCTGGGCTGAGCTACATGCTGGGCTAGATGCTGGGCTGAGGTAGATGCTGGGCTGAGATAGATGCTGGACACGCTGAGATACATGCTGGGCTGGCTGAGATGCGCAGGGGCAGGGAGGGCAGGTCTCCGTCATGCCCTCCGGGGGACACTGAGCCTCTGTGGCTCTGGGCCCTCCCCTCTCCCTGCACTGGCCTCACAGCTTCCTTCGGAGTTGGGCCACCTGAGTGGCATTGGGAGAGAGGGGAAGCCACAGGGGGAGGCCCTTGAAGCTGCTTTGGCTCACATGTTTCGCGCCTTCTGCCTTCCTGCTTGTCTCCCAGGCTGCAGGGCTGAGGGCAGGTGGCCTGGGATTTGAACACCCAGCCCCAGAGCAAGCCCGTGAGGGGCCCCTCTGCAGCCATCATTCCTGGGGGTCCCCGGGGCCTGGAACTGTGCCTTGCACCGCCTAAGTCAGATGCTGCCGCTGTCTGTTGCATATGGGTTATGCATCTTAACGCCATGATTCTTGCTTTTTTTCAGGCAACCGGTAACCAAAAACACCTTCAGGCAGTACCGAGTGCTGGGAAAGGGGGGCTTCGGGGAGGTGAGTGAGCACCTTGTTTCAGGTGAGAGTTCCTGCACTCTAGTCCCCTTTCCTGTCCCTTCTGTCTGCCTGAGGTGTTCCCATGTTTGCTCGGTCCTAGGCCCCTGGTGGAGGAGCGGGCAGGGCTCAGGGCGTTTGGGAGGGTCAGGTGTGTCTGCAGTGTCTGGGGCTGGGGGTGAGGCAGCCTCAGGTTCAAGTCCGGGGAGGGGAAACGGGTGCTCTTGGCTGTGTTTGGCGGGAGAAGGGAGGACACGAGGGGCCAGATGACACTGCTCTCTGGGCTGTTGTGCTCTGTCTGAGCTTCCCAAGACTGGGGCAGCCTGTGGCTCACTTAGGGGCGAGAAAGCGGAGGTTCCGAATGGTGAGGTGACCCGGCCACGGGCACCCAGCCAGCAAGGGGCAGAACGAAGACGAGAACCCAAATGCCCTGTTTCCCGTTCCTCTGAACCATACACTCAGGGTTCTTGGGGGTCTCCCGTCCCTGGTCCCCAACAAGCATCTTCCGCCTGCAGCCGGGACTTGAAAGTGCCCAGTGGGCCATGGCTGCCTCTGGTTGGGAGCTGAGGACAGAAAATCTAGTTGCCTCTGAGAGAGGGACGGGACCTCAGGCCTCGGCGGCCATCTATGCATTGCTGACAGTGGCTCATTCTGCACCTCCAAGGCTGGGCTCCATCCAAGGGACAGAGGAGGGAGGGCGAGGTGGGGCTGGAGCCAGATCTCGAGGGTGTGGCCCGGGGCAGCCGTGGGTCCAAGGCCAGGCACGGCCGGCTCTGGCTCCATCCGTTCCCGACCCCTCGGTCCAGCGTCCTGGCCACGGAGGCGCTCGGGCAGGCCTCCCGTGTCCCTCACCCTTGGTTCCTCCTTGCCCCGCAGGTCTGTGCCTGCCAGGTTCGGGCCACGGGGAAAATGTACGCCTGCAAGCGCTTGGAGAAGAAGAGGATCAAGAAGAGGAAAGGGGAGTCCATGGCCCTCAACGAGAAGCAGATCCTGGAGAAGGTCAACAGCCCGTTTGTGGTGAGTGTCCAGGGCTGGTGACCGGGGCTTCTGTCCCTTGGGAAGTGGGTGGCCCTCCAGGGTGGCAGCTCCCCATCGCCAGGGAGATGGAATGCAGTGGGAGGAATACTGCCGAGAGGCAGCCAGGCCCCACCCGCATCCCAACGCGCCTCTGGGTCCTGGTGGCCCACGTCGTCCTGTCACAGAGCAGGCCTGGCTGCCCTGTGTGTGGGACCGAGGCCTCTGACCTGCAGGACCACCTGGTACACTGCTCGGTGGCCTGAAGAAGCCCCCCTGGGCCCAGCCGGGAGCTTCGTGTCCACAGGCCCCTGTAGACCAGTTTCCTCAATGTCGGTACCCTGAGAGGCGCCGTCGTGTGCCCTCTGCTATGTTTCTCAGTCTGGGCTTCGCTCTGCTGCAGTAACAAATACACCCCGACTCACCGCAGCTGAAAACAACCAAGCCCGTTCTTTTTTTATTTTTTGTATCTTTGTATTGATTTCAGAGAGGAAAGGAGAAGAAAAGACAGAAACATCAATGACGAGAGAGAATCATTGACCGGCTGCCTCCTGCACTCCCTCCTCTGGGGATTGAGCCCGAAATCCGGGCCTGTGCCCTGGCCGGGAATTAAACCACGACCTCCTGGTTCATAGGTAGACACTCAACCACCGAGCCACGCTGGCCGGGCCAACCAAGACCCTTCCGTCACTCACATAGAGTCCGGTCAGATCGGCCCTCCTCCTCCCCACAGCTGCCCCGCCCGGAGTCACGGAAGTGTGTGCAGGGGCGTTCGGGGACCGTCACAGCCTCGGCTGCGGGGGCGCTCCTCACTCCCGCCCACAGCCCGTGCGCCAGAGCTGGTCCCTGCAGGGCACAGGGCAGCTGCGGGGAGACGTGGCGGAGCACGTGAACATACGGTCAGCTCTAAACGCCCCGCCACATGTCACCATAAAAAACAATATGTGCGCAAGGTAAACATGCCAGCAGCACAGGCGGAGACAAAAGAAAACCAGAAGGCTCCCTCTCTGAGGAACCAGTCCAACATGTTGGATTCATTACTTTGAGCCAATGGGATCGCACTAGCCATCTTATGCTGCAATCTTTTCTTCCCCTTAAAATTAGATCTTAAAACAAACAAACCCAGACTTATAGCTGCACCTTTAAAAAAACACACACAAAAACTGTGCCCCCTTCCCTTGAGACCCGGGAGAGAGGGACCCTGGCCTGTGGGGCCACCCCCCCCACCCCCTTGGGGAGAGGAAGTCCTGGGGGTGACGCCGCTGCGGACGAGGCTGCACGTCCGTCCCTGAGCGCCCCCGGCGTGGCTCTGTGACCGTGTCCGGAGGCCGCATTCCTTGGCCGAGGCGTGGCTGTGTCAGAGGGCGTGTGCCTTTTCCATTTGGCAGCTGTTCCCAAGTGGCTCTCCACGCAGGTCGCCCAATTAAACGCCTACCAGCTGTGCATGAAGGCGAGCGAGGCCGTCAGCCCAGGGCCTCCGTCACTCCCCGGAGAGGGGGTGGTTTTATAAGGTGACGCTCCGGGGACAGAGGTGTGGTGTCTCTGTCTGATCCCGGCTGTCCCCACGGCCAGCCCCGCCCAGGGTAACGTGCTGTGTGGGAGGTGGCGGTCATCATTGTGGCCGTAGCCTGTGTCACCAGCCCCTTTCAATAGTGACCCCAGGTCACCGCCTCCAGGCTGCCCATGGAGTCCTCAGGGGCAGGGCTGGCTCTGGGGGTCGGTGACGGTGAGTCCCGCTCAGGGAAAGGGGTGAACCTGGACCTTCCTCGACGGTGCCCCGTCCTCTGCCCCTGGCGGGACGTTCCCGCCGCGCCTCCCGGAGCCCTTCCTCGGGGTCGCCTGGGCAGGGGTGGGACGGGCCGCAGAGCACAGCTCCCAGAGCTCTCGCCTTCAGCGTGTTCCTCACCTCTCCTCAGACGTGACCCCGTTGTTCCTGAGTTTGCACCACGTTTTATGGCGGCCAGGTTCCATGTGCGCCAGCCCCTCGGTGGAGAAGTGTCCTTTGCCCCAGACCCAGCTCTGCCCCCCCGCCCCCCAAGCCCTCATCCACGGAGCCTCAGGCGTTGATCTCCGTCTGCAAGGGGCTAGGTCCTCTCTGTGGATGGTCCCTCTGGCCAGGCGTGCCCTGCGTGCAAGAGGAGACGGTCTTTGCCAAGTCGTGTTCTGCTTCTCGAAGCCCCTAGAGCAGTGGTCGGCAAACTCATTAGTCAACAGAGCCAAATATCAACAGGACAACGATTGAAATTTCTTTTGAGAGCCAAAATTTTTAAACTTAAACTTCTTCTAACGCCACTTCTTCAAAATAGACTCATCCAGGCCGTGGTATTTTGTGGAAGAGCCACACTCAAGGGGCCAAAGAGCCGCATGTGGCTCTCGAGCCGCGGTTTGCCGACCACTGCCCTAGGCTACCACCCAGCCCACTGCCCGGTCCCTGCGCTACTGGTGCCCGGAGGGCATCTGGGTCCTGCTCTTCTTGACCAGCCAACGGGGCCACACAGTTTTGACTGATGCACGCACATGCTTCTGTGGTGTAAACGCAAGAACACCGTCCTGGCAGGGCCCCTCCCCTCACCCCCTCACCTGGAACCACCGGCTGGGAAGGAGGGAGTCCTTCACCACTGAGAGCGGCAGCGGGCAGGGCACACCGAGGCTGTCGGGATTTGGGGGTGGCGTGAAGCTGCTGCCGCTCCCCTAGCCCAGCCGTCCCGCAGCTGCGGGGGCCCTGAGAAGGGAGGGCGGAAGTGGGGGGCGGTGGCAGGACCTCACCTCGGTGCTGTCCTATGCCCCCAGGTCAACCTGGCCTATGCCTACGAGACCAAGGACGCGCTGTGCTTGGTCCTGACCATCATGAACGGGGGCGACCTGAAGTTCCACATCTACAACATGGGGAACCCCGGCTTCGAGGAGGAGCGGGCCCTGTTCTACGCGGCGGAGATCCTGTGCGGCCTGGAAGACCTGCACCTGGAGAACACCGTCTACAGGTGAGCGGGTCCCGCCTGGCCTTGTATCTGCGGGATGCAGACTCCCACTGAAACTGAGGAAGTGAGGTGGGCTGCTTAGGGGGGCAAGTGTCCTGGACCCGGTCCCCTCCAGTCCGGTGCCCGGGGAAGCTTGGTGGGGCCTGGTGGCCGTGACCTGGACCAGCCCCGGGAAGACCTGGGGGGTCGCCACCATAAGCAGGCCTGCCTCCATCTACACCTCCCGACGTGGCAGGCCCAGGGTTCAGGTTCTGTGAGCAGCGCCAGGGTGAGGCTCAGGGCCAACATGATGGCTGGTGTTCGCCGGACCACGCCTCCCACACTGCCCGTCACCCAGGGCGGGATGGGGGGGGTCTTGTCTCACGGCCTCCACGAGCATCTTCACAACCCGAAGATGGACCTCTGAAATAGTCCACCGTCTGTTTAAATGGTGGCTGGTCTCGATATGTTGGTATGGAAGTTACTTCCCATTTTTAAAGGTATCCAGTGGAATCCAACTGCTATAGCATTTTGATTCCCACCATCGTCTATCTAAACATGCATAAAGCTCTTCAATGGTGAGGAACTTCCTGTCATTTCTATTCCCCACCTCCCTCACAAAATGTTATCATAATGTAATATATTTTTTGCCTAAAAGTCTTTTATTGAACTATGTGGGTACATGGAAGATTTTTTTTTAATTTCCTAGATCAGAAGGCTCTAAGTGTTCAAATAATTTCTTCTGTTGAGCTACCGTTATAATTATTACGACTAGGTCCCACTTCTGATGGGGCCCCAGGGACCCCTGCTTTCCTCCTGTCGTTGGGAAAAGAGCTGTTGAGAAAGGGCAGATGGGAGGGATCCCAGAGGAAGCCAGGGCACCTGGTGTTAGGGATCCGGAAACGCACATTCCTGAAACGGCCGGGACAGTCCCCAGCGGCCCCACTCCCGCGCACCCCGGCTCGCAGACCTGTGCGTGGAGCTCTGGGTGGAGATTACCCGGGGAGACCAGGAAGGCTTTGAAAACCAGGAGGGAGGTCTTGGTGGCGTGCCTCCCCCCTCGACCATCTCCCCAGTTACGCTTTTGTGTGGTTCTCACTCCAGTGAGAAGGGAGTCGGAACAATTTTCCTAAGGGTTGAAAAAAGAACATTCGTTTACCAAAAGGCAGCTCCAAGTCCAAGCCGGCCGCTCGCCTGGCCTCTCGTGGGCTCGGCCCCTGCCCACTGGCCTGCTGGGGTATGGAAGCCCCGGCTCTTGCCCTTATTTGGGATTGTTAACACATCAAAAGAATGCAAATTAAATAACAACAGCAACAAAATGTATCTTGTAATGAATAACTCCATAAAACACCAGTCATCACTCTGTGAGAGGCCCACTGGATGGGGCAGTCACCACGCCCCGGGGACAGCTGCCGGCTGTTCCATAAACAAAGCCAGTTGGTGGAGAACCCACCCCCAGTCCAGACGCCGTGGACTGTTTGCCCAGCGGCTCACCTGAGTGGCACACGCCATCGCCATCCCGCTGGCTGTCGGTTTGCCCTTGGGGAGACCTTTCCCTAGTGGAACCCGACACTTCTGCTGCCTCTGCCCCCTCCTGCGAACCGAGGTTCCCTTTCCTAAGAGCATGATGATGTCACCAAAGGGAAGACAGACTCTGGGGACAGGAGGAGGCGGCCACGCCTACAGCCGCGCCTTCTGGCTGTGCTTTCTTCCCACTGTGGCTCCCGCTGGAGTTGGGGAGGTGCCAGGCTCCTGGGGGCCCCTTACCCAGGGGGTCTTTCTCCGCGGGCACCTTCCTCTTCCCTGCAGTTCTCGGTGCCAGTTCTGCAGCTGGCGCTTTGTTCTCACAAGTGTCTCTGCCTTTATTCCCAGGCCCTGCTCTGCCTTCAGGGCATCCTGAGGGGGGGCGGGGGTGTCTTCCCAGCCCTGGAGGGGTCTGTCACCACCCCAGCCAGCGGTATCCTCAGCCCTGGCGGCTGGCAGCCTGTGGAGGAGCAGGACCAGCCTCTGCCTCACCTCCTTCCTATTACTCTCCAGGGAGGGGAAGATGCCTGTGGCAAAGGGTGGGAGGAGAGAGATCAGCCCAAGATTCTCTTGACCCAGAGACCAGACCACCTGAGGTGGGAAGGAAACACTCAGGCCTGGCTGGCCCACGGGGGTCAACCCAGATGCCAGTGCGCCCCGCTGCCCAGATGCCCACGCTCACATGCTGTGGTCTTTCCCTTTCAGAGATCTGAAACCCGAGAATATCCTGCTAGATGATTACGGTGAGTCAGGGCGGGGCTGGGAAGGTCCTTATCCTACCCTGTAGCTGAGGTGAGCATCGCAACCCAATGCAGAGGGCCCCTCAGACACTCACGGCCTTGGGCCCGCCAGGGAGTGGTGGGCGAGCGGGAGGGGAAGAGCCACTTCTCTCCTCAGTCCTGGGGACCCACAGAAGACAGTGGACATGGACAGAGCTCCTACCAGGAGAAGAAGCAACTTGGCTGGGGAGAGAGAGAGAGAGAGAGAGAGAGAGAGAGAGAGAGAGAGAGAGAGAGGTGTGCAGGGCAATGAGATGAGGCGTCCCGGATTTCAGAGATGCTGGGCAAATACTGACCTCACACAATTTCTCTGCACTTCATCTTCCTTGTTTTTCAATGGAAACATGGGCCCTGCCAGCTTAGAGGCTTGAAGATGGGGGTGAGGGTCGGACAAGATAGCCTGAGGGGACGTTATTCAGTCAGCCACAGCCAGCGAAACGTGTTAGTCTTCCGTGTTTGTGCATCGCCATTGTTACTGTCCCACATGGAGGACAAGGGCAGCCACGGTGACCCCCACAATCGTCAGCCTCTCACACTAACTGGTGGGAAACGTTTCCACGTTTTTAATCTGACTCCATTTGCCCGTCTCCACCGAGGGCGCAGGGCCAGCATCCTGTGCCCATTTTACGGATGACAAGATTCAGGCTCAGAGGAGCCAAGCTGCCGAGGTCACCCAGCAGTATCAGTAGGGAGCCGAGATCAGAGGCCGGGTCTCCTCGGTGTGTGGATGGCCTGGCGATGCTGCCATGGGGGGCGGCAGGCAGAGGGTCCCGGGCCCCGCTACCCCTCTCGATGAGCCCAGGGCCCAATGGGGTTCCTATCCTTCTGGTCTCAGCGCCACGCCCACCTTTACCTGCATCCCCATGACTTGGATCCACGTGCTCCCTGTACCTTTCCTGCCTTTGTCTGGAGCCACTGAGCTGGGGGCCTCTCACAGCTCCGGCCTGGCGGGGGTCCCTGTCGCTGGGCCTTGCTCAGACCCAGGCTGTGGGGGCCCCGGCCCTCACGGACAGGGGGAGGGGGAGGGGTCCCTCCTGCAGGGTCGGGTGTGGCTGTGACATCCCCCTTGTCCCTGGTGGGCCACCAGGTGAGACACCACAGGGGCTGGCCTCAGCACAGTCGTCTCTGCTCTTGGGGTTCAGTCTGGGGCCAGGAGCTCCAGTCCACCTCCCAGTCTCCAGGGGCCTGGGCATCTTCCAGTCTTGTTTTTCCAAAGGGAGAAAACAGCCTCCAAAGACCATCTCGGCAGAACAGGAAGTTGCTTCCCAAATTGCTTTATAATTTTTCCCCTTAAGCAAACTGTTGCAAAATGTCAGGAGAATCGCGCATTTTTTCCGTGAAGCAATCCCAGAATCAGGCCAAGGCGTTTTAAACCCGCTGACCTCAGCCTTCCCAGGAGCCCATTAGAGCGTCGCATGCGGCAGGTTGCCCGCGTCCAGCCAAGTGCAAGGGCCCCGCATCTGTGTGTTTCCCTCCTAAAGGGGGTGGCTTGCCACGTCCTCTGACACCTGAGTCCCCCAAGGGTCTGCAGTCGCCCTGAGATGGTAGATCGGGGCCCCTCTCTTCACGGGACAGATGAAAACACAGTCCGAGTGCCCTGCCCGGGGGCATGCCGCCAGTCTGAGGCCCTGCCCAGGGTGGTCCAGTGTCACATGACCGTCCCAGGGGCCCGCTGACCCTGCCCTTCCCCCTCAGGCCACATTAGGATCTCCGACCTGGGCCTGGCCGTGAAGATCCCCGAGGGAGACCTGATCCGAGGCCGGGTGGGCACCGTGGGCTACATGGGTGAGTGTGGGCGCGGCCCCTCCCCCCGAGCCCCCCACGTGGATCCCTGGCCTCATTGTGCCACTCTGATCAGAAGCAGGGTCTCTTCTGATGGTGGGAGGTGGGCGGTCTTAGCCAGGGTGGGTGGAGCCCCAAGGTGTGACTTGACTAAACCCAGCTCTCTGCAACCCCCACCTCCAGCCCACCTGCGTCTAAAGCCAGTCCACTTCGGGGTCCGTGGCCAGGCTGGCACACAGCCATGCTCAGGAGGAGGCCCCGCTGAAGTCAGGGTCCAGTGGCTGGTGGACAGCCTTTCGGGAGGCCGGTGACAGGAGGGAGGCCACTAGGAGGTGCTCGGCACAGGCGCACGCCGCCTGCTGGGTGCCGAGCATGACTCTAAGCAGAGAGCAGCCTGGGGCCCTGCCCTGTCCCCTCCCCCCCCCCCCCCCCCCCAGCCAACTCCCGACCATCCTCCTGGGGCTGCAGGAAAGAGGCCTAGAGCGACATCCCGTCCCTGGAACCTGCTTCCAGTTAGGGAGGAGGATGCCGGGGACCCGGCTGGCATGAGTCACCGCCCAAGCCGGGCGCCTGGGCTCTGTGCTGCCCGCAGCGGCCTCTCACCTCGCTCCCTCGCTCCCTCCTCACCCAGCTCCCGAGGTCCTGAACAACCAGAGGTACGGCCTGAGCCCCGACTACTGGGGTCTGGGCTGCCTCATCTACGAGATGATCGAGGGCCAGTCGCCGTTCCGGGGCCGCAAGGAGAAGGTGAAGCGGGAGGAGGTGGACCGCCGGGTCCTGGAGACCGAGGAGGTGTACTCCCACAAGTTCTCCGAGGAGGCCAAGTCCATCTGCAAAATGGTGAGCTCCCGGGGCCCGCTGTCCGCGCCCCGGGCCGGGCCGCCTCCTCCCCAGCCCCAGTCTGACGTCAGAGCCCTTGGGAAGAAGGAAGGGGCGGGGCCTGCCACCTGTCATTTGCATGTGAGACGCTGAGGGAGGGGCAGCATGCACACATGCAAACACACACCGGAACCACCTGTGCCTGGGCCACTGCCCACCTGCCCGGGCCTCCAAGGAAACAGGTGGTCATGGCCGTGGAGGTGGGTGGGGGGACCGGAGGAGCAAGGCGGCACAAGGCGGTCAACGGGGACGTGGCTCCCAGGGGTGCTTGAAAACCCGGTGGGTGTGCTGACAAGACTTGGTTCTGTCGGGCGAGGTCTGTAGGCAGTGGCACCCACTGGGTGAGGGATAGAGGAGGGCAGCACCATGTGTCCCGGGTCGGGGTCGGGGTTCAGAGAAGCAGGTCTTGAGAGACCCCCCCCCCCCCAACAGGGACATGGGATGTGCTGAGAGGGCAGAGGCACAGAGGGCCCCTCCCTGCCCCTATCATGGGCTTTGGCACATGGCTTCGGGGCACCAGGACTAGGCGCTGCTGTTTCTCTGCTGCCCCCTGGTGTGCACTGAGGGAAAGGCAGCGGCCACGCCTGGGGATCCAGGTGTCAAACCAATGTCCCTCATCTTCTTTAACTGGAGGCATGACCAGAGGCCTTGCTCCGTCTTCTGACAAATGAGCCTGTGCTTCTGTGTCCTTAACTGCGGTCTCTTTGGTCTGGCAGCCAGGCCGGCCCTGGCCCCTCCAGCCACCAGCTCAGGACACAGTAGGGCCTGACTATAAGGAGACCACGGAGGCCCGCCTGCCTGAGAAGGCCTCTCCACACACAGCCAGGAAGCTGGTCCCCGACCCAGATTGTCCCTCGTTCGGTCTTGGCTGCCACAAGACCTTTCCCTGCTCCTGGGGTCCAGACATTCATGCATCTCACTGCCCCCCCCGCCCGCCCACATACAAACACCCACCCCGGGTCCCATCTCTAGGACCATCCTCAGCCCACCTTCCTTAGGCCCCTGCTGGTCCTTAGTCCCAGCACTGGCCCCTCCCCACCCCTCCGGCTCCTCTGGCCCCTCGGCCTCCCTGACCCCCAAGCGAGCAGCCAACTTGCATTCCTCTCCAGTGGTCGGCAAACTCATTAGTCAACAGAGCCAAACATCAACGGACAACGATTGAAATTTCTTTTGAGAGCCAAATTTTTTAAACTTAAACTTCTTCTAACGCCACTTCTTCAAAATAGACTCGCCCAGGCCGTGGTATTTTGTGGAAGAGCCACACTCAAGGGGCCAAAGAGCCGCATGTGGCTCGCGAGCCGCAGTTTGCCGACCATGGCACTAACCCCATGTGTTACATCCGTGGTGCCTTGATGGGTCCTCTAAACATGATCTTGCTGAGGCCAAACCCTCAGTGCCCTCTCTCCCTCCATCTCTCCCTCTCTCCCTCCATCCCTCCCTCTCTCCCTCCATCCCTCCCTCTCTATCCTCCTTCCCTTCTTTTCTCCCTCACTCACCCCCAGGGGTTTGCACTTGTGAGTTGAGTAAATGAACCAGAGACCTACAGACCAAGTTCTTGCCCTTTGTAAGTTCCCTGTGGCAGAAGGTCACACCAATTCAGCAAGCAGGGATGCCCCGAATTCACGGGTACTGGGCATATGGTCACGGGGAGACACAAACGGGAGTCTTGCTCCCCCGGGGGCTCCAGGCATCCCGGCGGGACCACAGAGCTCACAGCGGCTCAGGAGGCACTGAAGCCAGGCCTGAGCAGGGTCGGGCCGTGTCTGTGGGCACCTGGGTGGCACAGGCTGGAGGAGGGACACCGGGGAGCCCCAGGGCCGCACCTGTGAGAGGGAGGTGACCACAGGTCTGCCCTGCTGGAGCGGCACGTCCCCAGGCATGGCCTCACGGGGCTCTGTGATCACAGCTGCTCACCAAAGACGCGAAGCAGAGGCTGGGCTGTCAGGAGGAGGGGGCCGCGGAGGTCAAGAGGCACCCCTTCTTCAGGAACATGAACTTCAAGCGCTTGGAAGCCGGGATGTTGGACCCTCCCTTCATTCCAGATGTGAGTAGCCTCCCCCAGCCCAGACGGAGCCTGTGGCCTGTTCTCAGCCTTGCACTCACCCATTGTCGGTTCTGGGCCTCGATCCAGGGGCCGAGGAGACCCGTGGGCGGATGGCGGCCTCTGCCCTCCAGTGACAGACGTGTCACCAGGGCTGGGGGTCCTGCATCCATCCTGGAGCCGCCTCCTCCATGAAGTCCTCATCCTCAGACCTACAGGCCCCAGAGCCCCTGGGAGGCTCCCCCGCCCCCCAACTTTGAGTTTCTGGAGGGGAAGGCCTGCCTGGGTCGTCTCTGTGGGTCTCGGCAGAGAGTAGCCCCCAGTGCGTGTCGGGGGAGTGAGATAAAGATATTACCGCCAGCTCACACGGCACTTACAGCCCAGGCACAGGTGCTTCCATAGCCCGGCCTGCAGGTGGGGAGACAGGCCTGTGGGACGTGGGACTTTCCCAAAATTCCTATGCACCAGAGCTGGGACCCAGCCCGGCCCGTCTGGCTGCAGAGCCTGGGTGCCGAGCCCCTTGGTGCCCCGTAATGTGAGAAGGGGTTGGGGAGCCCCCCCCCCCCCCGCCAGAGTCATCCGTGGCTGCGTGTCCCCCTAGCCTGACCCTGGGAACCAGCAGCATTCGCTCTCTCCATGGAGGGTGGCCCAGAGCCCCAAACAGAGCGGACTTTGGGAACAGTTTCCCCGTCCCAGTCCCGGGGGCCTTTGGGGAACAAAGACTCTGATGGAGGGGCGCTGAGGGGGGTGAGCTCAGGGATGGGGTGACCGGCCCTGGACGCCCCGAGCTCCTGTTCCCCCGGCCAGGGTCCCGTTGGCAGATCTGAGAGAGGGCAGCCCAGGTTCCCGGGTGGGGGCGGGGGGCTCAGGCAGACGCCCCCGTCTCCCCCATCGAAGCCCCGGGCCGGGCGGGGACGTGGCGCGGGGGCAGGGCCCGTGTGACCGCTCCCTCTGCCCCAGCCCCGGGCCGTGTACTGTAAGGACGTGCTGGACATTGAGCAGTTCTCCACCGTGAAGGGCGTCAACCTGGACCACACGGACGACGACTTCTACTCCAAGTTCTCCACGGGCTCCGTGCCCATCCCGTGGCAAAACGAGGTCAGCGCGGGGCGGCCGCCTCGCCGGGGGAAGGTGCGGGGAGGACGCAGGGATGGCGGGTCGGGTCCCACGGTCTGCTGGGCATCGTGGGCAGGTCAGAGGGACGAGGAGCCAGTCTAGTTGGGCTGGGAAGGGAGGAAATGGAGCTGGGACGGAGGCACAAGTGGGACTGAGCTGGAGGCAGAGTTGGATCAAATGAAATTGAAATGATGGGGCGGGGGAGGGGCTGGAGCCCTGGAAGGGGGAGGGTCGGAGCATGTGGGGTGGCCTGGGCTCGGGTGGGGTGAGCAGGAGATGGCTGTGGGTTTGGGGTGCCGACTTCTGCTTTCTCAGGGGAGAGGCAGTGGGCGGGCGGGCGGGCGCCGTCTGGTCTCGGCCCGGCCCCGGTAAGACGGAGGGCGGCAGACAACCTGGTGGGGCCCGGCTCGGGCGGTGGGGGCCAGGGCTCGGCGCTGGGACTGTCCACCCAGATGACGCCGCAGCCCTCACGCCGCCCGCGTTCTTCTGCGTTCCTCCAGATGATAGAAACGGAATGCTTCAAGGAGCTGAACGTGTTTGGACCTAACGGTACCCTCTCACCAGACCTGGACCGGAGTCACCCTCCGGAGCCACCAAAGAAAGGGCTGTTCCAGAGAATCTTCAAGCGTCAGGTGAGAGCCCCTGACCCGCACCCCCAGGTCCTGGCCTCGGCCCGGGGACCCTGGGCTCAGAACGTCCTCAGGGTTGAGACCAGAATGCAGAGACCACCTGGGTGTGGGGCCCGGGGACTGGGGGGGCAGGCAGCTGTCTGCAGCCCCTGAAACCCACTGGCTGAGGGGGCCCCAGGGTGGAAGGGGCAGGGCCAGCCCCAAGTTGACCTTTAGCAAGGTTTCTCCACCTCGGCATACTGACCTTTGGGGTTATTTTTTTTTTTTTTTTTTTTTGAGAGGAGAAGGGGGAGAGAGAGAGATAGAAACATTGATGAGAGAGAATCATTGATCGGCTGCCTCCTGCATGCCCCCTGCTGGGAATCCAGCCCACAACCCGAGCATGTGTCCTGACCAGGAATCGAACCGGGACCTCTTGGTTCCTAGGTCAAGGCCCAACCCCTGAGCCACACCGGCCAGGCTGGGTTAGTTCTTCGTCATGGGGGCTGTCCTCTAGGCACCGGGTGATACTCAGCAGCCTGTCTGCCCTCCACCCACCAGATGCCAGCAGCACCCCCTACCCACTCCTGTTGTAGAAGGTCTCCCTCCAGACAGGGTCCCCCGGGCACACTGATCCTGAGGAGAACAGCTGCTGGGTCCGGCCGGGTCTGCAGGGGAGGATGCAAAAGGCAGCGTGAGGCAAGGTGACGGGCCAGCAGCCCCGCCCCGCGGCCCTGTCCTCAGGTTCAGAGGCCCCCGTGGCGCCCGGGCCACAGCGCTGGCCCCCGCGGGACTGACCTGCTTTCTCTCTCCCTCTCCCCCTGCCCGCTCTGCCAGCATCAGAACAATTCCAAGAGTTCGCCCAACTCCAAGGCCAACTTCAACCACCACATAAATTCGAACCACGTCAGCTCCAACTCCACCGGAAGCAGCTAGTTGCCGCTTGGCCTGGAAGTCCAGGTGGGACAGGCTAGACCCTGTCCTCAGGAGCAGGACTTGTGACCGGCGGAGCGTCCACTCTGGATGGGTGGACGGGGCGGCCCGCCCGGAGCCGGCGAAGGAAGGAGGCGCCCCCCTCGGCACGGAGCCCCCAGGCTCCTCAGATTCCACTCAGGTCTGTGCAGACGCGGCCCTCGGGCCGGGTGGACTGGCTTTGTCTCTGTCGAATATCGCAATAGAAATCCAATTGGATACGACGACTTGCACGTATTTTAATAGCATCATAACTAGAACTGAATTTTGTCTTTATTATTTTTAAAGAAAAGTTTTGTAAATTTCTCTATCGCCTCAGTTTACATTTTGTATATTTGTATTTAAATGAAAGTCAGACTTTGAGGGTGTATATTTTCTGTGCAGCCACTGTTAAGCCATGTGTTTTCAGACATTTTAGAGGGGGCGGGGTGGGGGGGGCGGGATTTACCAAAAAAAATGTGACTCAAGACTTCCACAGCCTCAAATGAGAAACCGTTTTTATTAAACGTAGAAAACGACTCACATTTCACCTTGAAAGGGTTGGTTGCATCATCTCTCTAACCTGTGCCGGGTATGGCCATCACCATCATCTCTCTGACCTGTGCCGGGCATGGCCATCACCATCATTTCTCTAACCTGTGCCGGGCATGGCCATCACCATCATCTCTCTAACCTGTGCCGGGCATGGCCATCACCCTCTGGTCACTTGGAAGAATCGGAATTAGATGCTCAGAGACGCACCTGGGACTTCACCCCGGCCAGGACGCCCTGGTCTGGGCCCGAGGAGGGGCCTGGGGCCAGCTCCGGGGGACGCACACTTCCTCTCGGTGCTTTGGCCCCGGCCCTCCCTTCCTTCTGCGAGACGGCCGTGTGCCGCGCCGGCATCTCCGGCATCTTGTCTGGCCCCCTTCTTCCTAAGCAGGTTCTGGCTGCTACAGCCAGTGTGTCTTCAACAAGCGTGTGTCCGGGGATTTTTGTTTTATTCTATTTCACGAGAAGCATAGCGATGATAAGGAGTAATCATGGAGCCCCCAGTGTCCCCAACCTTTATGGCCCATGGGGGCATCGGAGTGGGGTCAGTGGGTTGCCCTGAATGAGTCTGTAGAGGGGAGGGGCTTGCCAGGGACTCCGGGCGTGATCCTTAAGTCAAAGGGGTCATCAGGTCTCGAGAGCTGCCCAGGACCCCCCAGATTCGCTGGTCCAGGTGGTACGGACAGTGTTGGCTCTCCAAGCGAATGGCTGCCCACGGAGAGGCCAGGCCACCGAAGAAGCTCAAGACAAGCTCACTGTCTGTCACCTCCTGGGAGAGGGCGGGCAGGGGCCAGCTCTCACCTGGAATCTCAAAGTTGCAGGCACATGTGGCCCCAGGAGGCAGTCCCTGGCTCCCATTAGAGCATGGCCGTCGGTCCCAGGGAGCCGCTGGCCCCCCTGCTGTCTCCAGAAGGTGACAGGAGCCAATCGGCCCTCGCCACGCCCTGCACAGGGTGAGCTCTGCACCTCCCCTGCGCCCCGGCTCCCCGCCTGGCTGAGTCCCCGGGGACCAGCCGGCCTCAGTGGGGCCTGGCCTCAGCCCTGGGCAGCCGAGTCCCCGGGGACCCAGCCGGCCTCGGCCCTGGGCAGCTGCAGGGCTTCTCCTGGTCTGGGCCCCGCCCCGGCATCTCCTGTAAAATGCAGGTTCAGGCTCCACCCCAAACCTGGAGATGTGCGGCGTCCCAGACTCTGTGGGGCCTGCTGACCCGTCGGTGGGTGTCAGGGGTGACCATGTGAACATCGCTCGGGGGCCCAGGCAGCCTTGGGGCAGGAGCTTTAGCGGGGAAGTGGCGAGCATGTCGGCCAGTCTCCAGGCTCTTTCCCGAAGCCTTGCCGATTGTCCTGGGGCCGCTGCTCGAGAGGGGCCTGACCTTGGAACGGGCATTTGGAGGTCATTTTACAAACAAATGGGAGAGAAGAAACAGGGGGCTTCCCCCCACCCCCATCCCTTTCATGGGCAAGACCTGGCTTGTCCCCGGAGGCTGGCCCACTCCTCTCCGTGGGCCGGAGACAAGGCAAATGCAAGGAGCTACATTCCGTTTCGCCAGGAGGTGGAGACTCTTTGGCCCGAACGTCACGGTCCCCGAGCTCTTGCTGGCCGTCCCTTCATGATGAGGACAATACCCAGCCACAGCGTTTCATTTCTTCCCCCAATTCCCAGAAGCCAGCCCTTACCACAGGCCTCGTGCTGAGAAGGCAGCCTCGTTTCATACCTCAGAGCCCACGCGCTGTCCGTCCGTCCATCGTAGGGAGTCCCCCAGGGGCGCGAGCACAGGTCTGCGTGGCCAGAGCTCGGACCACGGGAGCGCAGGTCCCTGCGTGGCTCGGGCAGCGGGAGCCGGGCCCGCGAGCGCCCACGGGACACGGTCGGGCCGCCGGCCTTCGGCTCCTCTCCTCTGGGCCCATGGCGCCCCCAGAGAAGGGAAGCGAATTCAGGGCCTGACAACCGGCCCCCTCCCACCGAGCCCCCAGTCCCCGCGGCCTGTCCTGTCCCTGAGCCTCCCCCCTCCGCCACCCCTTCTCCCCCAACTTGTTCCCTATAGCGGCATTCTTAAAAAGGTATTTTAAATTAAAACCTTTAATTTAATTTAAGGTTTAAATTAACACACACACACACACACACACACACACACACACACACACACACCTTCCCACCCACCCACCTGCCCGGGACGAGGCGCAGTTGGACAGCGAGTGGATTTGATCTTTCTCCAGCCCCTGAGCTCCCTCCGAAGAGCCAGCCTTCCTCCCAGCGTGACGTTCTCTCACCGGACGTTCGCGGACGTCGTGCCTTTGAGGAGAGACGCGGGGTCTTTGCAGAAGCATCTCTGCTTCCACTTTTCAGGAGACCAGCTGCGTCCCCAACGGGATGGGTGACAAGTACTCACCCCCCTCCCCCAGCTCGCGTGGCATCGGAGTGTCACGGAGACCCGCCCCCTTCACGGAGGAGGCCCCACAGCCCCCATCAGCTCCTCTTCCGAGGCCCGAGCGTCACTTCTGAAGCCACGAGCTTTGGGGCAGCTCCCTGGCCCCGGGGCTCAGGGGGGCCGTGTCCCCAGCAGCCAGACAGGTTTGCTTGTCTCCCCAACGAGCTGCTCTCAAAAGGGGGGCTCCCGGCCTCGGGAAGGGGTGGGAGGGGGGCAGCGCTGCGTGGAAGGAAGTGGCGTGGCCCGGTTCTAGGCACACGCGGCAAGCAGCCCGCTGGGACACGTGGCCTGAGTTCTGGGGACGTGCGTGGCATGGATGGCACAAGTGGGGCCAGGTGAGAGGCAGAGGCCAGCCGGGCGTGCGCACCCTGACCTGGCGTGTTTTCCGTGGCAGACGCCCGAGCTCCGAGTGGGCTCCGCGGGGAGGCTGTCAGCCTGTCCCACCCCGGAGCTGGGTCACCAGCAGGCAGGACCCCGAGTGCCGCGGAACCCAGGCACCCACCCAGGACCTGAGAGCCCGCAGCCCCTCCCACCTGCGCGGCTCAGCGCTAGGATGAGCCAGGCTCCGGCTCGGACAACCCCTTTGTGACCAGAACCCTGGCGGCCCCCAGCCCGGAGCCCCGGTGTCTGTAAGATGGGGATCACCTGCCCAGCGGGCTGCCGGAGGCTTCAGGGGGCGTCCCCGGAGGACAGTCACCTGGTGGTCTCTGGACCCTTTTGATCCTTGACCTCAGGACAGGGTGGAGGGGGGGGTCCTAGACCCACACGCGTCTCACCCTCAGCCCAGCCCCAGAGCGGGAGGCCTTCCCAGCAGGCACTGGGTGAGGGGCGCCCTGAGCTGGGGGCCAGGGCTGGAGGCCTGCTCCTGCCCGCCTCCTGGCACAGACGCCCCACCCGGAGCGTAGGACTGGCCGCGGTTTCCTCCCCTCGCCTCCCAGAGGCAGGTGCCTGTCCTGGTTACAGGGGAGAAATGAGGCTTCTACTTACTGGGAGACTGGAGTGGGGGAGAGGAAGGGGGGCTGGTTAGCAAAGGGTTGCAGAGTCCACGGGGCGCAAGGGAGCAGGCGTCATGTGGAGTCCCTAGTATCACCCCAGGCTGTCCCCTCCAGCGGCGCTGTGGCTGGTCCCCCACGTGGCCCCTTGACTCCCCACACCTCCCCCCCCCCCGCCCCCCGCCCACAGCTCCTACTCGCTGCTGGGAGGCCGGGAGGTT
The DNA here is from genome assembly GCF_951640355.1 of Cnephaeus nilssonii. Classification (NCBI taxonomy): domain Eukaryota; kingdom Metazoa; phylum Chordata; class Mammalia; order Chiroptera; family Vespertilionidae; genus Cnephaeus; species Cnephaeus nilssonii. Next base: position 56,712,630 of record NC_137087.1, read on the forward strand.
TCCTAACATGAACCTTATTTTCATGTATCGTTTTTATTTTATTTTTTAATCTCTCATCGGTGTGATATAGGCCAATATACTATAGGCCCCCGAGTCCTGCTCACGTTCCCAGACCCCACCTGCCTGCCTCATCCACAGCCCTGCCAGCCCACTTCATTTTTAAACGTCATTTATTGATTCTTTTTAAAGAGAGAGTTAGGGAGAGAGATGGTGTTTTAAAATACGTTTTTATTGATCTCAGAGAGAAGAAGGGAGAGGGGGAGAGAGAAGGAACATCAACGACGAGAGAATCGTTGATGGGCCGCCTCCTGCACGCCCTCTACTGGAGGTTGAGCCTGAAACCTGGGGATCAAACCGTGACCTCCGGGTTCATCCGTCGGTGCCCAACCACTGAGCCGCACTGGCCAGGATGACCACTAATGTTTTCCTCTCTCTCCCTCTCCCGTCCTCTCTGAAATCAATAGAAATATATTTTCTTACAAATTAAAAACAGCGCCATGCCCCCCTCTCGTGCTTCCCTGGGCACCAAGCCTTCTGCGTGGCCGTCTCCCTTTTGGTCCTCTCTGGGACCCCAGTCGTGCCTGACACCCCGTGTTGAGAAAGAAAAGGGGGAAAAAAATCTATTTCCCAAGCTCAACCTTTTACAAGTCCTCGCGTTTCTCTTGTTTATTTCCCTCTGGGCTTTGCGGGCTGTCAGTAAAGTTTCATTTGAAAACCCCGGCCGGCGTCCCTCCAGCCAAGGGAAACACAGACACGAGCGCGCTTTGCCCACGCTTGGCGGGAGAGGAGAAAGCGGGCGGCGGGGGCGAGGTGGGCCGGGGGCCAAGGGAGCCGGGGCGGGACCAGACTCCGCCACCGACTTCCCCAAACCCAGATCTCTTCCTCTGCGAAACCGCTCTCTCCACACGGGTTTGCTGAGCTCTTCCCCCGCGCCAGGCCTGTCCCGGCCCCCAGGGGGGAGCAGAGCGCAGGGTCTGCCCTGCGGGGCTCACGGGGCAGAAAGGCGTGGGAGACGCCACGTGCACAGGATGGCCATTGGGAAGGCCAAGGCGGAGACAGGAACACGGGGGAGAGGTTAGTGACCGAGGTGCATCCAGTGTCCTGGAGTTCAACCCGGCAAAGGGGTGGGGGGTATGGACACAGGCAACCACCTGTTTGGGTGGGAAGGGAATCGGGCATCTTTCTCAGAATGCCACGTGACAGACCGGCAACAGAGAGGTGGCCGGGGCTGGGGGACAAAGCCCAGCACGGGAGAGTCTTTGTGATGGCGGAGTCGTGTGTGTCTTGGCTGCCGTGGTGGCTACACAGATGTGCACACGGATAAAAGTGGCACCAAATCCAGCCGGCGTGGTGGGTGGGGGAGCGTCCACCTATGGGCCGGGAGGCCGCCGTGTGATTCCCGGTCAGGGCACAGGCCCGGGTGGCGGGCTTGGTCCCCAAGGTGGGGCATGCAGGAGGCAGTTGATCGGTGATTCTCTTTTCTTTTTAAAAAAAAATATATATTTTATTGATTTTTTACAGAGAGGAAGGGAGAGGGAGAGAGAGTTAGAAACATCGATGAGAGAGAAGCATCGATCAGCTGCCTCCTGCACACCCCCTACTGGGGACGTGCCCGCAACCAAGGTACATGCCCTTGGCCGGAATCAAACCTGGGACCCTTCAGTCCACTGAGCCAAACCAGTTAGGGCAGTGATTCTCTTTTCATTGATATTTCTCTCTCTCCCTTCCTCTCTGAAATCAATGAAAAATATATATATTTTAAAAATCACACAAAGCCGCCCACACGCATGGGGCCCACGTCAGTGTCCAGCTTCGGTGCTGCTCTGTGGCCACGTGAGCTGCAGGCGGGGGGAGACCTGGGTGAAGGGTGCAGGGACCGCTCTCACTGACTGCCACTTGCTGTGACCCTGTAGTTATGTCAAGATTAAACGTTTTTCTTGAAGACGTCAGCAAATGGACACTAAAGGAAGGAGAGGAGGGCAGGATGTGGGGGAGGGATTCGGGCTGAGCTCCCCGAGGGCAGGGGCGGCACTGAGGCCGGAATGAGCCCCGACACGCAGCACGCGCAGGGGCCGGCTTCTCCTCTCCTCACTGGGGAGGGGTGTCTCTCCCTGTCTGTCTCTGCTCATCGCCGTCTGTCCGTCCGTCTTGCTGCCCGGCTCGGGCATTCCTGGTCTCAAGTCTCAGAGCCGCTCCTCCCGCCCCCTTCCCTCCCTCTCCCCGCAGCCCCAGGTCTTCCTGGGGAGTCCGTTCCCCATGTGCCTGAGCCCTCGGAGGTGTGGTTTGAGGACCCGGAGGCCAGGCCCCGGGAACTGCACCCTGAAGCCACCACAGCTCCAGCGGCGTTGGCCTCCCCCCATTTGGTCTCTTTAGCTCCTTCGTTTCCAGCGAGTCCCTCGTGGAACAACAAAGACCCCGTCGTCCTCTCGGGCCCCTTCCTTCCCAGACTTTGTCCCCCGAGAGCCGGAGAGTCCTAGCTCCAGGACAGGGCGGGTCTGGACCGCGTGAGGCCCGTGGCCGGTCTGAGGCAGCTGAGCCGCTTCCTGGGCAGGTCTGAGGGTTTTCCCGAAACGCCTCCAGCCACCTGGGCTTGGCGTTGGCCGTGTTTGGCCCGCACCGGGCAGGAATGGCGGGGGGTGTGCTGGAACGCCCAGGGGCCGTGCGGAGGGCGGTCTGTGTGCCAGGAACCCCCTCTTTATCTGCAGGAATGTATTTGGCACCTGGCTTTGCCGGGCCTGGGAGCGAAGTGTGGCCCCCAGCAGGACGGGCTGCCCGGCCTTGGCCCCGGCAGCTCCGCGGCTCCGGTTCGGGGGCAGGGTTGGGTGGTTCCCTCTGCACCGCCCTGTGGGTCCGGCACCCCCTGGCCCAGTGGACCGGTGCCCCCGGCACCTCTCAGCAGCGGCCAAGACCTTCCACGCTCACCCCTTTGCAGTTGCCGGTTGCCCAGCGGCCCAGCCCCGTTTGAACGGGGAGCAGGTTGGCGCGGAGCTGACAGGCTCCCGGCCAATGTCCTCGCTGCCACTGTTGCTGCTAAAGCCCTCAGTGTGCCAGGCCCACAGAGGGAACCCAGGCCGCACAACCAGGAGGGGAGAAACCCAATAACCACGAGGCGGATTCGGTGGGTCTTCGCACCAGTCCTCGTCGATCCAGGGAGGCCCTCCTGTGGTGCCCGGTCTTGTCCCGGCCAAGGACCGAGCACCGGGGCTGAGCCGCCGGCCCAGCTACAAGGGCCTCCTCTTCCTCGGGCCCCGGACCCGCCAAAGATCCCAAAGACAACAGAGGGTTTGAGGTTGGAGAGTGTCGTTCGGGGGTTTTGTTCATGTTTTCGTCGACGATAGACACGTCCTCCGGCGAGGCGGTGGGAAAAGCCGTCTTTTCGTGGCTGGACGGGCAGCCGGGGGCCGGGTCCGTTCCAGGCGCTGGGCGGGGTGCGTGCCGTCACACCGCTGCAACATCGTTCCTAGAAATTCTAAAAAGCTGGAGCAGGAATGGCTTTTTTTAAATAATCTCTTTATTCCTAAAGGAAAATAGAGGTAAACTTTATCTCTGTCCTCCTGAATCTACTGAATAGTTGCTTCTCTGTTCTTTTTCGCCCCCATTCTTCACATCCCCACCGCCCAGGTCTGAGCTCATCGTTCGACCATGTTTTTCCCTATCGCTCGACAGAGGACGTGTTTCTGAATCTTTATTTATTTTTTTGTTAAGCCTCACCCGAGGATAGTCTTCCCATTGATTTTTAGAGAGAGTGGAAGGGAGGGGGAAAGAGAGAAGAAACTAGAGGAACGTTGATGTGAGAGACACATCAACTGGTTACCTCCCGCACGTGCCCGGACTGGGGATCAAACCTGCAACCCCAGGGGAAGATCTCAATAGAAGATTCGGCAGCTTTCCAGGTGTGTCCACTCAGGGTTGTGGCTTCCACTGACTGATTGGCGGCACCAGGGCAGGGGGTCATTATCCGACGCAGCTGGTCCTGGCGTCCGCAGGGACTGGTGTTGTTGCTTATCTGGGCCTGGAGCTGGAGCTGAAAGAGCTAAGACCTAGATGTTCATCTCTGGGGGAAAGGTCAGGGGGTCCAAACCTCGTGACCTGCGATATTCTAGGTAAGAAAAAGTCACCCTGGGGGCAGGATCCTACCCTAAACCGATTGTCCATTGTAGGCACCTGGGGCTTCCCACCCTGTGACCTTCTGGACCCGGCCCGTCGTCCTTGCCCTGCTCATGTCTGTCTCACTGCCTACAGCTGATGGACATCACACTCCCTCCGAGAGCGCCCACCTCTGCCTGGGGCTGTTCAGTGAAGCTCAGCCACAGGATCTGGGGCAGGGGGGCGCGGGGGCCTGGGGCTGAGAGTCTCTGAGTACAAGGAAGTTCCATCAGCTCATTTAACGTGGAGATGGAACTCTGTCCGAGAGAGAGAGAGAGAGAGAGAGAGAGAGAGAGAGAGAGAGAGAGAGAGAGAGAGAGAAGTGGCATTTCGATAGTTGAGGCACTTACTTCCTCACACTACGTGTCTGATGGGCGGGCCTCGTTGTCCCACGTGGCGAGAACACCTCGTTGCACGTGGTTCTAGGGTTCAAAGATGCCTACCTGCCCCCCAGCCTGGGCCTCCGAAGAGGCCGGCCACTAGGGAGCGATCGAGACCGTGAAAAGAATCGCGGAGCAGCCTCTGCAACAACGGAATCCCGGGAGTGCGCCTTTATTTCTTAAAGAGACACCTAGAAGCTGTTGCATCGCAAATCAGCGAGCTGGACAAGACGCCTAATGAGCCAGTTAGTTAGGAGTCATCTCTATTGCGCGCAGGCTCAGAGCAGATTACCTCTGTCACATTCTGAACACCCAAAGGGAAGCATTCTCTTTTTATATCTTTTTGGGTCCTTGTGTAAGTTATTTTTACAGACAATTTGCAACCTTGAGTACATATCATATCTATACAGACACCTGTCATATCTATACAGGCACCTGTAACCTTGAGTACATATATCTAACAAACACCTGTAACCTTGAGTATCATATCTATACAGGCACCTGGCATCAATATCAGCGTATCAGTTAGATGGCTAGCTTGCAAGGTCAGACAATTAAGTTTATCTTTTCTATTCAAGCAAAATCAAAGTTATTTTACAGTCTAAAAATAACAGAGTTGACATACAGAATAAGAGACTAAGAATAACAGAGTAATTCAAGCAGCAGTTTTTCCAAAGGAGGGATTTCTATGCTTCAAAGCCAGCATCCTGAGAGCACTTCCCATCGAGCTCTGCACAAATGGGCTCTCGCTGGGGAGTGAGGGGCCGAGAGAACCATGGATGAGGGAGCAGTTTCATCAGATCCTACTGGGGCAGCCACTGGGGAGGGGGGCGCACTGGGCAGGACACCCACAGAGGTCACCCGGTTTCTGCTTCCGGGCATCTGAACGGAAGGAACAGTGGCCAGCCCCTGCCCACTCCGGGCCTGTGGGTCACTAGCAGAGTTTCACAGTGAGGCGTCTTGGAACCTGTTTTCCCACATTACAGAAGACAGCTGTCAGTCCCTGGCTCCGCCCCCAAAGAAGCTGCGGTTTCCACAGCCTGCACCTGAGTGGCATCAAGTTCGGTTGCGTCTGAGAATCTTCCGATGCCAGGCTGATCAACGCCCCCGCTGTCCCCAGATGGAAGCTGGGTGAACGAGGTTGACTCAATCACGCGTTTCATCGCCCCTCTTTCCCCTCCCGCGGCCCCCTCTGCTCCTCGGGTACCGCGGTTCTTCTCGGGAGGAGGGACCTGCCCACCAGCCCCTCTGTGCCAGGAGCTGCCAAGTCGTTTGTTTGCTTTGCTTTCTCGTCTAAACGCCGAAAACCGCAGGACCAGCACCTGCAGTTTCCCCGACGTGTCCTTTGAAGTGGCTGCAAGCGGAACCCAGGCGGCTTCGTTTTTAGTTGTGACGCGCACACTGCCTCCCCCACCCCGTCTGCTCCCAAGAAACACCCTGTTCCTCCTTCCCCACCGCCTCCCAACACGGCCTCCCAACACGACAACATGGAGACGGGAGCTGGGACAGCGGCGCCCTGTGAACACGGCGGAGAATAAAGCGCCATAAGCAGTCCCCGCGACGGGGGCCACGGCAGCCTCAGCCGGCGCTCGGCTGTCAGCAGCAGCCTCATTCCTTTGTGCGAGCAGAACAGACACCAGAGCCACCCCCGCGAGAGCCTTTGGAAGGTGTCCTGCCACTCATTTTTGCAAACAATTCAGTGGGTTTCTTTTAAAATATATTTTTATTGATTTCAGAGAGGAAGGAAGAGCGAGAGATAGAAACATCAATGATGAGAGAGAACCATTGATTGGCTACCTCCTGCTCGCCTCCCACTGGGGATCGAGCCTGCAACCCAGGCATGTGCCCTTGACTGGAATCGAACCTGGGACCCCTCAGTCCCCAGGCTGACGCTCTATCCACTGAGCCAAACTGGCCAGGGCATTTCAGTGGGTTTTTAAAAAGCGCCTCCAACAAGCAAAGAAAGGCCCGGGGGGGCGGGGGGGGGGGGGAGAGAAACACACAAAAAAACCCAGAATGACAATCCAGCCTTCAGTTCTAAAGTGACTTGAGAGTTGCTCTGGGGTCAGGGAGGCCACACTTGATGCCCCTTCAAGCCGAGTTCAGATGGAGCGAGAGCCCGCTGTCCACGGGGCAGGCCGGGAAACGCAGTCAGAAAAAGGACGCTTAATGCTCCGTGTTCCCTAGGCAGCGGCTGCATATGCCTCTGAGTCTCGCTTTTCCCATCTGCTTAATGGGCGGATTGATAACCTGCGTGTTCTCTCTCTCAGCTTGTCGTGAGGCTCCATGGAGAGGGTTAGGAGGAGGGGGTGCTTTGCAGTCTAAGGGGTGGGGGTGGTGTTTTAGGGAGCGAGAAAGCGGTCCCAGCCCTAAGGCAAATCAAGGGACTGGAGGCCGCTCTGACCACACCCGACCCCCCTGAGCATCATCTCCCCACAGGGGCCACCCTTACGCAGCCCGGGGGTTACTCAGTGACCCCGACACAGCCCAGCACCCCGCGGTCCAGCCGCAGGGGACTGTGCCATTGCAGATACACCGTCCAGTGCAGGCGTCCTCAAACTACGGCCCGCGGGCCACATGCGGGTGTTTTTGCCGTTTTGTTTTTTTACTTCAAAATAAGATATGTGCAGTGTGCCTAGGAATTTGTTCATAGTTTTTTTTAAACTATAGTCCGGCCCTCCAACGGTCTGAGGGACAGTGAACTGGCCCCCTGTTTAAAAAGTTTGAGGACCCCTGCTCCAGTGTGTCCCCTGAAGGAGACCAAACACCGAGTTCTGGAACTGAAGATCCCCGTTTCCCACCCACGTCCCTCACCGCCGGGTGGCTGGCCCCGCCCCCAGCTTCTCCCCTCTCCATCTTCCCGGGTCCTGAGGCTCAGTGGAACCTTCCTCCCGTGGGGACAGGGCCCGGCTGGCAGCGAGGGGCTCCCGAGGACGGCTGGGTGCAGGGGGAGCTCTGGAATTAATACTTTTCTTTCCTTGGAAACGGTGTTGACTGATGGTGTCCTCAAAGCTCTCCGGGGCCCACACTGCAGAGCTTGTGCAAACGTTGAAACAACGCCTTTGGGGGTGGTTTTTTCTCTCCCAAATCTCCCTTTCAAGCTCACTTCCTGCTTTCCTTCCCTCGGGGTGAAAACGTGCGTCCTGTCTTTCCTGAGAAGCATCTTCCAGAACACAAGCCCACAGCCTCTCGGAGCTGACAAAGAGGCTCCCGCTCCCCCTGCCTCCTGAGATTGGGGGGAAGTGGGCTCCTTTGGTGTGGAGTGGGGAGGAGAGCGTGCAAGGCCGCCTCTGTCAGTGGCCTCCACGGCTCACCAGCGCCCCCGTGAGCCCGAGCCGGGAACTTCAGGAAGGCTGTTCCCCTCGGAGGGGTGGTGTCTGGGGAGAACATCAGGGGCAGCTCCCCCTGGGAAACCATCACGCTCGCTCGCCACGGAGACGTCACCGAGGATGCGAGAGGCTCCCCAAAGGACATTTCCTGTACCCCCTGCTCCTCCCTTTGGATGCAAAATACCTCCAGAGGTGACAATGGGTTCCCCGCTTTTCCGCTGGCCAACCCCCTCCGTCGGCGACCTTCTCTCAGACACCCTTCCCTTTAACTTGGGCCACCTAGCTTCCGGTTGGCGAGGGAGCCTTCTCCTGGCCTTGCTGCCCAACCCCAAGCCCACCGGGTGTCCCCCGCACCCCCTGTCTGCCCGCTGCACATCCTCCAACTCCGAGCCTCACCCTCTCCTGCTCCCACCTCCCCCTTCAAGCGTTTGATTGGCATTCAGATCCAGCTCCCTAACCTTGGGGCTCTCTGCCTTCCACCACTCAGAGGTCATGGGGTCAAGAGCCCCAGGCAAGGGGTCCGAAATGGGTCCAAATCTGCTAGCCTTCTCCGCGTCACCTGGGGGAGACCACACCGCCCCTCTGGGTCACTGGTATGTATTGATCCCCTCTGACCAGGCACCGAGCTACACACATGACATATATTATCCCGTTGAATCTTATGCTGGGATCAATGTTCTCCCCATCTAACCACCAAGGAAACGGGCTTGGAAAGGTACGTGCCTCACCCAGGACGACACAGCTAAAAAGGGAGTGAGAATTTCTAACTTGGTGACTGCTCTTAACCAACCTTCTCATGGTAACCAATAGTAAGCCAAGAGAATCATAAAGGTAGCTGACACAGCACAATATACAGGTGATGGATGTATTATAGAATTGTGCACCCGAAACCTATAAACCAATGTCACCCCAATAAATTCAATAAAAAAAAAAAAGAGAGCTCTAAAAAATCTGCATACTCAGTAATTTCAATTGTAAGAAATAATTTGACTCTCTATCCCTCTCCCTTCCTCTCTGTAAAAAATCAATAAAATATATATTTAAAAAAAAAAAAAAAAAAAAAAAAAAGAAATAATTTGAAATGTGGGGGGGTAGGGGGAGGTAACAAAGAAATTCTTTTACTGCTAAGATTCTGGGGAAAGCTGCCAATGAGGAAAAGTGGACCCCCACACCCACCTCTGCACCCCCCAGGATCTGCACCTCCAGGTATTTGCAGGGCAGCCTGTATTTCTGCCCCCCCCCCCCCCCCCCCGCTCTTCTTAAAGCGGTAAGAGCGGCGACATGTGGACCAAAAGCCACATACTTGCAAAGCCAGCCTTCCTCTGGAGACCAAGGAGCAGTAAATTCTTCTCCTGGGAACATCTCTGTCAAGCAGACATCTGTTGCTCTTAGGCGATCCGTATGCCATAACAGTTTAAAAAACGGAGTTTAAATGCCTAAATAAGAAGAAAACAGTTTGCCCTCGTTGCAAAATAGCATATAAACTGTGCTGAAATTAGCACAAGGGAAACATTTATCTTCCCTCGATAATCTTGAAACTGGCCTTTTTTGATGGTGTGTAATTATGTTTATTGGCATGAAAGATGGTCATGATATATTACTGAAGGAGGGAGGGAAAAAAACTGGTTGCGAATAGAAAGCCAGACTTTTTTAAAGGAATATTTGACTCCAGCTCCCTGGCTGGGGCGAGGTCCCTTCTGCAGAAGAAAAGGAGGCGTGGGTGAAGATTGGCTGGGGGGCGGGGAGGAGTGGGGGGCGCCTTCTCCCTGAGAGGATAGAGAAGGAAGCCCATGTTTTAGCTGGAATGGCGAAAGATTTGCCTGAGCAGAAATCTGGCCCAGCCTGGTAGAGTAAAAGATGGTGGGGGGTGGGGCCTAAAAGACTGTGGGCTGCCCCTAGCCGGTGTGGCTCAGTGGATAGAGTGCTGGCAGGGTCCCAGGTTCAATTCCGGCCAAGGGCATATGCCCGGGTTGCAGTCTCGATCCCCAGTAGGGGGCGTGCAGGAGGCAGCTGATCAATGATTCTCTCTCATCGTTGATGTTTCTATCTCTCTCTCCCTCTCCCTTCCTCTCTGAAATTATTGAAGATTTTTTTTTTAATTGAATTTAAAAAATAAATAGAAGACTGTGGGCTGGCTTCCAATCCGGCGCCACCAACCTCGAGCCTTGATGACCTGGAGCAGGTTCCCTGCCTCTGAAGGTCAGGCCCCCACGGATACAGCGGAAGCCACGCCCAGCGCACAAGCTTGATGCCACCGGCAGGTGCCCGGGACCTGGGAGGAGCTCAGGGGGCGGTGGGCCTCTCCAGCCCTCCCATTCTGCCTTTTCATGACAGTCACAGGGTTAGCCACTAGCAGGGACAACACTGAGACGCCAGGCTGTGAATGACAGCCGCCCCACCTTGAGATCGGGCACTCATTCCCTCACTCGGGAGCCGTGATGGAGGGCCTGCTGTGTGGCTGCTCGGGCCAAGCACACAATGGCTCAGGTCTGTCCTTGGGAGAGAGGTCACAGACTGCTAACAGATAGACAGCCACGTGCCAGGGCTCCGGAGGGGCTGGGAAGGGGTGTATGGGGGGGGGGGGCTAGTTCATGGAGTCCTCAGGAAAGACCCAAGGGCAGACACGAGCCACGGACTGGCAGAAGGCAAGCTGGAGCAGGGCTCTGCTCTCCTGACCTTGTCGACATGAGGCCATAGTCATGACCTGAATTTTTATTCTGAGAACAGACAACGGCACAGGAGGGGCTTACGCAGGTGAGCAGCACGGCCAGGTCTGTGCTTTTAACAGATGGGCGCTGGCCCTGGTCTGTGTGGCTCAGGGGTTGAGCGTCGACCTATGAACCAGGAGGTCAGGGTTTGATTCCCAGTCAGGGCACGTGCTCGGGTTGCGGGCTCCATCCCTAGTGTGGGGCGGGCAGGAGGCAGCTGATCAATGATTCTCTCATCATTGATGTTTCTCTCTCTCTCTCTCCCTCTCCCTTTCTCTCTGAAATCAACAAATATATATATATATATTTTTTTTAATAAAATAAATAAATAAATAAAAGATGGTGCTGGATGAAGATGGGGAGGGGGTGTGGGGTGAGAGGAATGACCAGCGAGGAGGCCGTCACGCCATCCGGGGAAGAGATGAGGGAGGCAGCCTGGTCAGGGCCCAGGGCCGTGGAAATGGGGAAGCGGGATACATTCGAGCTGGAATCTGGAGAAGAATCTAGAGGACTTAACTCATGGATCAGACTTAGAAGTGCAGGAAAGGAGAGACTCTTGGGCCACCCCCAGACGCCCCGCCCCGTGGCTTTGTGGGAAATGGGAGAAGACCCTTCTTTCCAGATGCTTACCACACCATCAGCATTCTAAGCGCTCAGAGAGGGCACGGCCTACAAGGCCCTCATTCAGGAGGAGAGGGACCCCCCAGTCTCTGTGGGAGCAACTTGGACTTGCAAAGCTTGCAATGCCTGTGGGAAGCCAAGGAGAGCCCACCTGCTCTGCCCAAGGTTTGCTACCCCTGCCCCCAGCTGTGCATGAGGTCCCCCCGCACCCCACCTTCCTGCCCAGGCACCAGCCCTATACAGAGCTCACTGCTTTGTCTGCAACTACCCTTGGGAAGAAATGCAAACGTAAAAACCCTGGCAGCTGATGGTTCCACAAGACCATTTAGCACTTAAGTAAATGCAAGTTCTAGAACATCCACAGCTGATGCGCGTAAACAAGGACAGAGTGCCGGTCAGGTCAGGATGGCGCTGGCCTTGCAGTTTGCAAAGCTTGTAAACAAAGCGTGCTCCAAGACAGAGCGGGACCTGGGGGTTGGATCCCAATTCGTCGGCTCTAACACATGGGAGACCTATGTCCTGGTTCACAGACCATCGTTAAGGGGAAACTACTTCACTGAAGTCTCCATCCTCTGGAGCTTACGAAGACTGGAGTAAAAAGCTATCCCCACAAGAACAGAGCACTCGTTCTCGAGTTGTTGTTTTTAAAGAAATCACTTCCCCACCAGTCTCACTATGAAGCTTAACATCCTGATACTCGGGGGAGAGGCGAAGCGCCTGAGCTTGTAAACTTAAGAGGTGATCACAGCCATCCAGCCTGTCCCAGCAGCTGTGGGGCGCGGCTACAGTGTGTGGACAGGTTCAAGCCCCGGACTGATGAGAGGGCACAGTCCTCTCGTGGCCACATGCAAGTCCCAGCGTGGAGGGCAGAGCCCTCCCAGCACAATGATAGCCAACAGCTGGAGTTGTGAGCTTGAACCTATGGTCCGAACACGTGGCCCCACGTGCCTGAGTGATATAGGCTGCAAGTAAACAAAGCTGGATCAGGTGCATGTAGTTGAGGAGGATCGAAACCCACGAGAATGGTGTAAACATCTTGACCACGCCCTTACTTTGCCTCGTGGCATCGGCTATAAAATAAAGACACGGCTTGTAGTCCGTGGCGCTGTTGCTGTCTCTCCATCAGAGAGGCAGCGTCCCACCCAGACCCAGCTTTCTTCTCTTGTCTGTCTTTTCTCAATCCTTCCCCGCCCCCTCTCAGGGTCCCCGAACCTGGCTGAGCTGGCGCGGCACATAAGGTGCCCTGGTGCTGAGTATGCCATGGCCGTGCCAGCTCCCCACAAGCAGCCCCTCCCCCAGGGCCCACGCACTTTCTTGGAGCAGAGTTCTGGTCAAGACTGGCTCTCGCCTCCTGACCAGCTAGCTGCTCCTGGAGGCAAGGTTTCTGCCTCCTTTCATCGCCCAGTCCTGTCTTCAGTATTTGGCCTGGGATGTAGTAGATGCTCATGAAATAGCTGTTTTGTGAGCCAATGAGGACCTTTGCCAGAAGACCACTCCCCATTCACCCTAGCCCTGGGCTTCCCGGGGCCCCTGTCCAGACAAGGGAGGGGCGGAAAAGGGAGGGGGGACAGCAACTCTGGTTCCAGCCTCAGGCTCTGCCTCTCACCAGCATGAGTCTGTGTGAGTCACGTCACCGGTTTTGGTCTTCGGGTCTCTGAAGTGGGAGAAACCACTGTCCTCGTACTTTCAGGGGTTTGTGTGTGGGTGAGGTGATGGGAACGAAGCACTTGGAAGGCGCTGTGTGTGGGTGAGGTGATCCCACCACGCCTCCTGCCGCCGAGCGGGTGGGATGGTGCAGGGCCGAGGGGAGGACGCAGACCACAACTTACACTTAGAAAGCCTGGCAGGTGCCCTAGCTGGTTTGGCTCAGTGGATAGAGCGTCGGCCTGCGGACTGCAGGGTCCCAGGTTCCATCCTGGTCAAGGACACAGGCCTGGTTTGTGGGCTCGGTTCCCAGTGGGGGGCCTGCAGGAGGCAGTTAATCAATGGTTCTCTCTCATCGTTGATGTTTCCGTCTCTCTCGCCCTCTCGCTTCCTCTCTGAAATCATTACAAATATATTAAAAAGAAAGGAAGAAAGAAAGCCAGGCAGGTCAGCAGAATAGACTGGGAGGTATAATTAAAGTCACAGAGGAAAATGTCACCCAGGCCATGCTCTCCGTGTATGGAAACAAGAGCGCAGGGTGCACACTACGGAGCTAGCAGATAACATAAAAATGCCAGTGGCCTGGAATAAGGCATTAGGGAATGTTGGGGCCTGTGGCTAACTGGAGATGACACTCACGCTCTGCCTCAGGCACCTGCACTGAAGATTGAAACCACAGGCCCCATCACAGGCACCCGTGACCTGCAGGGGGAGAGTTGGAGACCCTGCGGACTGTGGTACTCACTAGGCATGCACTAGGCAGGTCTCATTTTCCTGATGCCTTGGCACCTGGGCCTCGCTGACCATGGAGGCACCACGCCTCCCAGGCCCCCCTAATTCCTCCAGACAGTCCACAGCTGGAGCCCCATCTTCCACAGCAAAGGAGCCACTGCAGGGCTCAGCTCCCCAGCGCCTCCCTCCTCAGGCCCGCGCCCCCTGGGCTGCCTGCCCTTGGCACCCAGGGCCAGGTACCCGGGGCCATGGACCCAGGAACAGGTGCCAGACAACTAGGGACAGCCCTGTGCCCAGAGCCCACGGAAATTATTCAGACCGGCCTATCCTAAGCCTGCTCACCTGGCGTGCCTTCCTGTGGAAACCACAGCAAAGCCTCTTGCCCACATCCGCCCGCTCCCTCCGCCTCCCGATGGGCCTGGGGCTTCCCCACGGGGCCCGGCGTGGCCCCCTCCTCTGAGAACTGTAACAAACTCCCTTCCCAATGGCCGTCGCCCCTGACCCATTGGCCTCCCCGAGCCTGACCACCAATCAGACCTCCATTTGAATCCCCTGTAGGCTGCACGGGAGCATCAAGCATCAGGGCCCTTTGCGCCCTTGACTCCCGGCACCTGACAGCTTTACCCTAACCCCGTGGTTGGCAAACTGCGGCTCACGAGCCACATGCGGCTCTTTGGCCCCTTGAGTGTGGCTCTTCCACAAAATACCACGGCCTGGGCGAGTCTATTTTGAAGAAGTGGCGTTAGAAGAAGTTTAAGTTTAAAAAATGTGGCTCTCAAAAGAAATTTCCATCGTTGTGCTGTTGACATTTGGCTCCGTTGGCTCATGAGTTTGCTGACCACAGGGCTAACCAATAAAGGGACGGGCGGACGGGTCTGGGGAGTGTGAAAACTGGGGAGACCATGTGTCTGCTGCACGGGGTCCCTACGCTTCAGCCTCCCATCCGCAGGGGCCTCAGGAAGCGGGGTTCTGGGCCGGCCTCCGTCTGATGGGCGCACTGGGAGGTGGCCAGGCAGGCGCCGGCGGGGACGTGGCCGCCTCAGGCGGGCAGGAGGCAGCTGTGGGTACATGAGGCGGCTCCCCGTCCTGCCGGCCCTGGGCTTTCCAGGCCGCGCCTGACTGAGAGGCTTTGCCCTCGGTGGACAGTCTGCGGGCTAACTCGGTGTCCTTCACCTCGACCGCCACCTCCCAGGGGCTCTGGCCCCCGGGGGGAAAGGGTGAAGCCAGAAAGAGGTCCCCGCCCCCCTGTGGGTACAGACTCTCCAAAGGCAGCACCAGGCAGGTTGCTCAGCTCCGGGGACCCCGAAGTGACCCTCGGTCTGCACAGGCAGCGGGTGGCTCTGCACGTCCCGGCTGGTGAACTCAACGTCGAACTCGAGAACCTTTGTTCCTACAAATGCATCAGCTGCCCTGGCCAGTGCGGCTCAGTGGTTGAGCGTCGACCTATGAACCAGGAGGTCACGGTTCGATTCCCAGTCAGGGCACATGCCCGGGTTGCGGGCTCAGTCCCCAGTGAGGGGCGTGCAGGAGGCAGCCAACCAGTGATTCTCTCTCATCATTGATGTTTCTCTCTCTCCCTCCCTCTCTCTCAAATCAATAAAATATATATAATAAAATAAAATGCATCAGTCTGCCCCGGCCGGCGTGGCTCAGTTGGTTGGGCGTCGCCCCAGGCACTGAAAGGTTGGGTTCGATTCCCGGGCAGGGCACATGCGGGGGCTTCAGACTCAATCCCCGGTAGGCGGCGTGCATGGGGGCAGCTGAGCAGAGTCTAACATCGATGTTTCTCTCTCTCTCTGTCCTTCTCCCTAAAAATCAATAGAAATATTTTGTAGAAAAAGAAATTTAGCTAGCGTTCCTGAGAAAGTAGTGTTTGTTTGTTTTTTTAATAAAATGCATCAATCCACTCTGCTTGAAGGACTGGTGGCCGAGTTCTCAGCAGTGAATGGCTCCCCGGCCATCCTTCCCCAGGCTGGACACTCAAGGGACTGTCCCACAGGCCACCCTGCGGGAGGGTCGTCAGTCGGGTCACTGCGAACTGCTTCGCCCAGAACAGGACCAGCTCACGCCATTGCCCCCGGGGAATTAGTAAACGCGCCCCTTCCCTCTCCAAAGCATCCTGGTTTGCCTGGAGAGCGATCCAGTCGCCCTCAGCACCGGGCAGCTTGTAAGTAAACGGGACGTGGAAAGGCTCACAGCAACAGGTCTGCCTGCCTCGTCTGCACCAACGGGCGGGGGAGGCTTGGCACACCTGCTGGAGAAGGTCTGCAGGCGCGGGCGGCAGGGAGTTAGCAGAAGGGACCTGCGCTGACCGCGGGCTCGTGGGCTTAGCTCCAAAGGGGGGGGTGCCCCGGGCTGGCAGGGTCAGCCTGGGCCAAGCTGGGCTTCCTCGAAAGAAGACTTTCCAAGACGGCATCTCCGTCTCCCGGCTGAAGACTCGAGCCCAGAGCCCAGCAAAGGCGGGGGGGGGGGGGGGGGGGGCAGAGCAGGAAGGACGGCCGGTGCGTCCCAGACGGGCGATGGGAGACAGGGAGCGTGCACAGGCCGTGCCACACGGCCCCCCTCAACGCCACCCCCCGTTGCCGTGGGGACCCGGAGCGACTTCCCGTTCGTCTTTCTTCCTTGAGATCTTATTTCTGTCAGGATGAACTATTTATCTGTGTTGCATGAAATGTCACAGACTGTGGGCGAAACCAGGACAGACCCGGGCACAAGAAAAAAGCCCTCTGGTGATGCTCACACACAGCTCCCCAAACCTGCAGGGGCTGTCGGGGCACGGGGGGTGGAGGGTTCCTTTTCCCAGCACTGAGCTCGCCTGAGAGAAGCATTTAACCCAAAAGGCGCCGGACAGACAGCACCGCCCCCCCCCGCCCCCCCCCCCGTGGCCTGAGTCTGTGAGGCCCACTCCGGGGACCTGTGGACAGGGAGGGCCCCGCCCCCAGAGGCAGGGCAAAGACTCGAAAGGTCAGAGGTGGCTCGACGTGTCACCTGGCGGCCTCGCATGACGTTTAATCAAGCTGTGAAATGCTCAGTGTCCAGTGTTTAAGGACTCCGTCCACCACTGTGAGTTTGTGAACTTAAACTTCAAAGCAACGTGTGTGTGTGTTTTCTACGTAAGATGAGCCATCATGCAAAACGTACTGGTCAAGCAGTTAATACAATACACAGATCCCACTGACGGGCTTGGTACATTTCAGTCCTTGCAGACAACAAAGCAATTCTACACCCTGCCTGGTCCTGAGTGAGTTCCTTGGCGCGGGGAGCTGCCAGTGCCGGCCGCTGGGGTGGGGAGGGCTGGGGGGGGGGGGGGCTCATGTGTTGTAAGTTCTCGACGCTCTTTTGGCCGCCGTCTGGGTGTCGGGCGGCTCCTCCTCCTCTTCCTCGGTCCGCTTGTGCTTTAGAAACAAGTCAGACTTCAAGAAGCGGCTGTAGCTGTCGTACTTCATGAGGTTGAAGATCTGGGGGGAGAGGAGAAAGACGGCTGAAGGCTGAGGCGGGCCAGGCCCTGACTCACCCCAGCAAATATTTATTAAACACCGCTCACGCGCCAGGGAACGCAACTCTGTGCGAGACACCGCAGGCAGCTCCAGCCGGTCACGGGCTGGCCGTGCCTGGTCGTCGTGAAACAACCTCAGCAGAACAGAACAGCTGCGGGGGGGGGGGGTCACATGGACAAGCCCCTCTCTGTTTTCCACGGAAGTCGAGGTGCACGCAGCCCTGACTCACAGCCTTGTGGCGAGAGGCCCTTCAGGAAGGTCCGCTTTGTGTGGGGAAATGACACAGGGACGCGCTTCCCCAGGAACGAGACGGAGGAGCAGGAACTGTCCCTGCAGAGACGGGGCTGGGGTGCAGGGCGCTGTCACATCCGCTGATGCCAACCTCGTAAGAGGCGCAGAAGCCTGGCATCTAAGAGCTCAGACAAACCCCTCCTCGTGCCAGGAAGCAGCAGGGGCTCATTCAGTCCGGCCAGAGGAGCAGGGGCACAGCCTACGGGGGGAGAGAGGCTTTGGGACAGGCCTGATGGAAGGGCCGGCGGGGGGCTGCACGGGGCTAGCACCCTCGCGGGCCCGGGAGCAGGTCCCCGGGAACGCCGTGACTCTCGGTGTGCTGGGCAGGTACGAGAGCACCCGATGGGGCCTACGTCCTCTGGCCCGAGGACGGCCCTCGGCCACACCGAGGTGTCCCCTCTCTTCTTAGCCGTGGTCCCTGTTCCCAGAACCCCCTCTGCCCACTCCCACCCTCCTGCCTTGCCCTTCAAGAGAGGGAGCGAGAGGAGAAGCAAAAAAAGGAAAGCGTTTTCCGCTGTCCGGGGGCACAGTCTCTTTTGAGACATCTCTCCCTTATTTCTCAGACCTTCTGACTGCACCTTCAGGACGTCCTGCAGACGGCAAATCCACCCGCGGCCTTCACCCGCCCACCCGCGGCCTCCCCCCGCCCACCCGCGGCCTCCCCCCGCCGCACTGCCATGGGCTCGCTAGGCGGAGAGTCCCAGAGGATCTAGAACGTCGCTCGCTGCCAGGTGGGGTTGTCAAGCGGTGGTGACACCCTGACACCTTTGACATCTGCCCTTTCCCTCCAGGCACAGGAGCTGTTTTGTAAATTAAAGGTCGGCTGGGGTCTGCTGGGGATGGGAGGCCTGGAACCTTCGGCCTTTGCACCTTCATTCCTCATTTCCCTCCTTTACACCACCCCCCCCCGCCCCGCTTCAACCACAGGGGGTCCGCCTAAGCCAGTGGTGGGCAAACTCATTCGTCAACAGAGCCAAATATCAACAGTACAACAATTGAAATTTCTGTTGAGAGCCACATTTCTTAAACTTCTAACGCCACTTCTTCAAAATAGACTCGCCAGGCCGTGGTATTTTGTGGAAGAGCCACACTCAAGGGGCCAAAGAGCCGCATGTGGCTCGAGAGCTGCAGTTTGCCGACCACGGGCCTAAACCATGTGCTATCAGCAAAGCCAACCCACCCGGGAAGACTTAGGACTTTGGGTTTTCTTTCGACTCTTAAATCACTGCCCCCCCCCCCCCCCCCCCGTTCCCTGAGCATCCTTCCCGGCTGTCCATGTCTCCAGCGGCTCCAAAAGGTCACGCCTCCCTAAGCCCCCTCCCCTACTCCCCCCCCCAAACCTGTTGTGTAGCAATCTTGTCATCCTAGATCCACTTGCTGAGGTTTAGAGAAAGTATTCATTAAAAAAAAATAATGCCCCCCCCAAAAAAGAATAATAATAATAATGCCTAGCCAGTTTGGCTCAGTGGATAGAGGGTTGGCCTGGGAACTGAAGGGTCCCAGGTTCGATTCCGGTCAAGGGCACAGGCCCAGGTTGTGGGCTTGATCCCCAGTAGGGGGCGTGCGGGAGGCAGCCAATCAATGATTTTTTCTCATCATTGATGTTTCTATCTCTCTCTCCCTCTCCCTTCCTCTCTGAAATCAATAAAAATATATTTAAAATAATAATTCCCAGAAAATACTAAAATCGCACCAGGGGTAAAAAACAGGGGATGAGGAGTGATCACTCCGTGGCCTCCCACGAACGAGCCAAGCAGACGTCACCATCCCCGACCACCTGCCTGGCCCAGCCCTTCAGGCCTGAGAGCCCCACGGGAACTTTGAGATGCCCACCTAGTTCCACGTCTGAACCGGGTGCTCGGAGAGTGACTCAGGAAGCCAGCTCCCCGAGACCCCTCCCGGCACCCAGCCCTGCGCCCCCTCCCACACCAGGTCTGCGGCAGATGGGACCCCCCCCCCACTGCCAGCAGGATGCGGTTCCGACCAGCGTCCGTCTGAAGTCTGTGCGTGTGGGAGTGGAGCATCCTGTTTGCCTGTAGTGGCTCCGAGGCTCACACTTCAAAGAGGAGAAGAGAGAAGGCAGGGGCTGGAGGCACCCAGGGCCGGGGAGGCGGGAGGGCGGGCGAGGGGGCGCTTCAGCAGAGGGGAGGGCTCAGGCGCTGCTCAGTGGCTGGCAGACAGACGCCTTCCGCCTCCAGGAGAGCCCAAGAGACCCAGGCTCCCTCAGCAAGCTGCCGGGCAGGGCCCGGGAGCTCTGTAATAAGGGCCACACCACCGTGGGCAGGGGTGAATGCCCAGGAAGTCCCACGGGCTGGGGCTTCCACTCCAGGACCCTGGCCTCCTCCTGGCGTAGCTCCTGGCGCTGCTGCGGTCACTGGGGGGCAGCTACAGCCAGGAGGCCGGACAGATGTGAAAAGGAAGAGATGTCATTCCCAATGGCCTGTGACCTGCCTGGCGTCTCTGCACAGGGCCTTCCGTGGCACTGCCACAGGCCCTCCTGGCCCCGGCCTCGGAGCTCAGGGCCATGGAGGGTGGTGCTCAGCAAAGACGGCTTAGAGGAGAGAGAACGCACCGAAAGTCTCTCCCAGGAAAGTGTAGCCAGCTGCGGCCCACAGCCTTTTGACCCCAGGGCAGAGGGCCGTGAGCGCGGCCCGGTAAATATCCACCCGGCGAACGAACAGACACCGTCCAACACCCACCGAGGCTGGCGAAGTGACTCGGGTCGTGCCGACGCGCCGAGAGCGCCTTCCAGCCGGGCACCAGGCAGCACCTGATGCTCATGTGATCTCACCAAACCCCGTGAGAACCCCGATCACACAGGAAGGAACGGGGCCTGAGCGGTTCGATGCTTTGCCCAGTGGCTGGTGTACTCGTCTGCTTGGGCGGCCGTAACAAGTCCCACAGACGGCGGGGGCGGGGCGGGGGCGGGGGGTGCGTGTTAAACAACAGGGAAGTCTTTCCTCAGAGTTCTGGAGGCTGCAAGTCCAAGGTCAAGGTGTCAGCCGGGTGGGTTCTTCTCTTTGGCTTGTAGATAACTGTCTCCCCTCCCCCCCCACCCCCCCACCCCCGGTGTCTGCACAGGGCCTCTCCTCGGTGTGTGTCCGTCCTAATCTCCTCTACTCGTAAGGGCACCAGGTGACCAGTTGCACGGGTTGGAGCCCACCCCCAATGACCTCATTTAACCTTAAATAACCTCCTCGTTAGACCCTCGCTCCAAACACGGGCACATTCTGAGGTACCCGGGCTTAGGACTTCAACATATGAACCGGGGGTGGGGGGGAGGGGGGGCGAGGGGAGCATAATTCATCCTACAACAGTGAGCAAGAGACCAGTGGATGCAACACTGGCAGTCCAGCCCTGGAGGCCACCATCCTCACCACTAGGCTGCACTGTCCCCTCCCCCCGCCCCCTCCTCGACATGGCAGACCAACAGGCAGTCTTTAAAAGCGAAGTCTGTAAAGAGTTTAGCATGGAAAAGTAGATGTGAACGTTCAACAACTAGACACTAAATGTTTACAATGCACGAAAAATAAAAACAGCGACCCCCAAATATGCTCTTTCAGAGTGTTCGTGAATACTTTGTCAAGCACATGATAGTCTAACCACTGCTGTACACCTGAAACTAATGTAAAAGAACACGGAATGCAAACTGAAGTGGAAAAGTAACTTTTTTAAAAAGGGAGTGTGTTTGTGTACCAAGGGAATAAATATCTTCAAAGGTCAGTGTCGTGGATTAAGCAGTGTCCCCCCAAATTCATGTCCACCTGGAACTTCAGAATGCGACCTTGCTTGGAAACAGGCTAAGTTGAGGATGTCGAGATGGCATCGTGGATTTGGGGTGGTATCCTTAGGAGAGGACACAGAGACACACAGAGGGAAGACTTCCCGCCCGGCTGGTGTGCTCAGTGGTTGAGCATCGTCCTGTGAACCAGGAGGTCCCGGTTCAATTCCCAGTCAGTGCACATGCTGGGTTGTGGGCTCGATCCCCAGTGGGGGGTGTGCAGGAGGCAGCCAATCAATGACTCTCATTATTGATGTTTTTCTCTCTCTCTCCCTCCCTCTCCCTTCCTCTCTGAAATCAATAAAAAAATATTTTTAAAAATAAAAATAAATAAAAATATGTGTGTGTGTGTATATATATATATATATATATATATATATTTATTTATTTATTTATTTATTTTTAAAAGGAGTTTTCCCTAGAGCAGTGGTCGGCAAACTCATTAGTCAACAGAGCAGCAAACCGCGGCTCGCGAGCCACAGTTTGCCGACCACCGCCCTAGAGCCTTTCGAAGGAGTGCAGACCTCCTGACAACTTGATTTCGTACTTCTGGCCTCATGAACTGCGAGAATAAATTTCTGTTTTAAGCAACTCAGTTTGTGACCATTTGTTATGACAGCCCTTGGAAACTGAATTATTGATTTCCCCTCACTCCTAAGTGAGCACAGAAAATGAGATCGCCCTCAGGCCTCTAGAAGGTTCTATAAAACCAGGACACTCTGATGGGGAGAACTGGCCTCCCTGGGGCTGGGCTGGGACCATCACCTGACCAACACGCGTCTGTGGGGCACAGAAAACGGTGGCACCACATCTGGGACGGGGGCGAGGCTCCAGGTGGGCAGAGCGGCCGGCAGAGCGAGGGAGCAGGCAGTCCTGCCCAGACACAGGCAGCCGATGAGGCAGAAAACGCAAGTTGGCAGCTAAATTGCATTCCGAACCTCTTTTTTTCCTCTCCCCCAAGACAGCTGTGGCTCAGCAGGTTTCGGGTTCTGGCAGCCCCACATCTGTGAGCTGCATGCCCAGGCTGTGAACTGTGTGGCGTGGTTGCCTGGGGATGCAATCCTGCAGGCGGCTGGAGGGGGGAGCCTTCCGCCCACGTGCAGCTCTGCACAGGCCCCACAGCACAAGGTCATTGCACCGCCAGGCGCCCCTCCCTCCCCGGGCCCCTCCCAGGGGGCACTGGCTGGGATCTGTCTTTCCGTGGGCGCCCCAACTTGAGAGTGTCCCGGATCTGCTGGTGCCGACGGGGGCTCCCTCCCTGAACCCTCCGCATCCACGCAGAGCGCGAGCTTTCCCAGCCCTGAAGGCCCCTCGGAGAAGATTTCAACGCTGTCCCAATTAAGCACATTCCAAGCTAATAAATCTCCTACCGCTGCTCAGCAGACAAGGACACGGGGTACAGGGAGGGGACAATCAGTCTGTGCGTGCACGTTTTATTGATGGGACTTCATATCGGCTGCAAGGACTGAGTTTAGTTTTTATGTTAAAAAATGGCTGAACGGCCCTAGCCAGTCTGGCTCAGTGGATAGAGCGTCGGTCTGCGGACCAAAGGGTCCCGGGTTCGATTCTGGTCAAGGGGCAGGTACCTGGGTTGCAGGCTCCTCCCTGGCCTGGGCCTTGGTCAGGGCTCGTGCAGGAGGCAACCAATGGATGTGTTTCTCTCACATCGATGTTTCTCTCTGTCTTTCCCTCTCTCTTCCCCTCTCCCTAAAAATCAATGGAAAATAACCTCGGGTGAGGATTAACAACAACAAAAAGAATTGCTGAAAGAAGGCGGCAAGCGCCCCCATCTCCGGATTCCCTCCCCCCCACACACACACACACACACCAGACGACAGACGTGCTTCAAATGCACACGGACAGACAGAACGTGCAAAGAAAGCCCCTCTCCTACCGGCCCTCCAGCCGTGAGTGGAAAACCGCCTCCCCCTCTTCTGCAGTGGGTTGGGGTGCCTCCGGGAGGAGGTCTGGGGGCAGCTGGCAGAGAGCAGGTGAGAAGACAAAACAGCTCCGGCCAGGCCTGTCCGGAAGCCATGGTGGTGCTCCCGCTCCCAGGCCGTCTCACCGGAGACGGCTAGGTGTGGGGGGACCAGAAATCCAGAAAGAGGCTGGACGTGGGTGAAGAGAGACCCCTCCTGGGGCAGAATCCCCTCACCGGCCCGTGGGTCCTGCGGTGGGAGGGGGGATGGAGGAGGGGGGGTGACAATTTGTTCACTTGTCCGGAGCCCATAATACTCCAATCCAAAGCCCAAAGGACGTTCTCAGTGCACAGGCAAAGGTGTTTTGTGTTTGCTTTTTGCCACGAGGAGGAGAGTTCAATGCTATTCTGATGCCTACCCCCCTCTTCTTCCCCTAAACACCATTTCAAAGTTTAAAAAAACCAAAATCTCCAAGTCTTCGAGATATGTCCTTCCGCCCACCCCTCCGAAGGCGACCAGCTGTGGAAGGCGTGGGGCGCCAGCGTTCCCTGCATTTGAACGAAACCCCACGAGCTGCCCTTTCCGGCTCTGCACGTCGGAAAGCGCGGCTTCTGGGCCGGACCGGACCTTGGGGAGCGAATGTCAGCTGGACCCCCCAGACGGAGGGTGCCAGAATCCCCAGCTCCAGCCGCCACGCAGACTTAGAGAAGCAGAGGGTGGGAGAGGACCCCCCACCCCATGCCCCCCACCCCACCCCGAGGCATGGCAGCCCCGTCCCCAGCTCCGGGTCCTCACCAGCAGGTCCAACCCTTCCTGCTCACGTCTGGACGGCCGGGTTCCGGGGAAATTCACAGAAATGGCTGCTGAAAGGGGCCGCCGGGCACACGGCCCTTCCCCTGCCCAGGATGTGGCCGGGCACTCACATCCCCCCAAAGTCTTTCTAATCGTGTTTTTAATTTTCTTTTTTACGCATCAGAGGCTGAGGCTTCCTTTTCCGTGGAGAAGGCACCTCCGCCCCGCCTTCCCCAGAGCAGACCTAGCACCCACCCCGAAGCCGGGGCGGGCAGCCTGGCAGCACGCAGACTCCGCCTTCCCTGCAGCCCTGGGGTCCCTAGGATTTAAGGGAGAATGAGCACCCTGCTCCCCCCCAAGCCTGTGCCTTCTCTTTCGCCCCACAAAGCGAAGATCTCGGGTGGCCGTTTGCAGTGACCTTGACCTTCCATCCTCTCCAATCTCCTTCCTGTTCCATTCAAACCAGAGGCTTCAGAGCAAGAGAGGTGTGTGAACGGGGCTGGGAAGCTTGCAGGAGCAGGACTTTGTTGTAAATCTTTCGTGGGGCACAATCCAGGTCACCGCGCAGCTGTCCAAGGGCTTCGTTTTTAAACGTTTGCAGGGCCGACTTATATTAAACACTCACTGCACTCACACGCGTTTTCCAAATAACAGAACTATAAACGTCTCTTCAGTTAGCATCTTGACAAAAACTCAGACACAGACCACAGTACGGTGGTTACCAGAGAAAAAGGGTTGGGAGGGGGGATAGTAAAGGGTCTGAGGGGCCACCTACTAGTATATGGTGACGGAAGGAGACCTGACTTGGGGTGCTGAACACACAATGCAACATAAAGGTAATCTATTATGGAATTGTACACTTGAAACCTATATAATTGTATTAACCAACATCACCCCAATAAACCTAACTAAATATAAAATAATTTTTAAAAGTACATCATTTTGATGAAGTGCTTATTATAAAATGTCTAACACATTCTTCACAGATGCACTGGCCACAGTTGAAGATTTGCCTGATGCTTTGGGGTCATTAAGATCACTGACCGTGTCACCGCCCCTCAGTCCAGGGAATGCCCCCCGTGCGGCGTGTGGGCCGGGGTCCCCGAGCTCGGTGGTTCCAGACCGCTGTGCTGTGGTTTGTTTAATATCCATGTTTCTGACCCCCTCCACCCCACCCCACAGCTGTTTCTGATTTTGCCGCCTGTCTCCCCACAGCCTCTACCAGCGTTTCCAATCTATTGCAGACGGACACCCCAGAGCCTGACAGAAGAACTGTGTGTAAGCCAAGAACAAACAGGACCCGAGTGGGGACCCCCGAGAGGGGCTCTGCTTTACATAAGATGCACGGATGTGGGCTGTCTCATCCGGTACTCAGGGAGGATTTTCCCATCCTTCTCGGTCCCGGCTGTGCCCCAAAGTCCACGCTGCCCTACCAGCCACCTCCAGAGCGCAGAGCACGGCCCCACTGTAACAGAAGGGGGCGGGGGCTGAGGCCACCAGGAGCCGGGGACCCCTGGGCACCAAGCTGCCTGCTCAGACAGCTCCGAGACAGCGGCAGCCAGCGGGGCAGCACGCAGCCACAGCCACGGAGCTGGTTTTCCTGCGGTGCCCAGCCGGCTGCCCTCAGCTCCAAACTCCCTCGCTTAGGAAGCCCGGGCTCTCGTGGGGGCCTTGAGGGAGCAGAGACCCACAGAGCGCGCTGAGCACACGCTTTGACGGGTACCAGCAGGCCCCCGACAGGCAGAGTTTTCTGAAGCAAAACAGGACCCAGAGGCCCTTCAGAGGGACTCGCTGTGGCACCAGCTCAGATGCCCACACCTTGTCGTCAGCCAAGTGCGCCTTCGAAAGATAGTGAGGGCTCTCCATCCCTCTCAGAGACTGACTTCTAACAACAGGGTATAAAAGTACTTCCTTTTCTCTCTCTCCCTTTTTTTTTTCTTTAAGCCCTAGCCTGTCCCTTGGCAGGCAGGCAACAAAAGGTAGGATTTGTTAACAATATATAGTGGATTCAAAGTACTTTCTTTATGTAAAACTAGAGGCCCAGTGCACAAAATTTGTGCACAGAGGTTATGGGGGAGGATATCCCTCAACCCGGCCTACACGTTCTCCAATCTGGGACCCCTCGCTCCTAACTGCTCCCCTGCCAGCCAGATTGACGCCTAACTGCTCCCCTGCCGGCCTGATCACCCACAACTGCCCTCCCCTGCCACCTAGATTGACGCCTAACTGCTCCCCTGCCGGCCTGATCACCCACAACTGCCCTCCCCTGCCACGACCCGCCTCCTCTGCCGGGACCGGACTCCTCTGTGCTATGCAGAGCCATGGGATTCCCAGGTATCACTGTGCAGAGCGGCCACCAGGCCCCACCTCCGCTGTGCGCATGGCCATCTTGTGGCAGCCATCTTGTGATGGCGTCACGCAAGGGTGTCGTGCCACCTAGGCTTTTATTATATAGGACAGCTTGAACTAAAAGAGTTGAGCCGTATTTGTGATATGTGTGCATGCATGCATTTGTAGGAAGCAGGACAGAAGTCTAGCGATCCGATGCTAGTTAGGGGTCCTGTCCAGGTGTGGAATAATGGTTCTTTGTTGTGGTTGTTGAGCACGTATGACTTTTATGGTTAGGTAGATAAACGTTATTTTTTAAATATTTTCCTCTTGTCACTTAGAAAGATCTTCCTCTGTCCCTTGTGCTCCTCCTTTCTGTGCCAGCAAAGCTCCCCACGTATGACTCTAGTGGGTGTGGCTGGGTTCCCCATAGCAGAGTTCCCACTGCATAGAGGGGCATCAACCCGTCTCACTCCCTGTTCCTACCTTGGGGTCCGCAGCCAGGAAGGGGGCCTGTCCTGACAAGGCCTTCCCAGCCCCCTGCTCCAGCTGGTCTCCTGGGCTTTGAGCAGCAGCGACCGGCTGCCCCTGAATGTAGCAGAGGGGAAGCAGGTGTGACTTTGTGCCAAGACACCATTCAGCATCCCTGAACCCTGCTTCTTCCTCATCACAGTGGAGTCATACTCCCTGGCGATGCCCTGGATGCAGCATGCCCAGGGCATCAGGCACAGTATCTGAATCGCAGATGTTGTTATTTGTGGAAATACAACAGGAAACCTTGAAAAGACTGAGGTCCCAGTGGGGCAGACATCCTCGTGCAGCTAGAGCCACAAAATAATTGCCTTCGGGTCATACATTCCACTTCCTTTCCCTCCACAAGCCCATCTGCATGGCGTCCTTTCCACTGCCTCAACATCACCACCTCCAGGAGGCCCTCAGCACGTCTCCCGGGCTAACTGGGTTCCTTCAACACCCACATCTGATTCAGAATTCAGAGGGGTGTGCACTTGCCATTGTGCCGATGGGAAAACACCCTCCAGCTACCTCTCGTGTTTGTGTTTTCGACCCGTGCGTTGGTTTCCTATCGGATGGATGCTGGGGCATGCATGTTATGGGCTCTGTGCACACGTATGAAAAGGCCGGCCCATGGAGTGGACCAGGGGTCCTCAAAGTGCAGACCCAGGGCGGGCAGCATCCGCATCACTGGGACCTTGTTGGGAGGGCAGCGCCTCCTCCCGCCCGGGACCATCGCATTTGGAACAGTTCGCGCGGGTGATGGGGCCCGGCGTCTGCTTTCACAAGCCCTCCAGGTGGCTCTGGGCGCGCTCAGATGGAGGACTGCTGAGTTAAGCTAAAAGCTAGCCTCCCCCTGTTGCCACGTCAGGCCTTCACTTACAGGGCCAGGAGAAGTCAGAAACCTGTGCCCACCGTCTACAGGTGTGTGTAACGTTTCACGAGAACGGGGCGCGCTATGGACAGCCACCTCTGCAAGCCCACGTCTGTGAAAACCCCTGGGGTGCACTTTCACCCCTTTGCCCATGACCATGGCCATTCCTCACAGGAGAATTTTCCAGAAAACCAACTTACCCCTTCTAGGTCCATTTTAAACCTAATTATTCCTGCTTTACGTGGAACATGCAGGCTGCCAGATAGTAACACTTCATTCTAACTCAGGGGCCTCACTATGAACTAGCTGACGGTAGTGGGCCACCAGATGTAGGCGATGATGTTTGGACAATTGCACACAAAAACAGCCCCAGGTTCCCGGGCATTTTGAGTCTTTGTGCTCGCTTTCTAGAATTTTCTGTCTGCTCCTACCTTCCGCGGGTATCACAGGGTGCTTCCTCAGTGTGGACGCCTCCAACAGCCCCAGCCTCCCTCTGATCTGCGTTGAGAAGACAGATAACCCTGCCCGTTCACGCTGTGCGTAGACCGAGAGCACACCGGTGTGGGGGAGCCGCCTGTGGGTTAAGTCCGGAGCCTGGCATTCCAGGCCTCTCTGCTTTGCCAGCCACGGCTCCCTCCTCCACGTGCCCGGCTGGGGGGACACGTCGGCTTCAAGTCCCGGCGCAGGCAAGGAGGTCAGGTTACCTGGTCCTGGAGCTTCTGGAACATCAGGGGGTGCGGTTCTTCCAGGATCTTCTCGTTGAGCCGGGACTGCCCCTCGACGTTGACTTGTGACGAGGCCTTGCTGGACAGGAAGGTCATGTAGATCTCCTTTGCCTTTTCCTGCATCTGCGGGAGACACACAGAGCCTGTTCTTGGTGAGCTCAGCCCTTCCCGGCCTGAGCCCAGCTCTCCCCTCCGGCCTGGCCTGGGGGCTCTGCCTGCTGCTCCATCTCCTGTCACAACACAGCTCCACACCCACTTGGAAACGATGACAGGACGAATCCGGGCCCACAGTGGTGCCATTGGTACCATTCAGGGACTCCTGTGAATTCTCCGACTTAAGGACTCAAGGCAGGGGAGGGAGGGGATGGGTGAAGGGGGTCCTGAGATACGGTGGCGGGGGAAGATCTGGCTTGGGATGGTGGGCACACAGTGCCATCTACAGATCTTGGAACACAGAAACCCACACCTGAAACCTATATGGTCATATTAACCAATGCCACCCCAATCAATTTAATTTAAAAAGAGGAGAAAAAAATAAAGGACTTCTGGGAACCTTGTTCAGGCACAACAAGGAATGAAGTCCTGGCACGTGCACAGCGTCGGTGACCTTGAAACATTACGTTAACTGCAAGAAACCAGACACGAAAGGCCACCTATGGTGTGATTCCATTCATCGGAAACACCCAGAACAAGCGAATCCATAGAGACAGAAAATGAGGGGTTTCCCAGGGCTGGGGGCAGGGGAGAGGGGAGTAACTGCTCAATAGGCAATTGGTTGGGTTGATGAGAGTGGTGACGGCTGTATATGTCTATGAATGCACTTAAGGCCAATGAACTATACACTTTATTTTATTTTCAATGTATTTTTATTGATTTCCGAGAGGAAGGGAGAGGAAAAGAGGGATAGAAACATCAATGATGACAGAAAATCGTTGATCGCCTGCCTCTGCACGCCGCCCAATGGGGATTGAGCCTGCAGCCCGGGCATGTGCCCTGATCAGGAATCAAACTGTGATCTCCTGGGTCATAGGTCAATGCTCAACCACAGAGCCACGCTGGCCAGGCTGAACTGTACACTTTAAAACGGTTAAAAGGATAAAAACGAGAGCCCTAAAAAATGGCTAAAATAGTAAAATTTTTACAAGCATTTTACCACAATAAAAAAAAAAAAATCAGTGGCCAGGAGAGTGCCCCAGGTGATCCCGGGAGCCGCAGGGAGCCAGCCTTAGGACCCGCGCTCCAAAGCCTTGCATTTCGGCTCAGCCCCATGCCTGTGGGATGCATCATCCCCTCCAGGGTGCTCAGTGTGTCCTCCTCCCCTGCAGGGTGCTGTTTCCAGGTAATGAGGGGCAGTCCTTCTGGAACGCATGGCCCCTGAAAGGCCTGGAAGCCGACTGGGGCAAGGTGCGCGTCTAACGCACTGGGAGCCAGCCCTGGCATCTAACGCACTGGGAGCCAGCCCTGGTGTCTAACGCACTGGGAGCCAGCCTTGGTGTCTAACGCACTGGGAGCCAGCCCTGGTGTCTAACGCACTGGGAGCCAGCCCTGGCGTCTAACGCACTGGGAGCCAGCCCTGGTGTCTAACGCACTGGGAGCCAGCCCTGGTGTCTAACGCACTGGGAGCCAGCCCTGGTGTCTAACGCACTGGGAGCAAACCCTGGTGTCTAACGCACTGGGAGCCAGCCCTGGTGTCTAACGCACTGGGAGCAAACCCTGGTGTCTAACGCACTGCGAGCCAGCCCTGGTGTCTAACGCACTGGGAGCCAACCCTGGCGTCTAACGCACTGGGAGCCAACCCTGGTGTCTAATGCACTGGGAGCCAGCCCTGGTGTCTAACGCACTGGGAGCCAACCCTGGTGTCTAACGCACTGGGAGCCAACCCTGGTGTCTAATGCACTGGGAGCCAGCCCTGGTGTCTAATGCACTGGGAGCCAACCCTGGCGTCTAACGCACTGGGAGCCAGCCCTGGTGTCTAATGCACTGGGAGCCAGCCCTGGTGTCTAACGCACTGGGAGCCAACCCTGGTGTCTAATGCACTGGGAGCCAACCCTGGCTGGCGCAGGGACACGCTCGCCCTAAGTGCTTTGTCTTACAAACAGCCTTGCCCGGCGGCGAGCGTGGCTGAGTGATGGAGCGTGGACCCATGAACCAGGAGGTCAGGGTTCGATTCCTGGTCAAGGGCCCGTGCCCAGGTTTCAGACTGGATCCCCAGTGGGGGGCCTGCAGGAGGCAGAGGGTCAATGATTCTCTCTCATCATTGATGTTTCTATCTCTTTCTTCCTCTCTCTGAAATCAATACAAATATATTTTTTAAAAACTAACAAACAGAAACCCAGCCTGCCTCCTTGCTGGGCTGCAGAAGGGAGCCTGGCCTTCGGGGCGTCCGTCCCCTGAGGGTTCTACGCTCTTAGAAAAAGCAAAGAGCCTGTACGCAACCTCAGGGCAGCACACGCTGTGGGGGGGAGGGGGGGCTGTGTCTTCAAACATTAAAGCCTGAAGTACCACCTCACCCGGGGAGGGGACCAGACCGTAAACGTCTCAGAAACGCCCGGAGCTGTGCTCTGTGGGGGGTGCGAGGGGCTTGAGGGGCCGGCCAACTGCCCTTCTCCCCAAAGAAACCCCGGCCTGTGACACCCTGGGCCTCATGGAAAACACCAGAAGGCTCCACACCTGGCGTCTGAAAGGAGGAGAAAAGCAGTCCTTTCACTTAGTTTGGGGCCAAGGACAAGTGGGCAAACGGCCGCGGAGGCCGAGGCCTGGCCGCCTCCCGCCCCCAGAGAGACGGCCCAGGCGGAGGCCGCCCCCGGGGCGCCGTGTCGGTCCTCGGTCGACGGTCATCGCGAGCCACTCGTCAACACCAGGCTCCACGACACGGGCCTCTTCAGGTCAATGAGGCTGGTCCAGCGGACACGTGGGGCCCACGATCCAGGTCCGGGTCGGGCAGCACCTCGGGGCTGTTTGCCTCTCCAAGACCCACCCCCTCCGTGAAGCCGCGAGCCTCCCTCCCGCTGCCCCCCTTCTCCCAGGAACGGACATTTTGGGGAAACACTGCTGTTTCATACTTCCTAAAAGTGCCAGCCGGTCAGAGGAACAGGCTCCCTGCAAAGCGCTGGGGGCAGGAACCACTTCAGCCCCCTCCCCTTGAACAGTCCCCGCCCCCCGTCTCTCACACACACACACACACACACACACACACACACACACACACACGTGTCCAGATGAGCCCAGGCTGACCGGGGTGGCTCTGAAAAGACGTGGAATGAATCAGAAGCTTGAGGCCTAAAGGAGGGGGTGGGGGGCCCGGAGGAGAGGAAGCAGCTCGGGGGGCCTGCTTTCACCCCACCTGCACCTCCCCAGCCCCTTCCTGAGTGTCTGTGGGTCCCCGCGGGCCCCGTCTGGGACCGAACACACGTCAGCGCTGAGCTTATCTGGCCAGGGAGGCAGCTGACCGGGGAGGGAAACCCTGACGCGGCGACCGCAGCCCGTCACGGGAGGCCGCTGCCCCGCAGCGCCCGGAAAGAGGACCTGCTCCCCCGAGATATCCCGGCGGCGGGTCCCAGAGTCTGCGAGCCCCCTTCTGGCTTCTGTGGGGACAGGAGCTGAAACGGCCGCCCACTGGCGGGGTCGCAGGCCTGAGGTCCTGGGTGTGACTGGAGGGTGGCCCTTCTCCTCTCCTGCCCCCTGTGGAGGGCATCCCACCTGCCCCAGAAGGTGCTGGAAAAGGACCCTGCCGGGCCACGCCAGGACTCCCGGCATCAGCCCAGGCGCCCAGGCAGCCTCTGCCCCCACAGCGCGCAGGAGAAGCGAGTTCCCTCCATCAGCCGAGCAGTCCCCCCTCCAGGAGCGCCAAGGCACAGCCCCTGCGACCCTCCGCCCCCCCCCAACCCCTCCCCCTCCCCCCCAAGCCCAGAAGAGCAGGGCTTTGTGTGTCTGGGTCCTCGCCCTCACCCAGGAAGCGAGCCGAAACAGAAACGTTTCCCTCTGGGAAATAAAACCCCACCTCCTTTCACTCACATCCTCCTTTAGCTAATGGCCTCCCCGCCCCCCCCCCCTCCCCCAGCTTTCTAATGGAAGCACTGCAACAGCTAAGCGTGCACGGCCAGCCCGGCCTCCCTCCCACCGCCTCCCACCGGCTCCCGGAGGGCCACGGGGCCAAGCCCCTCAGATGCGCCTCTGGAACGCTCCCCGGGCCCTGGCCCCGCGCCCCGGCCCTCTTAGGATTCTCCAACACCCCCGTCTCCTTTGTCAGCTCCTGTCCCTCCATCCCTCACCCCCCGCCCCCCATAAATTCTGGGTTTCCCAGAGTTCTGCCCTGGGCCAACTGCTTTCCAACCACGTGCTCTCCCGAGATCTCAGCCCCGCCCTCGGCCAAGCTGCCAACTGATCTCTAGAAATGCGGCCTTGGACATCAAGGACAGGGTGGTCCCTCCGCCAGGGGATCCTGCAGCCTCTAGTCCAGGAAGCTGGGGACCCAGATCCCCCGACACCTCCCTCCCGGACACCCTGCCGGCCACTTCCTGCCTCTCTCCCCCGGCTGTCCCTCTCCATCCTGCCACTCTCCAGAGGAGGACAAGGGGAGAGGCCACGTCAGAAAACTAAAGGAGCAAGCCGCTACCTTCATTAATATCGACTTCAGACAGAGACTGAGGCAAGGAACATATCAAGTAAGTGATTGGAGAGGCTTTCCGAGAACGGGCTCAGGAGATGGAGAGCAGTGGAGGGGCAGCGGATGGCTCCCTTGCAGAGGGAAGAACAAACCTCAGCACCTGCAAGAGGGGGGAAGGGGAGGTGCCAGCAAGAAACGTCCAAACGCGGGCAGCGGGTAACCCAGACGGAAGGGATGAGGAGGGCAGCAGGAAGAGGCCATTAGACCCCCAGGCCCAGACCCCCAACTCTGAGCACCCCAGTGATCATCTCCCCCTCGCTCTCCCCTTCTCCCTCCACCCAGCCTGGAGTGTTCTTCTCTAAAGAGCTGACCGGGGGAAGCTGCAGACAGAGGCATGAAGGAGGGCAAGGAGGAGAAGCCCACCGGACGGAGGGGGTGAGGGAAATTCTGCATACGAACCCCCTAGCAAATGCCTCCCAACCCCGCTGATTGGAGATGTGTTTCGTTTAGAAACATAATCTCAGGCTTGTGGCCACCAGAAAGAGACCAGAGGGTATAGAGAAAATAAACAAAAAAGCATGAAAAATTTCAACAGAAGGATTTGAAGATAAAGTGGAAACCTCCAAAGAAAAGCAGGACTCAAAAGCCAAAGAGATGAAAAAATAAGGACAATAACCTAAGGACACTGTCCAGAACTATCGTGTCCTGATGAAATGTCTCCAGAAAATGCCCCCACAGGGAATGAAGCCCACCCCTTCCGAAGCCTCTAACGGTACAGTTCTAGAACACTGGTGGTGAAAAGAAGAGCCTGTACTATTTCGGGGAGAAAAAAAAAGCAAAGAAAACAAGTCAGTTTCCATATAAAAGCCTGATGCTCAACACCAATGAAGACAATGGAACAATGGCTTTACATTTCTGAGTGCGTTTCAGCCTCGACTTCATTCAGTTCTATGCTCGGTCAGATTATTAATGAAGTGGGAGAGTCGGGGGGAGGAGGGGATCACATTTGCATTCAACAAGATCTTTCAAGGTCTGCCTGCCGTGACCCCTTCCCCAGGAGGCGATTGCCGTCCGTGCTCCAAGGCAATGAGCGAGTGACTCAGGACAGAGGACCTGGGGCCAGGAAGCAGGAGAGGGGCAAAGGGCATGGCCAGCGGTGGCCGAGGAAGACCCAGGGAGCTGTGGTCGGAGGGCCCCGGAGGACTGTCCCCAGGTGAACCCGGACCGCAGCGATGAGCTAAGAGGCCTGAGCCCATGCAACATCGTATCGAGAAGCATTTTAAAGGACCCTGAAAAGAAGAAAAGAAGCGAAAAAACGGTGCAAGGAGAAAGATGTAACTGTAGCGTCCTCTTGGGCTCAGCAGCAAACGACAAATAAATATTTCCGTAATGAAAACGCAGTAGACAGGATGTAAGTAAGTGAAACCTCGGTGATAGGAAGAGGAAGTGGCAGATAACATCTGAAAATGATACGTGAGCAGGGAAGGAAGGGATGGAGGCCCTGGGCAGGCCCAAGGCCACACGGAGAGCCTCTGAGCTCCGATCAGTTCCGCCTGGACCCGGCCAAGTCCGCGTCGAAAGAAAAAGGTTGGAAAGACCCAGCCCAAGCCAGAGGGAGAGTGAGCTCTGGAGGGTGCTGAGCGGCCCTGTCCATGGCATCCACCTGTGAAGGAATGGATTTCATCTGAGGCGTGCACGTGTCACTTTCGGAATTTTTAAATACTTTTATTTCCTAAATAAAGAAGGTGGTGCTTCGGCCTTTTAGGAAAGCCTTTACCATGACTTTAAATAAGAATATCAAGCACTAGAAGAGAAGCAGTCCAGAGACGGAAGACGCTGATGTGGCCTTCCCATACTAGCAGTCAGCAGCTGTGCGTCACTGCAGGTTGCCCAGGACCAAACCAGACAGAGTCGGACCTGCATTACCACCATTTGTCCACCATCCAGAACTGAAATATCAGTGCTGACATGTACACATAAGGAACTGTTGGACATTGAAATTGGGTCTCAAAAGAATTGTTGGCCCAGAAAGAAACTCACTACACACTGATTCATTTGCCTGTCACCATAACCATTATTGCTTGTCTCATTTTCGGTTCTTATAAGTGTATTTCTAATAGCACATGATCTCACTCATCTAGGGAAAATAATGAACAACATAGACTGATGAACAAGAACAGACCCAGAAACAAGGAGGCATCGATCGGACTGTCGGGCCTCAGGGGGAGGGTAGGGAAGGGTAGGGGTAAAGGGGGAGATCAACCAAAGGACTTGTGTGCAAGCATATGAGCCTAACCAGCGGTTAAGGACAACAGGGGGGTGGGGGCATGTGTGGGGAGGGGTATGGGATGGGAATGGGGGGATGAGGACAAATATGTGATACCTTAATCAATAAAGAAATTAAAAAAAAAAAAGAATATCAAGCACTCCAAAATCCTGGATCAAGTTTTAGTGTTAAGTAAGATACAATGAAAACAATAGATACGATAGACTCCCCCCATAACTCTGTTAACTCTAAAAGATATTATCAGTGCTCGCCTTCGGCAACCCATATGCTAAAATTGTACGTGTGATTGATGTTGGCTGATGTTGGAGTGCTCATTCGCCTGAAGTGGATAATTGTTCTCAAGATGTCAAAGCATAAGCCAACCAAGAGAGAAAGCCAAAACTTGCAAGACAGAGGAAGTATCAGGGATCAGGTGAACTGTGTCCAGGAAGCCAGTGAAGAAGAGGGCAAAGAGGAATGAACAACCTAATTGTTGATGAAGACATCTTACAATAAATAAAGAGATCATATTTCAATGCCAGCGCAAGCCGCTCTCAGAGCTTGGATTATGAGAAACCTTGTCCCACCCCACCACGTTGCCCCCCCACCCCCCACCCCCACTCTCAGTTTGGTTTTTCCAAATCTGTACAGGCTGCCATATCCATTTCCACCCTCTAAACTGGCCCAAAAGAAAACAAATTAGCTCCCATAGAAAATACTGGTTCCTAACAGCAATGAAGACATGTGCTGAGGAATGAGTGAGTGAGTGAATGAATGAATGAATTCAGGAGTAGCCAAAGAATGAACACCTTGTTGGGAGGTGTTTTTTTTTCCCCTGAGGTTTTGTAAAATATAAATGCTGCCTTGTTGTAGAAGATAGACACAGCTCACATGCTAATTCACAGGGAAGAGGCACCTGACAGAAAAATGTTAAACCACAAAGAAAGTGCAAAGGGAGGGAGCTGTTTTACATGCTGCTTGCTGAACACCTAGAAGGGACTACCACCCCAGGAGCCCCAAGTGGGGGGTAGGGTAAGGGGCATCACCCTCTCAGTCCCAGCACCCCCACCATAAATGCAGAGATCAAGACCCTCCCAGACCAAGGGGCTGCTTCCTGCCGGTCAGGGGGCGAATCCCAGGCCCGGGAGGACGGTGAAGACACAGCTCCCGCTGTTTGGAGCCTCTGAGCGAACGAGCCCCAGCAGGATGGGCTCACGTTCAACTCTCAAGTCCAAGGCTGCAACAGCAGCACGGAGAGAGGGAGGCTAGTTCCCCAGCCACGGTGGGTCCTCAGGTGCCGTCTGACCTGAGTGGAAAGGGCTGGAAGTCCCGCCGAAACCGGTTTGGCTCAGTGGATAGAGCGTCAGCCTGTGGACTGAAGGGTCCCAGGTTCGATTCCGGTCAAGGGCACGTACATTGGTTGCGGGCACATCCCCAGTGGGGGGGTGTGCAGGAGGCGGCTGATCAATGTTTCTCTCTCATCGATGTTTCTAGCTCTCTATCCCTCTCCCTCTCTATAAAAAATCAATAAAATATTTTTTTAAAAAAAAAAGAGTTGTAAGTCCCGTGTGCCTGGCACTGGCCCAGACACGTGGATACACTGGGGAGAAGACAAAGATCTCAAACCTTATGGAGCCTGCATGGCAGAGGGGAAAGCCAACAATCAGAAGATGAATAAAGAAATTATACAAGAGACCAGATAAATCAGTAAGTGCTCAGGAGAGAGCCGCTGGATGAACCTAAGAAAACGGAAAGCAAACCAGTACAGGTCCCATTAAGTAATGGAGGCAACAGTGAGGTTCCCATGTTCCCACAACTGCCTTCGTCCGCTGTGGAGATGAACCCTCACCAAACTCCAGATGCCGTGAGTCTGATTGTGAAACTCAGTTGGGCCGACTTCCCCCCGTGCTGGTGTCCTCCTCCGCTTTTCTAAATTAGTGACTTCGAACTTACTCGAGGTTTTACTTCCCCTGCGGCCAGACCCACCAGCGACTTCCCAGGCCCTGGAGTCTGCATCCTGGCTCTGTCCCACCGCACTGGCGGCCATGGGCAAGCTGCTGTCACCTTCCAGCCACAGCCCCTGGGAGGATGGGCATCATCCTGAGGCTCCTGCAGACAGGTATGGGCGCCTGGAAGCGTCCCCTTCCGGGACCCCCGCCTCCTCAGGCACCGACAGCGAGGCAGCAATCCCTGCACAGGAGCAACCACAGGCACATTCCAGGCGGAAGGACACAAACCTTCAAGAAGTCACAGTCTGGGGGGAGGAGCAGGGGGGCAGAGAGGGGCTGCCGGGTTCTGGAAGCTCTGTCTGTAAGATGTGGATGAGCTAATGCAACCTATCACATGGCTTTCCAGTGTTCACCCTGGTGCCCAGGTTCTCCAGGTGTGGCCCCACCACCTGCCAGCCTCCAGTACGGTAGAGCCAGGCCGAAGAGCACAGCAGAGCATGACCCTCAGCCATCTGGTCTACCTTCACGCTCCTCTCCAGGAATTCCTCCCCACATGCTGCCCCCTCCTCCAGGCACAGGGCCCCACCCCCAAACTCCACTTCCATGTCGTGTTGGCTTAAAAGTCACTTCCCCTGGGGGCTTTCCAGACTGCCCGCGGCCTGTGCTCCCAGAACCTGCACTTCCCTTTCCAGCCTCACTCGCAGAGGCTTAACCAGCGGCTTCCCTTCCCAGCGCCTGTTCCCCAGTGAAGCTCATCTGTCTGGTCCCTCGTGCTTTTCACAAGGCCTGGCCCTGAGCAGGCATTCCACAAACATCGTGAAGGTAGACCAGATGGCTGAGGGCCGAACTGAAGGACACACCAGTATGGTCTGCAGGGAAAATGATGGGGGGGCCTTGGGGCGCTGGTCCAAGTCCCAGCTTGGCCAAGGAGGAACCTAGCTTCTCGGTTTGTCCAGTGATGGGAGGGCTGGCCAACCTCTAGGCCCCTCTCACTTCCAATACAGAAAGAGCAGGCGGAGGGGTGGACATCTGCTCCCCTGCTTGACTCTGA
The DNA here is from genome assembly GCF_951640355.1 of Cnephaeus nilssonii. Classification (NCBI taxonomy): domain Eukaryota; kingdom Metazoa; phylum Chordata; class Mammalia; order Chiroptera; family Vespertilionidae; genus Cnephaeus; species Cnephaeus nilssonii. Next base: position 56,750,782 of record NC_137087.1, read on the forward strand.
GCTAGGGTTTCAGGTGGTGCTGGACAAATCAACGGCACAATCCAGCATTCATGGGAGCTTGTCCCTGGGCCCTGTCCTGGGTGCCAAGGGCACTCCTGCCTGAAAGGCTGCAGCCAGCACCCTAGCTTTCCGAAGCAGGCCCTCTCTCCTGCTCTCCGAGGCCATTCACCACCCAGGAGGCTCAGGCAAAGGCATCCAGGGAACAGAAGAAGCCGACAAGAGTGCATGCCAATGGCCATGTCCTGGACGGCTTTGTAGGCCGACTCAGGAAATTCAAGCTCCAGGGACCCTACCTCAGAATCCATCCTTGCCCCTACAGAGAGGAAGGCCACCCGCTCCATCTTGGGGAAAGCGTGTCTGAGTCCAGAAGAGCCTTGGGATAAACCAATGGACATTTTCCAAGCTGTTGCCTGCAAACACGTGATGGCTGCTGGATCCCAGCTTTTGGAGACAGATGTGAGTAGCTGGCAGCCCACAGGCCACATCTGCCCACGGATGTGTTGTGTTTGGCAGGCAAGGTTTTACTTTTTTTTTTTTTTTTAATTCTACAATATTGGATGGTTCACATCAAATTCCAAATGTTTAGCTTCTCTGGAGAAATAGGCAGCACTGGGCTGAAGACGAGAGAAATGCCTTAGGAAGAAAGGCCCCTCAGGTTCCTAGGAGCAAGGGTGGGCACGTGAAGACCCAAGAGGGCAGAACTTGAAGCAGGGAAAGCCCAGGAGCCACCGATCCCCAAGTCAGCTCAGCAGCCAGCTGCAGCTCCTGGAGCCAGGGCAGCTGCCCCCTGAGGGCCCCAGTCCCCACCACTCCCTACAGCCTCACACCAAAAGCCTCACTCATGGACATTACTTCCTGGACCCTGTAAGCATTTAGCGGGTAGCCTCTTAGAAATACACAGTCAAAAAGAAAAAGAAAAAGAAATTCACAGTCCACAGGCCTCATCAACACCCCCAATCCACAGACCTCCTTCCCCATGATCTCCTCCACCTCCCCTTAACCCAACCTTCACTGGTAAAAATACTGGCTGACGTTAGAATGAAAGGCTACGGCCTGCAAAGAGCACATATCTACCCAGGAGGACAGTCAGACACGTTTTATGTGGGATGCCTGCCAACGACAGGATATTTCATAAAGATGTAGTGAATAATTGACAATCCATCCGAGGCACCCTGCTTTCATCGCCCCATCTGCTTGTCATTTTACCACGTCTGTACAAAACGCCGACATGTCAAACACAGGGGAGCATCCACATAACTTATTCACGAAGAAAAAAACCGTACGCGCTGATGAACTCTAAGTGACAAATCGTTATTTTTACTTTAAATATTTGTCCATTTGCACATTTAAACAAGGATTGACGCCCTCTTTTTCAATTTATGAATATTTGAGCAACACAGGATACCTAATCTGAAGCTTAAATCTTCCCCCTAAATCCAATATGGATCAGATGTCTTGAGGCAATTTCACAATATATTGGGAAAGGCAGCTGTAAGTTTATAAGGACAGAAAAAAGCATTATGGAGAACATAATTACAAAGTGGAAGAAATACCTGCTTCTTATCTTGTGTTTTCTTAAAATCTTCACATGCTAACCAAAATAAAACATTTTCTTCACTGAATTCCTTTTTTAAAAATTCCTATGGATACAGAGAAAAAAAAATGCATAAAACAGTATTCTACTTTAAAAAAACAAAAGAACATTTCCCTTCAAGGATTGACTTGGTAAAATCCAAAACATGAGCATGAAAATTCCACCCTGAAAAACAAAGCTTTTGTTTAATGTTAAAGCTAGAATTTCATATGCATTTGAACGTAATGGCTTTGACATTGTAAGGAAGAGTAAAAATGAAGCAAGCATCTCTTCACAATTCTAAACTAACAATAAATTACCAGAAAGTAAATTAATGTGGAAGATATATTGGTTCCTTCCAGACAATGTTTAAACAAAGTACATTCCTCTAAAATCAGGCCCATTTTTTAAACAAAACAAAAGAAAATATATTAAGCATGTCCAAAAACGTCATGGTGAAAACTATTTTAAGTTGGAGGTGTATATATTTCTCTTTTGGCAGATATTAGGGATTAGTGGCACAGAAAAGTGTCCTCCGTGAGATCTAGACCAAGTTCACAGTGGCCTGGTGTCCAGGAATATTAGTAGTCCTGCCTGCCTCCCCCCTCCTAAGACCCCAGACTTAAGGACAGACTTCGGTGGAACTCGGGCAGATACAGGGTACTCTTCAAATTCACACAATCTTCTTCTGACACCTGGGGTTACTGCTGGCCAAAAAAGTTATTTCTAGGCAGCACTGATGCTTCTCCATCCATCAGCTTCCTCTTGAAGTTCAACTTCACTCTGCCAGCTGTTGTCTTGCCTGTCTCACCCTGTTAATAATCCCAACACACAAAAGAACAACCCTTCTCCTCAGAGAGATGCAGCCTACCCCCTCCCAGGTATCACAGAGCTGGACATTCTTTGTAGATCCTGTCAATGAACATGGTATGTCTTCCCCATTGTCCCACCCCCTCTCATTCAGCTACATGAAACCCAGACATGCTCTGTGCATGGCCCTCGCTGCTGGTCCATGACTACCCATGACTTTCCATCTTGGCATCGACAGGTGAGAAGTTCTTATTCTTGAGTTGGGACAGTGTTAAAAAATGGCCTGTGCTTCCCCACACACCCATCTAAACCTCAATGAAAAAGGCAAACCCGAAATCTTTTCACGCCTTCCGGGTCTTCGAGCAGATTCTCCAGAGAGGCCGCCCACTTGGCTGTGCTGCTCTTGGGGTTCTGGTGGCTGCTGCTGGAACTCCCATCACCATCGTGGATGTCTGCAAAGCAAAGTTTAGACTGTGTGTGTGACCCATAGATACTATCATTTAAAAACATCTGCATATAATCACCATTGTGGCTAACAGATATTAAGTTAGGTGCCAGAATCTACTCTAGGCACTTAACCCAGTGAGCTCACTCTAGCCCTGACAATAAACAACCTTATGAAGTAGGTGCTACCATTCCCTCCATTGTACAGATGAGGAAAACTGAGGCTCCGAGCGATGAAGAGACTTGTCATTTCCTGACACTCCCCTTACATCCTTCCCCCACCCATGTGTCCACCGGCCAAGTGCAGGCAGCCCGCAAGTCTCACCCTCCCAGGCACCTGGGCTCAACAGAGACTCCTTCCCCATTACACTTTCTGTCTTATAATTATCATGTTGAGCTGTGACTATAGGCATGACTGACTCTTTCTCGTCTGAAAGCTCCTGTGCGTCTTCATCTTGTGTCTCCAGCATGTAGCTCATTGCCCGGCACACAGAGAAAAGTATGTACCAGGGCCGGGACCAGGCTGGGGCAAAGGAGGCCCTGGCCACAGGTGCAAAATTTAAAGAAGCTGCCAAAAACACGCGGGCATCGAGATAAGTGATATCTTCATGCGATATTTTGAAAAAAAATAAAAATGAATGCAAAACATCCCATAATGAGCAAAATACCAACACTGAAAGTAAAGGCAGGATCGTTATTACTGATTTTTCCTTTTCCCCCGGGCTCCAGCATGGCTCGGCATCACGCTGTGAACTATGTGCGTGGACCGAAGGATTGAATGACTCTTTGTACCCGCCCATCTGCTGCCCTCGCTCACTCCAGACACCTCAAAAGCCCCTTGACTAAGGGATAAGGAACAGGGGATCTCCAGCGCGCATACGTTAGCTACTTGCCTGAAGGAGGAAACACACCACAAACACGGCTCAGTCTACAGGATCTGGCCCCGTCCTGGAGTCCAGGGAAACCATGGAATGTACTTGGGATGAGCCCAGGTTTCACACCCAGTTTGGCCGATTCAAACTGTGTGACCATGGAATAAAGACACCCCCCACCCCCTACAGCTCAGGTTCCCCACGGGATTAAAAGAGGAAGCATCGGGCACCTGGACGCTCACAGTGGACTCCCAACAAATGTTAGTTCCTCTCTCCCCTTCCTTAAAAGACTGTATCCAGTGAACTATTTTTGTAGCTAATACTTTTTTCTCCATTGCCTTTTTTCTTTCTTTCTTTCAAAGTAGAGACGTTTCTATAAGGAAAAGTTTGAATCTAGGAGGAAATAAGCTTTTCATGAAGAAATCGGCCAAACTGGGGGGAACACTTTGTAAAGTACAGGATTGTCTAACCCAGTGGTCGGCAAACCGCGGCTTGCGAGCCACATGTGGCTCTTTGGCCCCTTGAGTTTTTAGCCAAGGCCAGCTTAGGAGTACCCTAATTAAGTTAATAACAATGTACCTACCTATATAGTTTAAGTTTAAAAAATTTGGCTCTCAAAAGAAATTTCAATCGTTGTACTGTTGATATTTGGCTCTGTTGACTAATGAGTTTGCCGACCACTGGTCTAACCACTATGCTGTACACCTGAAACTAATCTTACCTAATAAAAGAGAAACATGCAAATTAACCATCACTCTGCTACACCCACAGCCAATCAGAGTGAGTATGCAAATTAACCCAACAAAGATGGAGGTTAATTTGCATATGCAGGCGCAGAGCGGTGTGAAGCCTGCTATGAGGGGAAGGGGGGGCAGCGGAGGCAGCTACTGGGGTGGTGCTCCAGACAGAAGTGAGGACTTGCCGGCTCTGGGCTCCCAGGCGGCCCGGGAGCGGGGATGTGCCGGCTCCCAGGAGGCCGGGGAGCAGGGACTTGCCAGCTCCCAGGTGGCTGGGGTGGGGAGCGGGGACTTGCTGGCTCCCCGGCAGCTGGGAGTGAAGCCAGGGGCCTATTCTTGCACGAATATCGTGCAACGGGCCTCTAGTACAGAATAATGTTGAATGTAAACTGTAATTGAAAAATAAATAATAAATCAGCCAAGCAAATGACTTGAAAAGGATACATGAAAAGGCCTTATAGATGTTCACCTGTGATAACCAGGGTGTTTGGGGAGGAAAGTTGTATCAGAATACATTGGACTTAGTAGTAATTCAGCTTCCGTGACCTCTCATGTTCTACGGGGGGGGTTAACACACGCTTTACTTTCTCCCAGCAGCGGGGAAAACTACTTGGATTTGAGACCGTCTCGGGCTGACCTGGGTTAAATTAGGCGGAAGCCAGGACCCCCACGGAAGGCTGTGTTTCGATGCGCACTGGTGATGGAGCGCGGGAGGGAATGGTTTGGGACAAATCCATTCCTTTAATTGAGAAGCGAACTCGCTGGAGCACATCACAAATGGATCTGCCGCCTCTGTAAAGTGAACCTTCAGCTCGTGGCTGCTACATTCGGTTCCTGCACTCTCTGCAAATGCTAGCTGGAATGGCAGGCCGAGGAGCACTGGGCTTCTCCCCAGCGAAGTGTAAATCAAATTAAAAGATCGTTATGAGAAGACATGTCCGCAACAGCGTTCGCTCTGCCAGGCATCTCACTAATTTACTCTTCTGTTCTTGACCCCCAGGGCGCAGCTGGTCAGCTGACCCCATTTCCCCGGCAGAGCCCCTCTTAAGTAAATAAATGTAGAGACACAAGATCGCGGCTCCAGGAACAACCTTAGGCGGCTGCGCACGTCTCCCGCTGTTGCAGAACCACCGGTTGGGCCCTACGTTTTCACCCTTGGCCTCCAAGGATCCCAAAACTCTTGACATTCTTTTCAATCATAAACCAAACCACCATTTGGGTTTTCACTGACGTGCTATCATGCACATACACACACTCGACGGATTCCCATTCAGCTAAGAGTGCCCTGGTTGACGGAGAGGTAAGGCAGCTGTCCGCACCCCTGGACAGCTGCTACCTTTATTTCATACTCTAACCCTATTGCATGCCAGGTTTCCGCAACAGCTTTCATTTGAACGAAAGGTTTTACAATTCAAAACCCACTAATGGAATCCAGTCGCCTCATTTTATGGAGCCTGCGAAATAACAGGTGCACAGGGCACCTGTCCTATGCGAGGTGACCCAGCTAAGGAACGGCTGGATGGAACCCGATTGTCTTTCGATTTGATTCAGGCTCTTGGTTATGCCTTCTTTCCTACAATCCTTCTTGATTGGTATTAATATAGATCGATCGGTCTGGACAGATCAGCATTTGCAAACTCCATTTCCTTAACAGTGTCTCTCTTTTCCAAGTCATTATCCCTGACCTCCGATGAGACTGAGCAGAGGTCCACTCCATGGGGCGCTGCCCTAGAGACGGCCCCCTAACTCAGCATTTCTGTTTCTCAGGGTCTGTCCCCTGCTCAGCAGACATCCGCTACTTTCCGGTGTAGGTAAATAAAGGTTTCCTAAGCCATCTCAGTTCACTCTAAATGTTATAATCAGCCCAATAATGCATAGGAGATAGAAATAACCTTTCTCCATAGCAAGCTGGTTTACTCTCTGGACTTAAGAATAAAGCAGCCGAAACCGGTTTGGCTCAGTGGATAGAGCGTCGGCCTGCGGACTCAAGGGCAGGTTCGATTCCGGTCAAGGGCATGTACCTTGGTTGCGGACACATCCCCAGTAGGGAGTGTGCAAGAGGCAGCTGATCGATGTTTCTCTTTCATCGATGTTTCTAACTCTCTATCCCTCTCTCTTTCTCTCTGTAAAAAATCAATAAAATATATTTTAAAAAAATAAAGCCAACTTAAAAAAAATAATAATAAAGCAAAACCCGGCTTCCCAACTGCTGGCCCTTAGAGCCACAAAGGCCCGAGACTCCTCTCTCCTTCTTCGTCGATTGAAGTGTCCATTGGAGATGGATTCCACAAGAAGGTGGGCTTGAATGCACAGGTGGGAGAGAAGTTACACCTGTTTTTTCAAGAACCTCAAGCTGGGAAGGAGTTGTTGGTGACAACATCTGTTTCAAGTTTGTCCAGCTCTGTTTGCTTTTCGTTGTTCTTTAGTTCAACTGTAAAACATTTTTGTAATGAAAAAAGAATGGTTTCTGTACCTCTTGGGCTCTTGAAAGCATTTTAGATCTTCAGGTTTTTGCAGACACAATACTTATTTTTCAATAACTTTATTTTCAGATTAATCTGTCAGTAGCTAATAATAAACAAGTTGTTTACAATATTCTCTCCTCATGATGACTCTCTGATGTGGTTCATATTATTCCCACTTCCCAGGTGAGGAAACTGAGGCACAGTAACATACAAGGTGTCCCAGCTAGGAAATGGGGATCATGGTCAAGCCCAGACAGTCCTGCTCCAGAGTGCCTGCCCTTTAGCACCAGGCTGTCCTGTCATTTTTACTCTTGATATCTGCTGATCTCCACACTCACAGAGGCCAGAACCTGACGGCCTTGAAGAGATTACAACAATTACACTGCAGGGAGAGGACTGAGAAAACTGGGTAAGAGTCCAATTCTGCGCAGACCAAAACTCCCCGAAGACTGTGCCAGAACCGTCTAACATGCAAACACATGTACGTGCACTTTCCACCTACATCTATGCTGCTCTGTGTGGCTTCTGGCTTCAGTAAAAGCCATTGTGTCACAGACGGCGTAGCCTCCGGTGCAGGTGGCTGAGGCCGGGTGCCTGCAGCATGTGGTGCCATGCATTATTTACAGCTGCCGTGATGTCATCGCTGCCAGAGACCTTCTCCACACACCACCTCCCTGGAAATCCATATTCCAAAGGCATCTGCAACGCTCCTCAGAGCTGAATGCTTACAGTAGGGATTCCTGCCGCTAGTCTGCAGGAAGGTCTGGGCAGGGATCCTGCACTGGCAATTTCCCCAAGTCACATAATATCTTAGTGAAAATCTCAAAATCCAGCGCCTTCAACAGCAGAGTCAACTTACAACCTCCAAGGGTCTGTCCCAATTACCCCCAGGGCCCCCAGCATATTAAACATTCAAGCCCAGGAAAAGACAGGCGTGTTCATCCTAAATTCTAAAGCGGTTTGGTACAACACACACACACACACACACACACACACACACACACACACACGTGCGCAATACACCATACTCCTTTCAGATACTCAAGGAAAGTACACACCCCACAACACGTATTTCAACCCCACATCACCCCCACCACATCAAACATGCTACATTTTTTAAAAAGTCACCCCGACTCAGAAGCAGCGAGTGCGTTCGTTAGGACCCGTGATCTACTGCAAGGTCCGGAGAAACTGGGTCACGGAAACACTCTGTCTTCTAAATACCACTCAGGCGCTGGTCAGCTCCGGTCTCTAGCTTCTGAGAATAATTACCCAGCAGGCACGCAATTCCCTGGGCGGGGAGGTCTGCGTGAACTGCAATTAGCCGAAAAGAATAACAATAAAAAAAGTGTGCAAGTAATCATAACAATAGCCAGCGTCCAAGAGCGGAGCGGGCAGCGTGCAGAGGGTTGGCTCGGCCCAGAAGCGGCATCGCGGCCGTTTCCCAGGAGGCCGGAGGCCACCGAGAGAGCCTCGTGCTCAGGCTGTGCCTCCGAAGGCCACCTGGGCACCTGCCTGCACCCCACACGGCCCGGCCCCTGCCCGCCCTGCCAGCGCCCGGGGTGGGGGGGTGAACCGAGGACACCTGCCACAGAGGGTGGGGCCGTGCTTACGTTCCATGCTCTGGGGTCCGCCAGGGAGGTCCGGGCAGCCCCAAACCCCACTGCCTTCTCAGAGACGCTTCATGTGAGACAGGCCGGGGGCTGCAGGCCTCCCAAGCACCCTTGGGTCCGAAGGAAAAACAAACCTCAACATCCTCTTTTGAGTGGACTAAACAACAGATGGCCACTGGTTTTCAGTTTCTACCAGAGGGAAGGAAATAAGACGGCCGGGCTGTTATTTGTAGCCTCCCTGGAATCCTCACTCTCTAGGCAAAGGCCCAGAAAAAATAAACCTACCCCCCAGGAGCCCCGTCTTAGGGGTGAAAGCGAAGACCCTGTTATGACGGTTTCCACTTTCCAGAAGCCCCCGTGCTTCCACCGGAGCCTCATATGTATTCCTAAAGGGGCCCTCGCTCTCCCGCTGTGTCACTCTCCCTTGCCCGCTACCTCGAGGCGCATAAGTGACTTCCCTCCAGTATCAGCCGGGTAGACTGTGCATTTGTTGAGAGTAAGAGCTGCGTCTTTCTGCCATTTGGGGGCAAGCAGAGAGGAGAAGGACAGCTGTAAAATTAGCCGGCATTTCCTGAGCACTTACTAGATCCCCATCTCAACTTCCCAACAACCCTTGGGGGTCAGGTGCACTGTTGGTCCATTTTACAGATGAGGAAACTGAGGCCCAAAGGAGTGAAATAACTCGCTCCAAAGGAGCAGGCCAGGAAGCAGACGAGTTAGGGTTCAACCTGAGGCCGTCTGGCTGGAGAGCCTGGAAAGGAAGGGGCTGTGAAAGATGTAAAAAAATGAGAGGGGCGGGGCCACTTTCCTCACAGAACTTCAAATTCACTGAGAAGCTGAGACCAGGAGTTCCCCAACGGCCATCTATCCGCCTGCAGTGCCGCAGGCAGGCGTGAAGTTTTCCTCCCTGGTCCATGAAGAAATGAGAAGAAGAAGAACCAAGAGAGCCCTGGCCGGTTTGGCTCAGTGGTCTCATGATGGGTCGTGGGTTCGATTCCAAATCAAGGGCACATGCCTTGGTTTGCAGGTTCAATCCCCGGCCCTGGTCAGGGATCGTGCAGGAGGCAACCAATCGATATCTCTCTCGCATACTGCTGTTTCTCTCTCCTCCCCCTCCCCCTTTCCCTCTCTCTAAAAATCAATGGAAAGAATACCCAATGGAAAGAACCAAGTAAGCTGTGTGGACAGAGGAAAGACAGTCTGGGATTCTGGTGGGGTTTTTCCTTTTTGAATAGACGATTACAGTTATGTACATGGTGCAAAATTCCAGGGCTGCAGAAGGGAGGACGGGAGGGCAGGTCTTCCTCTCCCCTCCACCAGGGCCTTTCCCTGGTAGCAGATCTTGTGTAGCACATAGTTCTCCACATGAGATTATATCTTTCCTACTATCTGGGGAGTTAAGGCATCCTGGCATTTGTGGGATGATAAAGATGGTTGATGATGGCGTTGCTTTTAACGTCCCATCTGGAGAAAGGAAGAAAGGAAAAAAAGAAAGAAAGGAAATAAAAAAGAAAGAAAGGAAGGAAGGAAGCAGGCAGGCAGGAAAGGAAAGAGAAAAGTCATCTCCATATTCATTCTCTAAATATGTATCTATTTTTTAATATCCTTATTGATTTCAGAGAGGAAGGGAGAGGGAGAGAGACATAGAAACATCAATGATGAGAGAGAATCATTGATGGGCTGCCTCCTGCACGTCCCGCCCTGGGGATCCAGCCCACACCCCGGGCCTGTGCCCTGACCAGGAATCGAAGTGTGACCTCCTGGTTCATAGGTCCACGCCCAACCACTGAGCCACGCCGGCCGGGCTAAATATATTGTAATGAGATGACCAAATAGACACGGTGTGAGGTAGCTCTGGACTTGGGGCAGAGGTCTGAGTTCTCTGCTCTGTCCCTTTAGAAATGGGCAGCTCCGGACACGTCCCTGCCCGGGGCGGGGCGGGGGGGGGGGGGGCTCTGCAGCTGCCCAGGGAAGGTGCAATGGACAGGCTGTGTTTCGGGGAGACAGAGGGGGCGGCAGGCAGCCTGGAAGAGCAGGTTTGTCAGACAGAGGACGCCCTCAGGAGCCAAGGCACAGAGGTGGGGGGATGTCTAGCCACCCAGGGGCAAAGCTGGGAGGGGGAATGGAACTGGGCAGGCCAGATGAGGGGTCCCTGAGCACCCCGCAGAGGAGAGAGAAAAGCTGACCCACACGCAGGGCCCTCGAGAGATGGGAACTCGCTTGGAAGGGCGCTTTGCCCCCGGAAGTCTGCAAGGGACTGTTTCAGCCCAGCGGGCGCCTCCTGACAGTGCTTATCGAGGAGCTGCTGCTGTCCCCTGCCTGGGCCCCTCGCCCCGCAGCCACCGCTGGGGCAGCCGTCGGGGAGAGCTATCTGGGGGAAGCAGAAGAGGCCGGTGAGAGTAAATTTAGTATAATTTAAACAGCAGGCTCCCAGAGCCCAGCGGGGGGAAGGGGACTGGGGATGACTCAACCGCAGGAGGGAAGTGGCTCGGTTCGCCCAGGAAGTGGGCACCTGTCTAGGCTTCCAGAATTCCTCACGGCGAGGAAAGGCGACGGCCGTCCAACTACAAAGTCAGTGAAAGTAAATACAGCACCACGAGCGCCTCCACCCCCAGTCTACAGGCCGCCCGGGGGGTGCTCAGCGCTGACACCGCTGGCTGTGCGCTGACCACGCCCGAATCAAACAACGCCCGAGCCCAGCCCAGCCTCTCGGTGCCCCTGCCCCACGCTCCCTGAACCCCAAGACCAGGGCCAGGGCCTCCCTGAACCCCAAGACCAGGGCCAGGGCCTCCCTGAACCCCAAGACCAGGGCCTCCCTGAATCCCAAGACCAGGGCCTCCCTGAATCCCAAGACCAAGGCCAGGGCCTCCCTGAACCCCAAGACCAGGGCCTCCCTGAACCCCAAGACCAGAGCCAGGCCGTTCTGCAGGGAGAGTGTCCCAGGCGCCAAGACTGCTCTGCTGCTCGATTGTTAAAACAAAGGCATTAAAACGGCTATGTCAACTGTCATCTTTAAATAAAAACTTAAGCCCAGCAATAAATCTGAACCTGGACCCAAAAGTTTAATGGGATAATGCATAACAGGACCGGGGGAGGGCTGAGAGGCCTGGCTGGCAGATGGGGATCCCCCCGCCCCTCCCGGGGATCCCCCCGTCCCCCAGACTCGGTCAGGTCACAGGCCTGTGGCTTTGGCCTTGGCTTTGCTTTTCAACTAAGCAGCATCACAGTTGCCATCAATAGTGCAGGTGGCTGCAGGGGGGACAGGGTGGGTGGGCAGAACCCTTCGGGGGGTCTTCACACTTTCAGGGACATGAGAAGCACCTGGGGGGCTGTGGACATGGGGCCACTCTCCCTGCAGCCTCGGTCCCCAGGACTGAATGGAAGGGTCAGGAGAGAGCTCCTTCCCCCTCCACCCCCATGTGGTTGTTGAGCACATTTTGAGAAACCTCAGGGAGGAGAATAAGGGAATTCCACTGAAACCTTGGAATCAGGGGCTGGGAACGCCAAACCCTCCGCTCAAAAACAGTGTCTCCAATAAGAGAAGCAGGAAAGGTCCAGAGTAAAAGGCGCTGGGAGACAGGGCTGCAGCCAGGTCCAAACCAGGGGTCCTGCAGGGTGGGTCCTGTTTTTGTGGGGCCACTTTAAGAAAATTAATTCAGCCCTAGCTGGTTTGGGTCAGTGGATAGAGCATCGGCCTGCAGACTGAAGGGTCCTGGGTTTGATTCCTGTCAAGGGCACATGCCCGGGTTACAGGCTCAATCCCCAGTCAGTGTGGGGCTTGCAGGAGGCAGCTGATCAATGATTCTTTCTCATCATTGATGTTTCTATCTCTCACTCCCTCCCCTTCCTCTCTGAAATCAATAAAAATATTTTTTTTAATTTTTTAAAGAACCACACACACAAAATCAATGCAGGGTCCCATGGATCACGTGGCTTAGCTTCATAGTACCTTTGCCTCGGGGCCCACATGCCGCCTTTCTCACTGGCTCCTTCTTTTGCTGGGTGAGACCCAACTGGCAGGACCTGATTTGTCTTTTCCCATCAGGGGGGCAGACTTTACACCTAAACATCGTAAGGAAATCCAGCCCTTGGACGCCAGGCATCCAATACCAAATCATGATTTTTTAGCTACTGATCTCGCTACCAGCAACCTAACCACATTCTTTCAGGCTTCAAATGCGTTGTCCTGAAAGAGGTACATTCCACTGGTGTCCCTGAAACTGCCCCCAATCTTTCTGGGGTGCAACCTGCCCACATGCACCAGTACCCTAAAACCATGTCTGGGCCATAACTCCGTCATTCTGTTTGGAAGGCTTCAAACCCAAAATGATCCAAAGCAACCAGTAACCTGAGCAGGGATGTTCGCAGCAGCTCTGTTGTAAGAGGAACAGGGGGCGATAACAGCCAACCACACTCGAGTACTTATTATGCGCCAGGCATTGCATGAGGGGCTTCTTATGTGATAGTGCATTTAATCCCACAACTCTATGAAGCCCACTTTACAGATGGGGAAACTGATGCAGAGGTGTATTGGCAAACCAGCTCTCCCAGAGGGTGGAGGGAGAGAGACTTGATTGTTAGCATTTACCCATTTCCGTGATATAAATATCCAACAATAGCCCATTTCAAGCTAGGTATGGTTTGGCAACCAGCTCCCCAATTTCCCAACAATTTAGCAGTTGGCTCAGGGGTCAAGTAACTTGCTCAAAGTCACTAAATGATCATCAGGAGTTTAACTCCTGGGAGCCAGGAGTTCAACTCCAGAGTGCAGGCTCCGACTGCTGGAGGGAATGGCTAAACTGAACACACACAAGGAACTGCTTGGGCCCGCAGTCCACACGACCATGTTTCCATGACCACGAACACTCAAACAAGCGCCTTACAATAACCCTGTGACGTTCCACTTCATTAGGGTTGTCCTGAATATTAAATGCAGTGATCTGCATAACCAGACGAAATCAGCTCCAATTAAGTGCTCAAAAAGGGGGAATTCCCGGCTGGTGTCGCTCAGTAGCTGAGGAACGACCTATGAACCAAGAGGTCTCGGTTGGATTCCTGGCCCAGGCCCATGCCTGGGTTGCAGGCTCGATCCCCAGTTAGAGGCAAGCAGGAGGCAGCCGATCAATGATTCGCTCTCATCATTGATGTTTCTCTCTCTCCCTCTCTGAAATCAATTTGAAAAAAAATAGATGTTTGTTTAAAAAAAAAAGTAGCTATGATTATTCCATTTTGTAGATCCTTATCTGCATAGACAGAGAGCGGTTCCCCAGCTCCTAATGGTGGAGATAGGACTCAGGACCCAGCCAGTCCGGATCCAGACCATCCTCTAACCACAATGTCCCCCATAAAGTGATAGGAGGTGGAAAGAGGGTAGGGACCATGTACAGACTCAAGTTATTCTTGAAGTGGGAGGCAGCAGAAACGCCTCCCAACTCCTGAGCCAGCAAACCTGGCTCCTTCCTCACCGACTGTGTGGCCTGGGGCAAGTGACCTCACAGCTCCCGCCTCAGGTCCCTGGGCTGGGAAGTGGCCGGGACCATACGTGTCTCACGGGGTGGGCCTCAAGGCGAAGGGGCAGTTCACAGCGCAGGGTGGGCACAGGCCTGGACCCACATGGAGCTCTCCAAGGGGCGTAGCTATTATTACGAACCCAAAGGGTGGAATCGAGGACATGGTTTCATCTTCACTGTGGGTGTTTGTTTATTTTTGTTTGGTTGGTTGGGTTTTGTTTTTTTTTGTGGGTTTTTTTTTTTTTTGTCCTATCAGGTTGCCTCAAATTGTAGCTCAGGCTGGTCCAGAGTGACAGCCAAGACGAGCCCTTTGTACCTAATGTCAGCGCTTCCCTGGCGCGAACGACAGCGGGGTCCTCTCCACCCACCCTCAGATTCACGCTCCCTCGCGGCCCCCCATTTTGACGGCAAGGTTCAGGGCTGAAGGCGCCCGGCAGCCCGGGCCCGGCTGCCCAGTCGGATGCCCGAGGTCAGGTGGCGCCGCCTCCGGGCGCCCTGCGGGCATCCTCCGCACCAGCGCTCGCTGCGCAGACAGACCACTCCGGAGCCCGGGGAACCCGCGCGACGTTCAGCTCTCGGAAGCCCGAGCCCACACGAAATGCAAAGTTTGGGGGTTTCTGCATCTCCTTTTCTCCCAATCACTGAAAAGAAGCCTGCTCTTGTTCCTCCTCTCAGCCAAACTTCCTCCCCGGGTGCCTCCGGGCTCTGCGCTCCCGCCGCCGCTGGGACCGCGGGGCGCGGGACGGCGCTGGAGAAGTGGCGCGGGCGGCCGGTAGCGCCCAGCCGCGCCCAAGTCCCGGCGGGAGGGAAGGATGCTCGGCGGCTCCTCGCGGCCCCCGGGGCGCCCCGACCCCCAGCCCGCGGGCCCCGGGAGCAGCTTACCTGACGGCGGTCGCTTCCTGCTCAGCCGGCTCACCGCGCGGTTAAACATCTCCGCGGGCGCCCGGGTGAGGAAGGGGGAGCGGCCCGGCCGCGCGGCAGCTGAGCGAGAGGAAGGCGAGGAGGAGGAGGAGGCCGAGGAGGAGGAGGAGGAGGCCGAGGGGAGGAGGAGGAGGAGGCCGAGGGGAGGAGGAGCCGGCTCCGCGCCGCCCAGCCGCCCTCCCCACTAGACGCCGCGTGGCGCGCTCCGTGTGCCCTGCCCGCCCACCCGGCAGGGGCCTCGCAGTCCCGCCCAGGGGTGCCAGGGCGGGCCGGGGTGGACCCCGCTGACTCCCAACGCCGGGACCCGGCCCCGCGCCCCGGATGGAGATGCTCGCCCCGAAAGAGCCCGCGCCCCCGGGATTTAGGAACCCTGCCCAAGAGGTTCGCGCGCCCCGGGTCCCTTCGCCGCTCCTGGACTCGCGGAGCTGCCGCCCCGGGCCCCGCCCGTCCGGCTCCCAACTCCAGCGTCCACCCCGGGGCGCCCTCTTCCTGCAGCCCCCAGACACGGCACGGCGCCGCGGGCGCACCGGCAGGCGTGCGCCTGGCAATCGGCATAACATGTGTCGATGCCTAACTTTTTACCCATTGGACCCGCCTCTTTATTTTCTGTGTTAGGATTACTGTATTCTCCGGGGAGGGGTGCTGCAGGAATTCCCCGCGGGGCGGCCAGCGGGGTCACCCCCAGGTTTCCAGACTGGGATGCGGAGGCCTCGCGGTTCTTCAAAACCTGGGTGCGGTCCGTGACCTTCGCTTTCCCGCCCCCACCCCCACCCCCGCCGGGATCCTGGATCCTCGCGCTCCCGCGCGTGCCCACCTGGGGGCTTTGGGGGCGCTGGGCACACCCGCAAATGCCGGTGGGGCATCGCCAGGGTCCGAGCCGCGGTTCCCGCAAGAGGAATGAGCCGAGCCTTCGCGGGTGGGCGCCCTCTCCCCGGGGCGCACTGCGCCGATGCTGCAAGTTGGGCGCCTTCTGCCCTTGGCCTTGAGGCTCCGGGGGCGGACCTCGGGGCAATTCTGTAGGAACCCCATGGGTTCCATCGCCGAGTGATGCCTCTCCTTCGCACAGAGACTGGCCGGGGACACTGCTCTAACTTTGGGGACACGTGGCACGCCTTCCGGTAGAGCCTTTGCGCTCAGCGCTCGCCCGCGCTCCGTTTCTGATTTTTTTCCTCTCCAGCCGCCAAGTCATCTGCTCAGCGCCCGTGCGCCGCACTCTGATCTATTATCTCGTTTCTTCTGCAAAACATCCCGAGAAGGCATGTCATTAGCCCCATTTTCTTGAGCAGTTGCTTTGCAAAGAATTGCCTTTCTGGCGAGTCTTATTTTTTTCTCCTTGTGATCTGGCTTTGTCTCTAAATTGGACTTTATTTTTAGCTGGGCTAATTGCTATTTTTCTAAACCGATCCCCAGTTATTGCCCCCCCTTTTACCCCCCCCCCTTTCGCAATATTTTCTCTAGTTGGCACTTTCTTTTATATCTTCCATTCTGAGCTTCCCGTGCTGCTAATTTTTCCTCCCACCCTCTCAGTCCCGATTCACCCCATCTCTGGCCCTGGGGTTGCGTCTCATTTCTCTCGCTAGACTTCCCCTCACAGCCAGTTTCCTCTGAGTCTTTCTCAGCACGTTCCCTCTCTGCTCCTGGGAGAGGCTTTTTGGGTCCTGAAGGTTACAGGGGTTTGGGGCTGCAACTCCACGGTGCTTAGGAAAAGGGTTAGAATCCAGCTCAAAAGCTCAACGTTTTCCTTTAAAACATTTTTATTAAACATTAAATGCACCCCCAAAAGTTAATAATATATGCAAAATGTCAAACCATGACAAAGCGAACCCTCCCTAAGCCCACCACCCGTCGTCTCCAGGGGTATATCTTCCCATAATGAGGAGAACAGATGGGAGGAGGACAGAACAGCCCCTGGAGACCAGAGCAGTTGGGAGGCTAGAGCCGTCCTGAGCGGGGACGTGAAGGGGTCTGAGGCAGGGTGGGCTCAAGAGGTACTTAGGAGGAAGCCTGGTTTCGGTGGGTTGTCACTCTCTAGTTGTGTGACCTGGCTAAATCCCGATCTTCCCAAGCTTCCGTTTCTGCATCTGCAAAGTAGGCTGGTAATAACTGTAGTTATTTGTATTCCTAGCACCAAGCCTGGTATAAGATGGCACAGAAAACTCATAGCCACTGTTGTTAATTCTGTACTGTGTACGCTTCGTAAATGCCGGCAGAATGAGTATTTTGTCAAACTTGGGGCTGGAACCCCCCCCCCCCCCGTTTCCTTCTTGGGAGGAAAACGATAAATGATGGGGATGTGCTAGAATCCATGCCCATACTTCCCGGGACGAGGGGCAGCGCGGGCCGGGGTCTGAGTCTGAGCCAGCCCGATCCCCGGCCCCGCCCACGTTCCAGCGAGCCCCGCCCCCGACCGCGCGCGCTCCGCCCACGTTCCAGAGAGCCCCGCCCCCGACCGCGCGCGCCCCGCCCACGTTCCAGAGAGCCCCGCCCCCGACCGCGCGCGCCCCGCCCACGTTCCAGCGAGCCCCGCCCCCGGCTGCGCGCGCCCCGCCCACGTTCCTGCGAGCTCCGCGCGCGCGCCCCGGCTGGCGACGTGCGGGGCTGAACGGGCCGGGCGAGCCGCCCCGAGCCTCGTGCTCCCGCGGGCTCCGGGGTCGCTGGGGCTTCGTGGCCAGGGTGGGGGGTCCCTGCGGGGTTCCGCCCGCTCCCTCATCTCCCCGGCGCTTTCTCGCTGCGTGCGGCGCGGCCTGCGTCTCAGCCGGAGACCAGGGACAGAGTGAGTGTTGGCGGGAGCGGGATGGGACCGGCCGGGAGCCAAAAGCTCGATTTCAGAAACGTCTCCCGTGGTTGGCGGCCGGACGTGGGGCATGAAGCTTCCACTCCGTTGTAATGGAAGCGAGCGGCGATGCTTCAGCTACAGGCAGCGGTCTCCCCTTTGGTACGAGTAAGACTTTTAAACCCCGGCCAGCCCCGGATCCAGGTGCGGTCAGGCCCCGCATCCTCATAGCAGTGACAGAGGCATCTGTGCAGCGTCCCTCCCTAGAAGGTGACAAGTGACCCTGACCCAGGAAATGAGGCGGCCGGTACAACGGGCAAGAAGTTAGGCCCCGACCAATGGTATGCAGGTTGCCCGGTCCACCCCCTGCCTTCCTGAAAACACACACACACACACACCCCCACACCACACCACACCCCGCCCCCTGGTGCGGCCTAGGACAGGCTTGTGAATGCTCCTGAGCTAAGAAGGTGGCCAGGACTTTCTGAAATAAAGTGAAAACAGAACAGCTTCATGTCACTCTTGCTGTCCTGTGAGTGTATCAGTACGTACAAAAACAAAGACCCATGGTTAAGGTTTAAGCACACAGTTTAAATGACAGAAAAGACTGTCCTGAAATTGCTAGAGTGTCTTGTTTTGTGTGTGAAGATCTAAGCGCCAGTTTCCCAGGTGCACGGGATGGAAGACAAGTACCCAGCCTCCCTGTCCCTGGAGCCCGAAGAAAACACACTCACTCACAGCACGTGATTCGGCGCCGCCTGTGGTTTGCACGTGGCTGACGGTGCCCGCCATCCGAGCAGCATCGCCCACGTTCCGCAGATCATCTCAGCCCTTCACAAACCCTGGTCGTGCGTCTGGGCACAAAGAGAACAGCGCACTTTGGCCCCTTCCTACCCCTCCTGTTCGCCCCTTTGGTTGAAGGGCCTTCGTTCAGACAAAGCAGGGAGCGAGAGACCAAGATGTCTTTTGGTAAAGCAGAATTTCAAAGTGATTATTGATGGACTTTAGAGTTTAATGTTTTTTTATCCTACTCAGAAAGTTTAAAATATTGGTAAGCTGCAAATACTACCACAGAGTCTCTGAACATGTATTTTAGAGTCTCTTACAAAGAATATTCTAGGCCATTTGAGGCAGGTGAGGTATAGTAAAATAGGTAAGGAAATTGTATTTGAGTCGAGCGATCTGGGTACCCATCCTGGCCATATAGCAGACCAGCTATGTGTCCCTTAACACAGCCTCCTGGGATTGGACAAGAAAAGGTTGCCACCCACATTCAAGGGTGTGGCATTCACAAGCAATCAACAGGAGAACATGTGGTACAGAGCCCAGCACATGTAGGCACACAAAAATGTACTCCAATCTGAATTACCCGCCCACAATGTTGTCTCAACTAATAATAAACTTTAGTCTATACGCAGTAAAAAGAGACATTTTTAAAAAGAAACTATAGAAAGTTGGCAGGGTTAGTAATAGTGATGCGATTGCCAAGCAGAATGAAGAGAGGCAAGTAAACTGTTAGGACTTCTCTGGAAGGCAGGAGAGGCTGGTGTGTCAAGATGCGATTTGGTAACATATGTAAGAGCCTTCAAAATGTTTATATACCCATTGGACTAGTGAATAGTTCTACAAATGGTTATTTATGCCAAGGAGAGAATAAGAGATGCAAAGACTTATGTGCAAAGTTGAACATTGCAACATTTCTTTTATCAGTGTATTTATGGTAGCTATTAATGCCCATTAATGGAATGACGAAGTTACAGTAGTATCCTATATAATAAAGAGGTATTATGCAAATTAACCCTCATGCCTCACAAGATGGATGCCTATGACCGGGCCAGCAAGGGGGGTAGTAAGGGACACCCAAATGACTGAACAAGCAGGCTGCGTGGGGCGACCAGGCCGGCGGTGGGGGGGGGGGGGGGGTTCAGTTGGGGGCAACCAGGCCGGCAGGGGGGGCAGTTGAGGGTGATTAGGCTGGCAGGGGGGGCAGTTAGGGGCAACCAGGCTGGCGGGGGGGGGGGGGGCGGTGCAGTTGGGGGTGACCAGGCCAGCAGCAGGGGACAGTTAGGGGCAACCAGGCTGTCAGGGGGGCAGTGAGGGGCGATCAGGCCTGCAGGGGAGGGGGGCAGTTAGGGGTGACCAGGCAGGCAGGCAGGTGAGTGATTAGGAGCCAGCGGTCTAGGATTGTGAGAGGGATGTCCAACTGCCGGTTTAGGCCCGATCCCTGGCAGTTGGACATCCCCCGAGGAGTCCCAGATTGGAGAGGGTGCAGGCTGGGCTGAGGGGACCCCCCCCCCCCCCGCATGAATTTTGTGCACCGGGCCTCTAGTATCCCTAAGATGGAATATTGAACAGTTTTAAGAACTGTGTAAAGAATATTTGGTGATGTAGGAACATACTTATAATGAAGCTTTCATTGAAAAAAAGCAGGATACAAATATAGAGAAAATTTTCTGTCATGGAGAGGAGAAAATACAGTCAAAAACTATGCCAAATGTTACTAAATACAGTAGAAAACTATGCCAATTGTTACTAATACAGGCATACATTTTATTATGCTTTATGGTGCCTCACAGAAGTTGTATTTTTTACAAATTGAAGGCAAGATCCTCTACCAGCAAAAAGATTATGACTCACTTTATTGCAGTACTCACTTTATTGCAATACTCACTTTATTGCAGTGGTCTGGAGCCAATCCACAGTATCTCCGAGGAGGCATGCGTGTATTTTTATCTCTAGATGATGGGATAATAGGTGAGTTTAATTTTCATTATATTTTCCTGTTTGGCAAAATTTCTGCAGTGTTTATACCTTTAAATCGGGAGCGGGGGATTCGGTAGTTGGAAACTGGTCAAAATCTCTGCTGGGTTTAATCTATAAATATTTAAGCTCTCGTTTCTACACCAGTTTTGCTTTCTTTAATCTCTGCATTTCCCCTGGGAAAGGCAAGCAGATGACTGCTGTTCCCACCTTGTATTTCAAGTCACGCATTCAGGCCATATCCCAGCGCAGGGATCTTGCGAGGTGAGCCTACTACGCTGCAGGTCAGGAACCGGGGGCCCAGGTAGCGTTAGCTAGGACAGGCCAGGACCTGGTGCTCGGTTTCCTGGGTCGTCGGCAGGTGGTCTTCCTGGTATAGCACTCCATCCTGTGCCACGCTGCATCCGTGACGATACACCCCAAAAGGGAGGCCTTCATGTATTTTTAGATTATATGGCGATTCCTGCTAAGCAAGGCAGATCCATTCTATCAGCATTTGGTCATACTTGCATGTATCCAATCTCAAAACAAAACCAAAGCTCCTCTGGCCCTGGCCTGGAAGTTCCGTTGGTTAGAGCATCGTCCTGATATGCCAAGGTTGTGGGTTTGATCATATAAGAATCAACCAATGAATGTGTAGATAAGTGGAACAACAAGTTTCTCTCTCTCTCTCTCTCTCTCTCTCTCTCTCTCTCTCTCTCTCTCGCTTGCTTCCTTCCTCTCTCAATCAATAAGTAAAATTTTAAAAAGACTTTTCTCTTGCCCTATTTCACAAAGCACTTTTCAGCAAAGTGCCTCGAATGAGTTGATGAGTTGTCCCCTCTCACTGTCTCCCCTTTCCCTCCTCCCACTCTCCTCAACTCCCTCTGGTCTGACTTCCAGCCCCACCCCCCACTGGACTGCTCTTGCAAGGTCACAGTGACCCCCACCTGGGGAGTCAGTTCTGCCGCCATCTTATCTGACACACGGTCAGCCGTGACCCTCCTTCCCCCTTGAACCAGCACCTTGAAGAGTGCCTGACACACAGTCAACAACGAGTTGATGATCAAGAGGATACTTACCCCCTCTGTCCTGCGACGACACTGAGGTGACAGAAAAGACATGAAAAATAAGGTCTATTTTATACTAAGGTACAAACCCACCAGGACCAGGGGTATGGAAAAGGGGGCGATAATGGAAGAGAGGTTTCAGCCAAGCTGAGCACAGACGGCAAAGCACAAACTGACTTCGTCAGAGGAAGGAGCTGCAACCCAGACGCAGGCAGCTGGGGGCTGGGGAGAAGAGGCCAGCTCACCTTCGGACTGAAAGGCACAGGGCAGGCCAGGGCTGGAGACGGGCCCTCCCACCCACCCCAGGAAGCCAGAAAGTCTCGTGGGAAATGTGGAGGCGCAGAGGTTGTGGATTAGGGGCCACTGGCTGAGCTGGGAGGCCCTGGGCTATCCTGGGACAGTGCAGTGAGGGTCTGCTCTGGAATGGTAAAGCCTCTTCCCCTCCCTGTGCCCAGAAGGCCAGCAGCCAGTTGTCCTGGAAGATTTTAGTATCTTTTCCAGTGACATAATTAAAACCAAATACAATAGGTAACATTCAGGGTTCCCCAAAGTGAGCACGCCTACCTACTCATAGAGAAATACACTGTCCACAGCCCTTTTCACACACCTCCAGCTTTGAGAGCTGTTGACACTTCCCTCTCAAATATGAGAGGTATGCAAGGATCACAGGCATGTCAGGAATGCCTCCAACACGAGAGAGATCCCGACAAACCTATGGTAACAATTCAGGGGAAAGACGAGAGAGAATAGAATAAATCTTTTTTAAAACTATAATTAGAGAGAGAGAATAGCTCTCCCATCCATAAAACAAGAAACATAGCTTGGAATATGAAAACAAAGTGGGAACAAAACATGTCAAAAGGAGTTGGAAGAAGAAGTCAAGAAAATCTTCTAAAAATTAGAAATGTAAAATAGGAGAGAGAGGAAATAGAGATTCAGTCCAAGTATTAGGAGTTCCAGAAAGACATTACAGAGAAAACAGTGGAGAGGAAACCAAAGATATAATTCAAGAAAATCGCCCAGATTGAGAAGCACATCTCCAGACGGAAAGAGCTTGCCGAGTGGGCACAGTGACAGACCTACACCAGCATGAAATCTCAAAACGTAGACAATATCCACGAAACGTACCAAGAGCACCCTGCTGGTGGGAATAGAAAGTGATACAGCCACTTTGGAAAGCAGTTTGGAAGTTTCTTTAGAAGTCATGCATATACCTACCATAGAACCCAAACATTCCACGTCTAGGTATTTACCCAAGAAAAATGAAAGCGTAGGCCGATGCACAGACTTCTCCATGAATGCTCATAGCATCTTTATTTGTGACATCCCTAAACAGGAAACAACCCAGCTGAATGGAGAAGCAAATTGTGGTACCACCGAACCAATTTAAAAAGTAATGTTTGATTGATATATTTAACAATATGGAAAAATCTAAAAATAATTACACTCAGTGGGGGGGGGGGGGGGGGGAGCCATACAAAAAAGGATACATACTGTATGATTCCATTTGTGTAAAATTCTAGAAAAGCAAACTAACCCATATACGGCTGAAAGTAAAAGTCGTTGCTTGGGGATAGCAGGGATCAAGGGTGTGTGGTGGGATGGGAAAGATGGGTCTCAAAGGCGCATGAGGAAAGTTTTGGGGTGATGGATGTGTTCATTAATCTTGATTGCGGTGACAGGTCACAGGTGAATACATAGGTCAGAACTTAAATCGTGTGCTTTATATACGTGCAGTTCACTGTCGGTCAGTTACACCTGGATGAGGCTCTTTGTAGAATCACCTGTGAATTGGGAATGTAAAATGGTGCTGCCCCTTTGGAAATAGCTGGGTAGTTCCTCAAAAAGTTAAACATTGAATTACCATACAATTCAAATTCCACTTCTACATATGTACCCATGAGAAGGAAAACGAATGTCCACGCTAAAAGTTCTACACAAATGTTCACAGCATTATTGGTAATAGCGGACAAGTGGAATGTCATGGTCCCTTGGATATTTCTAATAGTGAACAATGTCTTGTGGACCTACCTGGTTTTTGGAAACTGCCAAAACCTGTTGGCAGAATGAGGTGGGTGGTAGAGACAGTGTGAAATGCTGGTGGGGGCGGATTTGAGACACCGCTCTAAAACAGCTGGGCCCTTCACTGGTGTGGCTTATAAACCCACCCAAAAATGACTTCAGAAGAGCCAGCATTTGGGAAGAGGATTACAGATGACTAGTTTTTAAGACAAACACACATTGCACATTTTTTAAATATAAAAAAATTGGCATGATTAAAAGGTTCACTTTATAAAAGCAATAGGTTACGTTACTAAAACTTATGACCATCATATAATACTTACAAATTTTCATCACCATTTATTAAAAAGAACAGATATTTTGTGAACTAATCAACTGTATAAGACAGAATTCAATTAAAAATTTAAATCATGTTTCTAATTGATATTTAAAATGATAAAAATTTAATGGTTTTTATTAAAAGTCTAATGGTTATTCATCTATGCTTATAAACTAACCTCTAAAACTCTAAAATGCTTCTCAAAATCATAAAACCCAACTGAGAAATAGAAAGCAATATTGAAAAGAGAGATCATTTATCAAAATGTTCCCTTTTCTGATTTCCAACTACCTTCTACTCAGCCATCACATCGCACCTAAAAGCTATTTTATACCTGTTTTTACATGTGGTTGTAGAAAATATGTGAAAAAGGATAGTAAACATATTTTTAAAAATCATCTGACAAAAATGCAGGGACTGCAAAGCATTCCATTCTTGCTTGAATTTTAGCCAGATGGAGACTTTCCTAAGTCTCTATTTCCTAGAATTCAGTGATGGGCAGCCTTTTGAGCTCGGTGTGTCAAACTTCGCCAAAAAACTGAGCATAACTCGGGTAGTGTGTCACTTTGAGGGAAAAACATTATTTCGCAAATGTTTCATCCTCAGGAGCAGCAAATGTTTCATCCTCGGCATGTGGCCGCCTCAGCGGCTGCGTGTCATCAGAAATGGCTACGCGTGTCAGTGCTGACACGCGTGTCATAGGTTCGCCATCACTGTCCTAGATATACATTGACCAAATTCTCAGAAAATGTACTTTAGCTCAGCTCACAAGTTTGATATTTTTTTCAGGTGTTAAAGGAATATTACATGCAAAGTTTTGCACCGTAAAGGAATAAAAAAAAGCTAAAATAATGTACAAAGCCATAACTCAGATTTTGAAGATACTTATAGTAAAAAACATGTGCATACACATATGAATAAACCTATGTGCCGGCATGTGTATGCATATATACATACACATATTTAAATGAGTTTGCAAGCAAGCTGAAAAGCCGTGAAGGTTGCTGGCACAGCAGCTGGACAAATGCATTTGAGAGACAGTCTGTACAACTTACATCTCTCAGGAGTAGGCATTCATTCCAGAGACCTGGCCATCGTCAGATCCAAAGTTTGAAGTCCAAAGATGTTTCCCTAAAAAGGAATTTCTGGTTATCAGGACCATCAGATGATCTCTGCTGATGAAGACAGGAGGATCCATTAACAGTACTTCCTGTCATATGCTTCCAGGCATAAATGCCAAGAGACTTCCCTTAGTAACATCAATCCCACACATTTGCCTAATAGGCTATCAAGGGCTCTTTTGGATCCAGTCCATATTCTGAAGGGATTTATAGATTCAGGCAAAATCTGTTGCCAGGCACTATCTTCAACCTCAGTCTTTCCAGCTGTTCTCAGCCACCACTCCCCTCAACCTTTGTCAATCAGGGTCACCAGAAAGTTTTTTCACCCTTAACATAAATGGCAGTAAATGCTCCAAGTGCAAACCTACAATTCTTAACTTTATAGGCTAAATGGATATGTGACCGTTGAGGAACAAAGACTATAACCTGCTACATTTCGCAGGCTTGTAGAATCTCCTGGTGTTGCTGATCTGCCTTCTTTCTTCGTGTCTAATATTTGTAGGCCTTTAGATTAAAAATGCCAGATTAGAGACACCAGGGTTGTGCATGCACAGAGGAGACTGTGAGGATGTGGTGAGAAGGCAGCCATTTTTTTAAAATTACATCTTTATTGCTGAAAGTAGTACATATGTCCCTTTTCCCCCCTTTGTCCCCTTCTAGCCCGCCTCACCCCCACCCCAGGCCTTCACCACCCTATTGTCTGTGTCCATGGGTTATGCATATATGCATGCAAGTTCTTTGGTTGATCGCTTCCCACCCGCCCACCCTCCCCTGCCTTCCCTCTAAGATTCCTCAGTCTGTTCCATGCTTCTGTGTCTCTGGATCTATTTTGTTCATCAGTTTATTTTGCTCATTAGATTCCACATATGAGTGAGATCATGTGATACTCGTCTTTCTCTGACTGGCTTATTTCACTTAGCATGAGACTCTCCAGGTCCCTCCATGCTGTCTCAAAGGATAAGAGATCCTTCTTTTTTACTGCTGCATAGTATTCCATGGTGTAACTGTACCACAGCTTTTCTATCCACTCATCTACTGATGGGCACTTGGGCTGTTTCCAGATCTTAGCTATTGTAAAGTGTGCTGCCATGAACATAGGGGCATATACATTCTTTCTGATTTGTATTTCCGGTTTCTTAGGATATATTTCTATTTCTATTTAGATGTTTGACCCAGGGATCACTGAGTCAAAAGGCAGTTCCATATTTAATTTTTTGAGGAAACTGTTTTGTTTTGTTTTATATGTTTTTGTTAATTTTTAGAGAGGAAGGGAGAAAGATAGAGATAGAAACATCGATGAGATGAGAAACATCATCAACCGGCTGCCCCCTACTGGGGATCGAGCCTGCAACCCAGGCATGTGCCCTGCCCAGGAATTGAACCTGTGACCTCTTGGTTCCTGGGTTAATGCTCAACCACTGAACTACATCAGCCAGGCTCCATAATGGCTGCACCAGTCTGCATTCCCACCAGCAGTATACTAGGATTCCCTTTTCTCCACATCCTCACCAACACTTATCATTTATTGATTTGTTGATGATAGCCATTCTAACAAGTGTGAAGTGATACCTCATTGTCGTTTTAATTTGCATCTCTCTGGTGATCAGTGAGTGACTTTGAGCATTTTTTCATATGTCTCTTGGTCATACGAAGTGTCTTTGCCACTTTGGAGAAGTGTCTGAGCCACCCAGTCTGTGGCATTTTGTTGTGGCAGCCCAAGCAAATTAATATGGTCATCAAAATTGGCCTTTGCCATTTTCCATCACTAATAATAAAAATAAAGGTTAACCTTTATTACCAAAATATATATATATATGCTGGATTAAAATCACCGTAAGGCAATGAGTCAACTGGAAACCCACTTATAGGCTGACGACTAGCTGAGATCGTAACTCACCTACTGTCTTAAGTAACTAAGTCCCATCACATAAACTGGACACTTGATGAGGCAAAGAAAGATGTGGAAGAGTGTTGTTTCTCAGAAGGAAAGGTATCTAAGAACAGCACCCAACCAAAGGGAAGCTGAGTACATTTACATGGAGACTCTGTCAGGGAAAAGAATTTGGAGAGGGGTGACACCTGAAAGGAATAGTATCTAGGCCCAAGCAGTAGTGATTCTCCTGTTCATTTCCAATGTGATGTATACGTTAAAGATGATATTCTTCACTGTGCTGAAAATACACAACAGAAAATTGACCATCTTCGCCATTAAAATTTTTTTAAAGTAATTTATATTTGAGAGAGGGAGAAGAGAGAAACAGACTGCCTCCTGCATGCCCCCTACTAGGGACCAAGTCTGCAACCTGGGCATGTGCCTTGATGGGAATCAAAGAAAGAATTGCACCAGTAACCTCTCCAGGCAGGGGATGAAGCCCAACCGAGCCCCGCTGGCAGGGCCATCTTCGCCGTATTTAAGTGTACAGTTCAGTAGGGTTACGTATTCACATTGTTGTGATACAGATCTCCAGAACATTTTCATCTTGCAAATCTAAAACTGTGCCCATTAAACAATCCTCTTTCCACCTCCCCCAGCCCCTGACAACCTCTACTCTACTTTCTTAGAAATTTGACTGCTGTAGGTACCTTGTGGAAGTGGAACCGCACGGGCCTTTGTCTGTGACTGGCTTATTTCACGTTGCTTAATGTCTTCAAGGTTCATCCAAGTTGTAGCGTGTCAGAATTTCCTTCCTTTAAAGGCTGAATAATAATCTATTGTATGCATATACATTTAGTTTATCTGTCAATGGACATTTGAGTTGCTTCTACCTCTTGGCTATTGTAATGCTGCTATAAATATGGGTATGGGTCTCTTCATATATCTGCCTTCAGTTCTTTTGTATGCACCCAGAAGTGCAACTGCTGAATCATATGGTGATTCTGTTCTTAATTCTTTTAAGAACTTCCATATTGTCTTTCGTAACAGTAGCACCATTTAACAATCCCACCAACAGTACATAAGAGTTCTAATTTCTCCATAGCCTCGTCAACACTATTTTCTGGTTATCTTTTCTCTTTTGGATAAAAATATATAGTATACTCCTGAACTCCACATTTATATATGTTAAAAAATAAGCAAACTAATCTATGGTCATAGAAATCACCAAAAGGTGATTATCTCAGAGAAAGAGCGGAGATTAGACTAGAAAAGAGCATGAAGGTCTTTGCCAGCAAGGTCCTGTTTCCCAGTCTTGGTGCCACGACACGAATGCGTCCACTTTGTGGACATTCAGAGCTGTGCACGTGTGTCATTTTCTGGGTCATGTTCTAAACTCCACAGACCAGGTAGAAGCGACTGCAGTAGTTCGTTCGGATGAAAGGTGGTAGTTCAGACTTGGGTAAGAATAGGGAGCAGGTGAAGACAAGATCTACAAAGTGACATGATTTTGTTGTTTCTGCTTTTGCAGTCTAGTAAGTCTAATAAAATCATCACCAGACTTAATGTCAAAATTACTAGTAAGCATTTGCTGGAAAGAGATAATAGATTTGAATACGGTTATAAATACTTGAGAGTAAATGCAAGTAATTTCCAGATACATTAATGTGAATTGAAAACTTTTGCATTTGACAGCACAACTAGATTCAGGGCACACTTAAGATCCAGCCAAACTAAGAGCATAGAAATATAAGGCCTTCAGTAAACATTTACCCTTCTTCACAGAAAGCAAAGTACACTTGAAATAACACACTATTTAAATTGTGCGCCCACATGGGGGTACCATACCGTGGAAGATCAACAGTTCAAACTATCTGCTGCTACAAGTCTTTTGTAAGTTGTCTTACTGTCACTTAAGAAATGTCCTTCTATTCTTATTCTCACTTAAACAAGACATTGCCTTCTGTTCTAACCAGTTAGCAAAGATGCTGAAACACACAGACCTGAGATGTCTATGTGCTGTAAGTATAAATGCCACTTCAAGAGTCTTAACTGTCACTTCCCATGGCTAGTTCCAAGCTGTTATACTCAGATGCTGCCTGTCCAGGAACCCAATTGTGCCTTGCTGGTAGCCCCTCTTCCTAAAAATTAACCCTCCCCAAACTAGCCAGCACCACGGTCCAGTATCACCCACACTCTTGAAGAGTGCTATGCAGGGGCAGCTACGTTTCCCACGTGGTGCGCCCAGATACCCTTTGAAAGATGCTTGACAAACTATATTGAGTAGCAATCACAGAGATCATGAACTCCAAAAACTAGTTTTTCTGGAAAATGTGTGACCATGATCAACAGGATTTTCTGCCCGACAAGAGCGAGAAGAGGAAAAAAGGAACCCCTGCTAATGAAATTTCAGATTACCTTCAACCACAACTGTGCAGCCTCAGAATCTGCATTTCAGCAAGCACCCAGTTGACTCCAATCAAGTTCTACTCAGATAGAACACCAAGTGGTGCTCTTGTTTTCCAAGGGAGACTACATGGGTACCTTTACTGCCTCAATTACATTCATGCACTCAGCACTTACTGAACATCTACCATGTGCCAAGTACTGTTCATGTGAGGCCTAGGGTTTGCATAGTTAGCAAAAAGAAGTCCCTGCCCCCATGGAGCTTACATTCGACCAGAGGGAGACTGACACAGCCAAAGACATAGAAGTAGCAAAGCAACCTGGGAACGGTCATCCATTTTTAAAAATAGGTGCTTGGTTTTAATAAACTAAATGTGGATTTTGACAGATATCCCAATCCCATTATTTTCCTGAAAATGCTCAAAGGCAGTATTTTAAAACAGTAGCAGTTGGCCAACATTCTAATACACACGTAGATAGACTAATAAAAACACACCTTAAGGAAATTAAATAAAAATGATCAGGGCCTATAAGACAAAAATGTAGTATTTTATTTTCAAAAGCATAGGAAGTCTCCTAGTTGTCTTGATAAAATGTGTGTGGTCTTAAACTAATATATCAAATATCAACATCCAAGCCCTGATTGTCATGCATGGTTTACTTCACCTGCCCAGGATCGTCTATTTCCATTTTAACACTCTTCGGAATCAAGAACTTCTCCCCAGTAGGAGATGGGCCATATGCTAACATATAACCCAGCTAAAGTAAACTAACTAAAAATGTTTTTGCAAGTTTAGTCCTTTTCAAAAAGAAGCAAACTAAAATTTATTAAAGGGGCATTCTCAATTTTGTTTAGCTATGTTAAGACTTATAAATTTACTTTTATGAGCAAAGGTAATCATATTAAACTCATGACCTGAATAGTCCCAACTCATAATTCAACCAGTAGCATGACTATGAAAATCTGAAATTTATACAATATTAGTATCAGTTCTCAGAACAGACACAGTTGTATAGGGCTACATTTTACCCAGAAGGTGTTGGGACTTCTCTTCATTGATAAACCATATTTTGGGGAAAAAGATGTAGGAACAGGAAACCAACCAACCAAAACAATCATAGTTGGGCAGGCCAGTGTGGTATCCAGCAAAGTCCGGTTTACCTCAGAAATGCAATTCCACAGTACCACCCCATAACCAGGCTCTGCACACTCGTCAGTTCACAAGAACGAAGCAGAGTCAGAACAGAAAAGCTAAACCCAGCTGCAGAACCAGCATGTGCACAGAGAGATGGCTTTTCAACATGCAGTCATTCTGGCTTTCCTTTACCAGCTATTCAACACACTTCCGTTTTACTCATGTTTGGTCAACGTTCCAAGCCGACTTCAAGCTATGAATCACTTTTCCACAGGAACATCTCAGTCAGTCAAATTTCAAAAAACGCAGCAGCCCTGGCCAGTGTGGCTCCGGTGTCGTCCGTGCACCTGGTTGATTCCCGGTCAGGGCACATGCCTGGGTTGCAGGCTCGGTCCCCAATGCGGGGTGTATAGGAGGCAGCCAATCGATGTTCTGCTCTATCGATGTTTCTCTCTCTGTCCCTCCCTCTCTAAAAATCTTTTTTAAAAAAAGAAACTAAGGTAAAGGCAACTACTTTATAAAGTAATATATAAACTTTTTTTTTTATGCAGCAATTTGGAAAAGTTAAAAAAATGTAGCTTATGTATTACAGCTGATTTGGTACATTAAGGAAGTCATATACACACCTTTAATCAGCTGTTACTCCAAGTGACATTCTTGTTTAAAAACCAAACTATGAATATTACGTGGACTACCCTCTCTCTTCCCTCAAACAAAAGCCTAAGTTGACAAAAGGGTCAATTACTATTAGTGCCCCCTTTCCTTTGCCTTAGATTTTTAAAAATCCAAATATATATATTCCCCCTTCTCTCTACTTCCTGTATATAAATCAAACTTCCTTCACATTTAGTCAATTCTAAAACCAAGTCATTTTTGCCCCTAAGAAATATTTACAAATTACCTTGTGAATTAGTTTCTAGCCTATCACTTAAGTTTCAAAACAGACGCAATTTAAGTAGCCCATATTTCATATTAATATAGCATTTAAATACCACGCTAACTATAATTGGGAATAATACAGTTCTTAAGTCATAATTATTCACTTTATTTTTTTTGTTTAAAAATAGCATAGATGGCACTCTAATTCACATTAACCTGTTTGAACACAATTAAGTAGGACATTTTATTACTACACAATAGCAGAAAACCTGCTCATTTAGACCACTTAAGGCTTACATAAACTAGTAAAAATATTGTTTATCTTTCAATGCATACTAAAAATGCAAAGTCTCCTTATAAAATTCAGTATTTAATATATTAAGTGGAAGCCCAAATGCTGACTTTCAGTAGGTAAGATTTAAGTTGGGCATACCAGCTAAAAAGTGTCTAGATAATTTACTAAATTTAGTTTTTATCTAAATGCAATCTTTACCACCAAAGTTCCACCTAGACATGGTAAAATAATGGTTTCCATCATTTGTGGACTCTAAATTAATGAGACTTTACTATATTAGTACTGAACAGAGCATACATTTTTAGAAGGATGCAAATTTCTACTCCTCCATATCCAGAAATTAAGATTTAATTCAACAAAGCTAATGGACTTTTAACACTTACATAGAACACAGAAACAGGTGTGGAATGTATGTACATTCCACATACTTTACTAACAAATTATAGTAAAATTGCTTATTTCATGGCAACCTGGATTATATAATAAACAACAAGAAAAGGCCACTTATTATAATGAGTGTAGTCTTTATTGAAAGACTTACTTCAACTGTGGTTTACAGCTTTGGCTTAAGTTGGCCAGTCGTTTTAGCCTGTTACTGCCAGCAGACATAAAAATCAAGTGGGAATGCCATGGGGGAAATAGCTAGTAGGGATTAGAGCACAGAAGATGGCAGTCAAAAACACATCACCAAAATCAACCTCAAAATAAGAAACATTTATTGCATGCCAAAGAATCTGTGCTGCTGTTTCTAATGAACATGGAAAAGGCAACGATTCTTAGGCTTAAATTGGATGAAAATAGCACTGATTTCACTTTGTTATGGTCGGTGTTAGCTTGACAGTTTTATTCTAAGATTGTGCATTTTGTTTGGATATTTAAAAAACAATTTACTATGAAATAACTTTCACTAACTGAACTGATTATGAACTCTTGTTCTCTTTCATATTAAGATGAAGGACACTTCAGTCATATGTTTACTATGGCAATATAATTAGTCCTTATACTTTTATTAATTCATAGAATATACAACTAGGAAATACTGCAGCTATATTTTAGCTGTTATCGCAATAAGCTAATTGATTTACTGGCAGACCAAAAAAGGCAAACTGAGAATTTAATAGGCTTTTATCAATATATTTTTAAGTCTTTAATTGTTCAAGTTTCACATATATTCAAGAAATTTTTTATTAGGAGGCATAATTGATAAAATTTGTATTTGAGTGTTCTCCTTATAAAATGTAAAATAACTTTTCCATAACATCCCCCAAAGACACCATGAACAAAAGAAATAAGGGTAAATTTTGTAATAGAAGAATGTAACAGATGACTACTACTGAGGTTAAAACTCAAGTGTCATAAAAAATTGGCTCAAAGATGAACTTCAGACTAATTTTTCAGGTATAGTAACATTTGGCTATATTTCTAAATAGGGGAAAAAGGGAAATACCAAAATTATTGTGGTTACCAATTTATAAAACCATCATTATTTCAAAGCTAATTATAAGATTGCAAAAGTTTCAATAATAATCTGTGGATAGTAGTTGCAACTTACTAAACTATAAAGGGTTTTCTCATTTTGGTGTCCAGGCCTCAAAACATTTCAAATATATTGCCTAAACATTTGCACCCCCTAGCTGTCAAAACTCAAATACATAGGATTTTATCCCTTTTACATTCCTGTTATGATAAAGTTCGAGGCAGATTTTATCCACATAGCCTGAAAAATACCTCAGAAACAAACCTCAGTCTTCTCCACCTGCTAATTCCTTTACAAACTGCACTCATACAGCCCAGCCTCTGTTCAGGCTTGTCATCCCATGCACACTACCCACACAGGAAAACAAAGGAACCAAAAAGAAAAGTCAAAGCGAAGAGCCAATCATAAATCGGCACATTGAACTGTCTAAATAAGATGTTTTAGCAATCTTGTTTAAAAAATTATTGGGCAAAATATATCTAATTTAAAAAACACCCAAAGATTTTTTAAAAAACACTTGTATTTTACAATTTATAGGAACCTTGAAATGGTTTACAAGGTTTTAATCAAGGTGTTTACATACCAAGTGATGTAAAGCAAAGGGAAAAAAGCAAAGAAAAAATCTAATCTGCAATGACATTTTAAAATGTATTTCTGCATCAAAGATTTATATGAAATTAAAATTAAGGCTTTTTCTGTATAGTAATTTGTATAATTTTAATTTTACATAGTAGCCAACCTTGGAAATGTCAGTCTTAAACATTCTTATCAATCCATTGCATTCAATGCAGTGGAGTGTGTTGTTACTTCAAATAATTACATTGCTACTTCTAGGTTGAAGCATGCTTTTTAAACACTGTAGTTAATATTTACAATGTATATCATTTAAACTTCATGTAAAAGCACAAGTATGACTGTCTGACTTTAATACAAACACCATACTTGGAATTTTCCCCCAAAAGTGAAATGTAATTTACTACAGTTTTAATAATCAACACTTTTTAAAGTCTTAAAAATATGTCTTAATGTGGATCACCAACATTTGCTCAAGTAACTCAGACAATGCTGTTCCTTATTTAGGTTGCAAAATTTATCAGTCTGGCTTCAGGTTTCTTTAAGCATAAAGTAAATATTTCCTCCAAAGCGACTCCAAAACCATGCATTTCTTCTCAATATCACACTTTTTTCTGCTGACTTCGAATGTGGTCCACCTCAGAGTAGGGGAAGGTAATGTCAAGATTCAGGATGAACTTATATGTGATTCCCAGTTTTTCACGATCCTCCCTTTTTTTTTTCCTCTTTTAAAAACAGTGAGTTAAAATACTGAGTAGCAAGATAAAAATGGAATAGTATCTAGTAATCAAAATGTATTACCCATTTCTCCTATAAAATTTGTAGTCAGAATTGTCTTTATTGACTTTATTTTAGTTTTTGTACACAAAGAAAAATCATGTTCATATCCATCATGAACAAAAACTTAAAAAGGCAGAACTAGAAGACATGTGTCCTTCACCAAAGCAAAGCTGTGCTAAAGGTTCCAAACATTTCCATTTTTAAAATAAATATTTCCATTTTCCAATGTCTACTTCCATGTCTTCAGAGTGTCACAGGAAACTGAAGCTATTGTGAATTACAATTTTGTTTAGAGTCCCAGCTCACTGTGTTTGGTAACTTGCCATACCATATCCAGCTTGGTTAGGAGGAGGTATTACCGGGGGAGGAGCTTGTCCTTGGGGAGGCTGAGCACCAAATCCACCCATCCAAGCAGCAGAAGGTGATTGACTTGAAAGAGAAGAAAAACAAACACTTCAGCAAACACAAGGGAAAATCATCTGTACATTTATACAAAAACCAAGCAGAGCTAAATCACAGAATACACAAGGAATCAACAAACCTACAACAAAGAGCAAAGAAATAATTGATACATAGCCAGCCACATATGTTGAATACATATTACAATATTAGTCTTTTATTTATTTATTTATTTATTTGTACTGATTTCAGAGAAGGGAGAGGGAGAGATAGAAACATCAATGATGAGAGAGAATCATTGATTGGCTGCCTCTTGCATGCCCCGCAATGGGGACTGAGCCTGCAACCCCCAGGAATATGCCCTTGACGGGAATTGAACCCGAGACCCTTCAGTCCACAGGCCAACGCTCTATCCACTGAGCCAAACCAGCTGGGCACAATATTAGTCTTAAATTGTTAAGAAAATACCCACAACTTAACAAACAAACAAACAAACACAAATAGCGCCCCTCCCACCCCCCCACCCCCCGGCTTGGCTCAGTGGTTGAGCGTTGACCTATGAACCAGGAGAATGA
Organism: Cnephaeus nilssonii; assembly: GCF_951640355.1. Taxonomy (NCBI): domain Eukaryota; kingdom Metazoa; phylum Chordata; class Mammalia; order Chiroptera; family Vespertilionidae; genus Cnephaeus; species Cnephaeus nilssonii. The sequence goes on from NC_137087.1 coordinate 56,786,164, forward strand.
CGGTTCAATTCCTGGTCAGGACATATGCCTGGGTTGTAGGCTTGATCCCCAGTAGGGGGTATGCAGGAGGCAGCTGATCAATCAATGGTTCTCTTTCATCACTGATGTTTCTGTCTGTCTCTCCTTCTTTTTCTCTCTGAAATCAAGAAAAATATATTAATTTTAAAAAATGACAAATGATTCAACACATCATCTACCTACCGTATATTGCACACTGTATATCAATTTACAAGAAATTTTAAAAACACAAGCTCATTTTTAAAAAAAGAAGGAAGAAGGAACGAGTGAAAATAAAGGTGGCTGGCCTATGGGGCTGAAAGTGCAAGGGACCAGCCCACTCTATCAACAAAGGAAAAAAAAGCAAGCTACTTTTTTAATCAGATAAATCTCTGAAACTCCTCACACAAGCCAACAGGTATAAATCATTACATTTCTGAACATATCTAGACAAAGATCTTTTCCACACCAAAATAAACAAGTAGATAAAATAGTACATTAGAAATGTAAATCAAACTCTACCAACTGCTTATAAAGGTAGCAGGACATACCAAACATTACCCCAGCCACCCTTTTCACCTAGGTAATAACATTTTTAGCACCATAAACCCCTTTTCGTAAGGTTTTTAATAGTTCAATATACTTAATTTAAATAGATTCTCCCTAGGAAAACACACTTTTTATTGCTTTTGTCAGAACCATATTTCTATACTGAAAAAACCCAAACTTACTCTACTCCAAATCCTTGTTGATTCCATGGTTGCCCGTATACTCCATAAGGCGGTACTTGCCACCCATTTGCCATATACTGTCCATACTGTTGTGGGTTTCCATAAACTTGGCTCCACTGACCCCACTGACTATAGTCAACCTAGGAAAAAGCAAATTACTGTTTTAGGAAACAAGTAAGAAATACAGTATTTGAAGAAAGTGGGAGACAAGGAAGAGAAAAACTAAGTAAGCACCCTTATGTGAATAGGACTCTGTTATTTATCATTGTCTAAGTTTATTGGGGTGGTGACACCTGTGAAAAGAAAGTATTAAGATTCAGTTAATACCACAAAATAATCACTTTTGAAATAGCATTAATAAAAGTCAATTGAAAGCAGATATATGCTTCATTTTTTAATTTCAGTTTCTAAAGTTTTTATGTAGATATATAAGATAGAAACCTTAAAAAGTGCTATGAAAAATCCAATTACCTGTTGGAAGTTTTTAGTCATATCAGGAGATTCTTTACCCCAATAGCATTTAACAACATGTCCTTCGATCGTAGTACCATTCACCGAAACAATGGCATGGGCTGCACTTTCGTGGGTTGAAAATCTGAGAGAAAAATAGAAAAAGTTTTTTTAAAGAACTTAACACAGTACACAGTACTAGTTTACATACACACTCGTTAGTTTATAAGTGTCAATTTGGCATTGGTATCCTAGAGTACATTATATAGGTAGTTTAAAGTTCTACATTGCAAAATAATACTAACATTAACAACCTCTGATACCTGGGGGGGATCAAATAATGTAACTGAAAGGAACAAATCAAATTTAAGAATAATAATATTACAGGTAGAATTTTACCTGACAAATGAATAGCCCTTCTCTGGAAAAACTCTTATTTCCATGATTTGTCCAAATGGTGAGAATGTCTGTCTCATAAGCTGATCTGAAAAACAAAAACATACAGATTATTCAAGGCTCACTTTTATCATAAAATTGGTACTAATAGTGATGAAGCTCCAGAGAGAAGGGGGTTAGAAAACCAAACACAATACCTGTTAACCCAGAAGCAATTCCTCCACAGTACACAGTACAATTTTTTGGACTTGACTGGTTTACTACATCTTCAAATCTTAACTGCTTAGTGTTATCTATATGCACAGAGAAAACAAAAATGTTGAGTGTTATAAAATGGATTACTATATTTTATTAAGAAATGCCTCATTTGGGGGGGAAAAAGTGAAAGAAAATATTTTTCTTCACGCTCTGATTTGATCTATATCAGCTGGTTCACAGCTCCAAATATAGTATTATCTCAAAGCCCAAAGTTATATTCAAGATGAAATGAGTCTTGCAATGCTAATAAAATTTTTAAGAAATTAAGATTATACCAATACATGACTTTGTGAAGTACCCATCATTTTAATATAGTAGATGTATCTTACTTTCTTGTGTGCTTTTAGGTGCAGGTGGTTTGCGTGTGGCCCAATTGGTTCTGATCTGACGACCACCCAGCCACTGACCTCCCATATGCACAATTGCATTTTCTGCATCCTATAGAGAAAAAAAGAGCAAGAGCAATTACAAACAGAAAATTGTGGTATATAAGACCCAGAAGATGAAAGAAAATGCTGGCAATGCTGGATCCAATAAATCTTACCAGTAAATTAATTCCCTGAGCATCCTAATCAAAACTGGACTAATATACTAAGAAAATTATTTAAATTGAGTGATTCATAAAAGCTATTATTTATAAATTTCAAAATACCAAGACAGCATTAGAGAAATTTATCATAATTCAAATATGCAAGAAAAATATCACAATCCCATTGATTAAAAAATAAAAAGGCAGAAATCCCATAAGACAAAGCTGTTTTCTAGTATTTTAATTTTATGGTTGATTTGTAATGTAACTTTTACTGAATAATATGTAAAAACTCTAATGTTATGGTCTAAATCACCTAACCCTGAAAATGTACATTCTAGTAGCAATGTATTGTAACTATAACACAAGATTAAAAACTCATTTAAGGCAGAAGACTTTCTGCATTGTTGGAAAATGCTGTAAAGTGGCTGTCAATAAAATATGAGTTTGGATTCTCAGAATTAATGCGAATTTGCAACAAATGCAATGAATCTAAGCAAAGAAAGTATACGACTCCTGCCCTTTATCTTACTGCTTCAATAAATGCAGGTAATTTAAGTTGCTGAAACTATTCTAAAATGCTGATGCCAAAGCCCACTTTATTATCTGATGTTATAGTTAATGCAAATACTTAGATATTTTAGTACTTCTTTCTTAAAAAACACATGCAAAAGTCAAGATGAGCTGCTTCAATTTCATTTAATATCCCAGCTACAAAAGTATGAATAATTATTAGAAGCTAAAACTGAGGTTTTCAAAGTTAAGACTAAATATAGTTTAACTTCCCTCCAAATTCTGAGACTACCTCATTTGTCCTACCCTTTAGCTTTACTTCTAAGTTACATCTTACCTTCACCAATGCACAAACGTAACTTTATTACTTTTCCTTATAATCAGGCTATCTTTTTCCAGCTATTTCCAAGCTTATGACAAAATGAATTATACTCTATTGTTAAGACATACAAAATTACATAAAAGCTGTGTTTGTAGTTTACACCTAAGACTATTCAAGTTTCAGATTAATTAATGACTAAATTCTGTATTAAACTTAAATTGAATTGAAAGAACGTACCAGTTTGTTATAAAAAGATACAAAACCATAGCCTTTGGATTTTCCAGTTGCCATGTCTTTAACTACTCGGGCATCCCTGTGAAAAGAAGCACAGCTAAATGAGGGAAGTAAGAGTCATCCTCAAAATAAAAACTAAAAGGAACCACACACACTGTATTGTGAGCATTTTTTAAAATAAAATTTCAGTTAGCCCTAATTAACTACAGTCATTCCTGAACTCTCCCTAACGCTTCTTTACCTGTTAGAAAAAAGCAGTAGGACAAAAACATGTAATAAACATGCAACCTAATCAAATAGCCTGTGCTTTCTAAACTAAATGCTCAAATCTGAAGATTAACAGGAACAATGGTTTCCTTTTCTAATATTCTATTGGCTAGTGTCCTCTAAGGTTTACTGATTCTATAAATTACTGTAACAATGCTAACTACTTTACCACCATGCAATCTCTAAATAGTTAAATGTTTTCTGCCTAGTGATACAAAATATATGAAATATTAAAAAATTGAAAAAGAGGAAAAAATAGGAATTAAAAAGGCATACATGGCCTGTTAACAGATTTCTTTATTTTTCTTGGTCAATTCTCTATCATCATTTTGGAGTTTGGGCAGCTGTAAATTTTGAAAAATTGACATTTTCAGAAATTTAAGAAAGGAGAATAAAAAACTAACAACAATGCTAAGCACACCAGTACGAAAACAACAAATTTACACAGAAATTTTAGTGAGTAAGTTAAAATGATTGGAAATATAGAACTCCACTGAATATAGAATGTTAAAATGTAAATACTAAAGTATATGTATATATAAATAATGTATAATAAGAATAAATAGAAATGAGAAAAAAATCTACAACTGAGTTCCAGTGTGCACAGTTCCTTGCAGTTAGCCTTCAAGATCCTGTCCATTCTTATGAGCAATTCTGCAAAATAACCAGAATGCTATTACTTTTAATTGTGACTTGGACTTTAGAAAAACTGCAGCTCTCAGGTATAAATAAAGATTGAAAAACAGCAACCTGTATTATTTTTATACTGATTTTCTACTTACCACATTTAGAGATTAAAAAGCAAAGCAAATATCAAAATAGAAAATTAAGAATTAAATATTTCTTTCAAATAAATTAAATCTATAGAACAACAAATTGTATACAGAAAAATATTGTTGTTCTTAGTTGAAATATATTCCTGTAAAGTAATACTAAAACGTATAATTTAAATCTACAGGAAATACATAAGACAAATAGATCTTAATCAGAAAGATAAATTACGATAAACATTTTATAGAATTGTAACCACTTTTAGTTTTCTAATATATTTGATCAAGTAACATACAGTGAAATTTGAGCATGAACTTTGTTAAAAATTAAACCACATTTGGGCCCTAACTAGCAGAATAAAACACCACTAACAAAACAAAAAACAATTAATCCAAATTTATGGCTCAGACATTGAAACTTCTTAATACTATAATAACATTTATCATTATAATTAAACATATACATTTTCAATTTAACCACAATATACCCCAGGATTTATCTACTTTCCCCCACTTACAAAAAGCTTAATACACAGTATAAATCACATTTATTTTAACCCATTATCTTTAACCACCAAATATTGAAAACATTCGACAAAAAGTTGGACTTCATAAGTTTTTACCACCCAAACATTTGCTTCAAAGATAACAAACAATCACTTAAAATTTTTAAACACATTATACACAGGATTAGATGAAAACAAGACCCCAAAACATTAAAATGACAACATTTTCAACAACATCTAATAAAAACAAAACCAAAACAAAAATCACACTAACTAGGAAAAGAAAATCTTAATTCTTATACAAGTTAATCATATACTATTGTGCCTATCACAATTGAGTATAGTATTGATTATGATACTTACGATATTTTACCAAAGGGGGCAAATGCTGATTTGATATCTTCTGTTGTAATTTCTGGACTCAAATCCCCAACAAACACATGGAAGTGATCTGAAATCAAAGCATTTGGTAATCAAATACTTAAGTCAGCTACTAAACCTTTTATTTATGTTTATTTTTTTATTTTTGCTACTAAACCTTTTATAGGCAACACGAAGGGAAGGGAAAACCCTACTTAAGCTGGTAATGCTGCCAGGATAATTTCAGAACTCTTCCACAGTAAAATGCAGCAGGAGTACTTACTGGAAGTATCTTTTTTCTGGCTACTTGGTGTTGTTGCCCAGTTTACTTTGACCTCCTAAAAATAAAGATTATATTTAATACAATTATTAGGGATATCATTAAAAAGCATAACACTTACCACTTATTAAATCATTTATCAAGCAGGATATTTTTTGTAAAGGTACTAAGGCTGAATAAAGCAAAACCATCACTCAGCAGAGCTGAATATTCTTTTAAAAACTTGCTAAGCAATAATGCAAACTAATTTGACATGCAAACACGTATGTTCATTAGGTGCCATTATTCTATTATCTTACCTTTCCCAAAATTTTTCTCCCATTCATAGCAGCTAATGCAGCAGCTGCATCTCTGTGTTCATAAAATTCCACAAAGCAATATGGGTCATTGCTTGTATGCTGCAAAACAGAAAATCCAACAGAAGAGTTGACCCTTCTGCTATCGGGTTGCTGAGAAGAAAATCCAGGAAAAAACATTACTGATAGCTAGGAATGTACAGGTGAGATTGCATAAGCTTATGAAAGCCTAACACTTTATAAAGTAAGAGTTATAGCTAGACCTGACTTTGCACCTCAGGATTCTGTTGTACGCCAACAGAACTGTCAAAGCAATATAGAAGTATGACTATCAGCATTAAATCAAAATACAGAATTCTAGTGAAGTATGATAAATATAAAACAGAAGTTTATATAGACCAAACAAAACCTCAGTTCAGATTTGATGGATAAGGACTACTTCCTTACCACTGCTCTCCTTTCCCAACAGAATTTTCAAAAGGATGAATTCTATGCATCAGAATCCTTCACTAACTGTAACCCATGACCATAAAAAATACAGAAATGAACCAACTTTACAAACTTTACTCCTATTAGCACTACATATGATGAGACGAGATTATATATTTCTTTTATAGATAAGAAATGAGAATAAAATTGAAAAAGTTCAAATTTATAACTTGCTATTAAAGTGAATTCCCTTTCAAAATATTCTAATGTATTGGAGATTCTATAAACTTTTGAATTTGGTCATCAAAGACCAGAAAAATAAACTAGTGATTGAGAAAAAATTTTCTAAAAATGTCTTTGAGTAAACATTTCAGGACAAAGCTACAATTTTATATCACAAAAACACTCATAAAAAATCTTCATTATATATATTCTACAACATTATGCCTGACAGTAGTTGGCAAATAGGTGTTTATAGATTATGAGAAAGTAGTACACCTAATTATATCATCTTACAACCTAAATGAAAGTAAATTTTATAAACCTGCAACCTAAATTGGAGTTACACAACTGTATAAATATATTTACATAAGGTTAAAAACATTCATCACTGTTCCGTGTAAAATGCCCTAAAAAAAAAAATATTTAAAATGTGGAATTCTAGTTGCACTTACAAAGGATAAAAATACCAGATAAAATAAAGATCTTTTCAACAATCACTGTTTTTCATCCCAGGAAAGTTTTAGAAGAAAAATCCAAAATAAGACGTCTAAAACAATAGTGGCGAATCAACCAGAGGCATTTCCTTGAGAGGGGAAAAAAAGTGTGATCATTAATACTGACAAGAAAACTATGGGCTCCCATACAAAATCCTACTGTCCTAGCAACATGAACGCTGTTCTTTAGAGGTAGGGAAAGAAAACGGGGGGAAAAAACTCCAAATCTTAAATTCCTCCTTTAAGAAAGTTAATATTTACTAGTAACATTCATTAAAGAAAGGATTTTGAATGTAAATAATAAACTAAAACAACTAGTCAATTTTTCCTTTTAGTCCTACCTTTTCTGCCCTATGGCCTCTAAGGAAAACACTGATAACTGTAGCAAAACATAGAGAAGTCCAGTGGTAGATCTCTAACAACAGACGTTAGTAAACTAGTCTACTCATGCACACGGTCTGCATGTTGATCTAAGCGGTAGTAGGCCGGACCCCATTCAACGTACGTAAACACGCACATTTATATATTCACACCACACTACATTTTATCTAAGACCCCACTGATTTCTGCCACATCTCAAATGTCAGATGTGTTAAAAAATGTTTACTAGATAATATACATTTATTATAGTATACAGGGAAAGCTAAACTCTAAAATAAACAGTATCTAAAGTAAAAAAAAAAAATCATAAAACTAAGGGTAAGAAAGGATTTTTAATATGCTGAAATGAAATTCATGAAAGAAAAATAAATGCCTAGGCAGTCTATAGCAGTGGTCCACAGACCACTGGTGGTCCGTACAGTCTGAAAGGTTGGCGACCGCTGGTCTATAGTAGAGTTCATGTCCTTTGGAAGCTTCCCACTTACACCACTGGCAAGTGACACTAAAATCAATTGTGTCCTTAATTACTATTGTCACCAATTTTTTTTTTAAATCCTTACCCGAGGATATAATCTTTATTGATTTTAGAGAGAAAGGAAGAGAGAGAGAGAAACATTGATGTGAGAGAAAAACATCCATCAGATGTATGTCTCCTGTATGTGCCCCAACCGGGATGGAACCTGCAATCTAGACATATGCCCTGACCAGGAATTGAACCCACAACCATTTTGGTGTATGGAACACCCACACTCCAACCAACCAAGCCACCCGGCCAGGACTGTTGTCATCAATTCTTATGGGATGACATAAAGATCAAGAAAGAGAAATACGAGGTCTTACAACTATTTACAAGTTCAACTGTGGGAGTTGTAGACTATGGATAAATTTTGAAAATTCACTCAAATCCCTCTACCCCTAAAATGGCTGTACATGCAGGTTTTTAAAAAAACACTTTAAATCATTATTAAATGTCTTGCAAAAGTTTCTAATGATTCTTTCCCCTTTTTCACATCCCATCCTCTTCTAAACCCACTCCAAATGGCTTCCAACCCAATTAAGCCACTGAAACTTTGTGTTACACTCACCAATGACCTCTGCCAGCTCTGTGATCCCTTTTCTGTCCTCATCTTGACTTTCAAGTAGAATTCAAAATAAGTGACAACCCCCCAAACACCCCTTTAAATATTCTCCTTTACCTTCCACTATACTCTCTTGGTTTTTCTGTTTCCTCACGGAGGCGGGGGGGGGGGGGGGGGGGGGGCGGTAGTTCTTTCAAAAGGTAGTTCTTCCTCCTTAACTCAGACTCTAAATGTCTAAGTGTTGAGATGCTCCGGGGTCCCTCTACTCTTCTCTACAGCACTCTCAGGAACTAGATGTCACCTCGTCCCATGGCTTCAAATACTACTGCAAGCTGGTATCATCAGCACTGGTCTCTCTCAAGTACCCAACTAGTTTATCCAACTGCCGACATATCCTGCCCATTTAACTGTCTAGCGCACATCTTAAATTTAGCATTGCCAAAACAGAGCTCCTGACTCCCACCACTCCCCCCATCCATCCTGTGCCTCCCCTAGTCATGCACTCTTTAGCAAGTAAATAGCATTACCATCCATATAATTGCACAAACAAGAATCTTAGGGTCGCCCTGGCCGGTTTGGCTCAGTGGATGGAGCATTGGCCTATGGACTGAAAGGTCACAGGTTCAATTCCGGTCCAAGGGCACATGCCCGAGTTGTGGGCTTGATCCCCAGTAGAAGCCGTGTAGAAGGCAGCCATTCGATAATCCTCTCTCATCATTGATGTTTCTGTCTCTCTCTCCCTCTCCCTTCCTCTCTGAAATCAATAAAAATATTTAAAAAGAAAAAGAATCTTAGGGTCATTCTTGAAGTCTTCTTTCCCATTACACCCCACAGCCAATCGAGTACTACTGTTATTCTATCTCCAAAATATACACCAAGTTTATATACTTCTATCTCTATGGCTTCCACTCTAGAGAACAAGTCCACATCACCACTTAAACTAGACTAGTGAAATAAACTCAGCTGGTTTCCCTTCTTCCACTCTTGCCCCTACAATCCATTCTCCACGTAACAGTCATTCTCCAAATATAGTACCTTAAAAATACAAATCAGAATACATTACCCTACTTAAAACCCCACTGCAACCCGAGTAAAATCCACTCTCTCTGTCATGGCCTGTACTGCCCTCTGTGATGCCATACCCTGCCTGCCTATCTCTTCAGACTCACTTCCTACCACTTCCCCCTGCCCCCACTCACCAGGCTCCAGCTATCCTGGGTCTTTCATTGAACCCAACACACCAAGTTCATTACCAACTCAGGCTTTGTATTTGCTGTGCCCTCTGCTTCTAGCTCTTAATGTAGATGGCACCATCTTGTTCTTTCTGTCTCAGCTTGGAGTTGACACCTTCCCTCACCACCTAGCCCATAAAGCACATTCCCTCCAATCATCATCACAGAACTGCTTTATTCTCTTCATAGTTCCAGCTTTGAATAATGCCTAGCACAAAGTAAATTTTGTGAAAAAAATGAATAAATAATCAGAAATAGGAAGAAGAGGAAACATAATATACCAGAACAGACTGATGATTATCATTAGTTAGGAAAAAAAGACCAAAAGACCAATTTGCTTTACAGACTTTTAACACTTCCCCTCTGTCTCAGGATATAACACAAACTCCTCAGTACAGCTTCTGGTCCCTACTGAACACTCCTTCTCACCTCTTAGCATCTCTATGACTGACCAACCCCACTGGAAACTCCAAGCATGCAATGATTTCTATCTTTTTCTTTCAAGCATTTACGCTGTCTACCAGACCAGATCAACATTCCTCTCTCTACCTGGAATCCCTTCTTCCTCAAATTCCTTTTTAGCCAGTTTCCATTACTACCTTTTTCAGTTTCAGCCTAGACACTGACTCCTCTAAGAAGCCTCTCCAGACCTAAGGCTGTACTAGAACTTATATGTTCTCCCACAGCACTTGAAACTGCTCCCATAGCATTTATTAACCTATATCATTATTGTCTGCTAACTCCTCTGTCTCCCTCATTAGACTCTATGGGGCTCTACACTATTTTATTCACCACTATATCCCTAGGACTTACCGTAATACCTGGTACACAGTAAATAACAATAAAAAAAAGTGTTGAAACAAAATCATTACACTAACAATTTCAATTCCTATCTAAAATAGGCTACTCAGTCATTAGTATTTACTAAAAACAAACAAGGTGCAAAATGTCGCACTATGCAAATAACCCAATATACACCAATTCCTAAACTTTAAATGTATACTATCTAAATCAGTAACACTCTTGTTGAATTGTATGAACTGTCATCTAGTTTTTCAACACTCTGAGATAAGTTGTATTAATTCTTTACAAGCAAGAACACTTGAAGGTAACTACATCATGAAGAATGACCATTTGAGAATAACAGCACAGGAACTTTGTCCTTGCAAATAAAACTCCATTCCAAACTTAGTTTGTCAGCCAGATCAAAGTAATACGTCAATACAACAAACATGAATCTCTCCATCAGAATAACCTGAGGTTTACTTAGAATATTATTTTAAAATACTAGTCAACTCACGTATCTCAAAATGTTAAACATCATGCTAACTGCCAGCACATGGAACTGGGAAGATCTTACCTCTGTTATCATTTTACAGCTTTTACAGGGTCCAATCTGACTAAATAACTGAAGTATAAGAACTTCCGTCACATCTCTGGAGAGGTTACCTACGTATCTGGACAGAAAAAAGAAAAAAGAAAAAAGAAAAAAAATCAGTAATTTTCTTTCAGCTCTGGCTCTAACGTGTTATTATTTAACTCATCACCTTTTAGTTCATTTTAACTTCCTGTCTTCATACAGATATTCCAACTAAGACTGATTCTATGAAGGTAAAATTAATCCTTGTTTATGAAAGCAACAAATGTACTTAGGCCACTAAATGTACCACTTCAAAAGACTTTTATAAAGAACAAATTAACATAATCGTGTATACCAAAAGCATAGTTTTCTCATCTCATTAGAATAAAAATAATGAAAACTTAAAGCAGTCTCGATAACCATTTTTTAATGTGAAACACAATTTAAAATAATGTATAACACACACACACTCATAATTATTGACTTATCAAAACATCTGATCGTAAAGGGATATCCTTTTATATTAGATATAAAGGAATATAACATGAGTTTATCTTAGACCTCCAACCAAAGCAATTACATGAACAAAAAAGAGAGTTAAAGTTATAGCAAAACACACAGAAATCAGAGGGGTCTGTTTTGTCTTGCTAAATAAAATTGTTATTGATATTATGTCTTCATTGTTTTGTTTTAGAATAGCAGAGTAAAATAATAAAATTTCCTAGCCTAAAACACATCGTACTCAACAAAATACATATTGATCTAGATAAAGCAAATATAAAGACTTCTTTAGAAACTCTGAGAAAATTTAAGACCAATACAGGTATACTTCTGAGTATGTCTATTTAAAGAGTTGGGATTGGTTTTTGTTTGTTTTATAAATTGAATATATATATTTTGTATAAGAAGTTTAAAACACAGCCTGGCCGGCATGGCTTAGTGGTTGAGTGTCAACCTATGAACCAGGAGGTCACAGTTTGATACCAGTCAGGGCACATGCCTGGGTTATGGGCTCGATCCCCAGTGTGGAGTGTGCAGGAAGCAGGCGATTAATGATTCTCTCTCATCATAGATGTTTCTATCTCCCTCTCCCTCTCCCTTCCTCTCTGAAATCAATATTTTAAAAAACATTATCTAAAAAGAAGTTTAAAACACAGATGAATTTTTAAAAGGAAAAAAGAACACCATCACCCAGAGATGACCACCTTGGTTTTTCTTGTACCATGGATTTATTGTAATTTAGCTTACTTAATTGTCAAACTTTTAAGTCTTTCTGGTACTCAGTGTATAATTCCTATAATTTGCCTGTTATGAACCTCACCAAGCAAACAATATTTGTAAAAATTAACAGTTTCTTCCGGGAAGTAAATGGACATACGTTTTTATTTTCCCAATATGTAACATATGGACACTTAGTACTGAGACCAAAATAAGCTTTGCATCTATTAACATATTAAATACGTAACTGCTTTAAGATGGAACACTTTGAAAGGAGAAAACAGACTGAGAAAGGTAAAGTTACGTGTAATAAAGAAAATTATCTGATTAGGACTGAATAGGCACTTTCCAGTTCAGCTAAGAATTTCATTGCAATTAGTACCTTTAATTTATATGCTCTAAAACTGAAACACAAGCCCAATGTTAATTAATAGAAGACTAACCCAGTGACAGACGTGTTTATGTCCACCCATACCATCTTCTCCTTACAATGAAAGTAGAACAGACCCATGGCTAGGCATGCAGTGACACACTTCTTCCAGCAGTAGCGAAAGGTTATAGACGTAGGAGTTAGCTAGACAACTACCTGTCCCTTTTCAACTCACAGGGGGTTTGTGAGCAATCATAGATGGAATTTCTTTTTTGTACAAGGTAGACCTCTCCATAAAGAAAGTGAACAAGTTACCTTGGTCTCCTAAGTGTTAAGGCCACTTGAAAACCTAAAGTGCTAGTTAGCTCATTTTTAAGAGATTTGACGTGGATAAAACTAATTTTCACATATTGAAGCTAACAAGTAAAGTTAAAACAAAATGATCATTGTGATATAACAAATCTTAAATAGTTTTAAATTTGTATTACTGCTTAAAACCTTGATTTGTTGCACAGGCACTAATTACCTTCCATATACAGTATAACAGTCACAATCAAAGCTGTTACTGTTTCATACGATTTTTATTTCAAGCCAGTCTATTCCAATACGTTATAATTTTGAAGAATTTCTAGAGGCACATTTAGATATATTAACTTACATCTCAAGCACTGATGCCAAAGAGCAAAAATGTTAACCAGAGTTTAGAATGACATTAAATACTTAAGAGAAAAACCTAGTTTTTTCAAATATCTCCACTAAAAGTTCTGTGGTAAAGCAGCAAACTTCTTTCTGCTCTGGTTATGAAGCAGGCCATTTATTCTAAAGTTCCAAGTGTTTAAATATAAAATTTCGACTCAAAGATCATATATAAAATAACAGAAAAAGACAAATGACTCAAATTTTGTATTGAGAGGTCAACTCAGAGTAAACGATTTTTAACTCAAGAAAAAAGAAAAGCATACCTTAGGTCTATTTTATCTTCTAAGAACAGGAACTGTAGGAGCTAAAGCATTAAAAGTGGAAAATGATGCCTTTATCCCTAACATCAGGGTTAAAATTCAATTTAAGACTAGAAACTTCGCAGTTGCACAGTAGGCAAAAGTTCACATTGCCAAACTATTTCCTATGTCCCACTGGGCAGAATTTTAAGTTAAGAACATCATGCCTTTCAGAGAAAAGACAAATCACACATTTCACCATTGAATGTTTTCTTACTCTGAAAAGAGTAGCCCTACCAGGGCTGAAATAACCAGCATTTTTACAAAACATATTATAACCAAATTTCTCTAATAAAGTAATAATATTTTTACTTTTGTTCTTGAAAAGTTCCTATACAAGAGATTTTGCAACAATACCCTTCAATGGGCATCTAATGAGTTACCAATCTGTCAATGTTACATTTAAGGTGGGAGGCAAAGTGCAGGAAAGGTACAGGTGAATTGACCAACTACATCAGGGACACTGATAATGTATTTTAAGTAAGCAGACAATATGATTAAGTTGAAAGGCTTAATTATAGCCATAATACAAGCAAATCCATGGTGTAGCTAGTCAATATTATAATGGAATTTAATAGTATTTCCTTCTGCTGTTGCCCTTATTCAGAGTATACTCTAAATCATTGGTTTATTTCCTCCTTTCGACAGAGTATCAGGAAGGACAGTCCTAAAGGATGACATTGCATAACAAGGTATAATCCCAGATCCACAATTCCTACTCATTTTGGTGCATCAGATGAATGAAGAAAGTAAACTATAATAGAACACCATTATAATTTAATGTTGATTGCAGATTCAGATATAGCATGGCTCAAATCACTGCATTTAGAGCTACCCACAACACGTCTGAAATGTGGGTCCTACGAGGTAGCTATCAGGCAGTCCAGTTCCAACGTCAGTTTTACAGAGCATAATCCCATTTGTTTGCTTTTTTAAATCACAAGTTACCCAATACATATTACCCCGAAATAAATGTCACATGAGAATGGAGAGCAGCAGAAAACAGACCTTTAAAGCAACTATTTGAAAAACTTTAGGCTCAACATCAAAGCAATTCTATACCACTTTAAATACCATCGAATAAATTAGTAATACTGTAGGTAATGAATATTTAAAGACCTACCTAGGCTATAAACACCATATTGTTTTCTGATGATAGAACCATATGTCTTAGCTTGTGTGTGTCTGCAGGAAAAAAACCTCACTAGTAACACACAGGCATTTTAAAGAAACAGAGTACATTCTTTTAAAACATACTGGCCACTTGAAAACCTAATCCGTAGATCACAATGTAAAATAAAAAGAGCTCCATAAATAAACAAAATAAAACCCTACTAGATATCAATCTCTACAGTCACATTCAAAAGTTTTTATTACATTACTTGTATCTAAAGAATCCTTTCAGGAGTAATATGTAAAATAAACTTAAAACTACTATGCATTGTTGTTGTTTTTTAATTAAAATCTGATCCCCCCAAAAAATCCCAGTTGTGAAACATCTGCTTTTACTTCAAAATTTTACATTTGAAGGTTTTAAAATATATATAAAATCAACAGACAGCATCATGTGCATATGACAATCAAGTCTGCCTATAATTTTAAATCAATCGGACTTTATTTAAAAAAAAAAAAAGGACTTAATACTAATTTAATGACAAGAGTATAATCATTGTAAAATATTTGAATACCTCTTATTTTCCAGGCAGTGAACTAAGTGCTGCAGGGGTAAGACCTAGGAAGATGGAGCAGTCCTTGTCTAAAAAAAAAAAACCCTTCCCATGAGAATAGTGGGAGGAGGAAAAAGGAAGACAGAATAGTAAGCATGTACATCAAGGCTCAAGACGTTTCCTTACTTATGTGTATACATGTCACATTTTTAGACAGCTGTAAACACAGATAAAGTAAGTGTGTTTTGGAGAAAGAAAAGGAGATTGGAGAAGGTACAGGTCAGAAATAAGTGACAAAGAAGTTAGTTTACCATTATTAGTCAATTGAGGAAAGTCGAAGGTATGATGGAGATGAAGACAAGACAGATGCAGAGATATATGAATTAAAAGTATTGAAACAGCATATTTTTAGCATGGCAAAAAACAAGAATTTCTCTTCATAAGGAAGTTAAATAGAGTTAATGAGAAATATGCCATGAGAATTTACCAATTATTCAGCAGCTATTGTGATGTAATCATGACATTTCAGTTTTTTAGATACAATGTAACCTTTTTAAAAAACCCGTTTTTATTTATTTTAGAGAGAAAGAAAGGGAGAGGGGAAAACATCCATGTGAGAAAGAAACAGGTCAGTCTGCTGCCCACCCTAACCAGGGATGGAGCCTGCAAAAATGGAACTGGAGACCTTTCACCAGCCAGAGCATTACAATGTTACTTTTTTGTTAAATACATGCTAGCTGGCTCCAAATCCAGCTTTCCCAGATGCTTCCATCAAAATACACACTAACTAAATACCAAGCCTTGGCTTCAACAGATGTTGACAAATTTCAAGTTTGTCCCAATTCCCTTTCTGGGAAAAGAAGGCCAAAATGGAAGACGGAACAAAACAAATATAAAAGTTTCGCTAAGCAGGCTTTTCATTCAAACATGTGGTGCTTACGTTGGCCTCAAATTCTCAAAACAGGATGGCCAATACTTCAGTGAGGCAGAGAAATAGGAATGAAAAAGTGCAAGGCCCCCCTCAAAACCAAACCAAACGCCAAACCTGTATCAATATGGTACAGGTATCATCTGCCTTCCCGAGCCAAAGTCTCTTTGGTAAGACCCAAGCGATGAGAAGCGAGTCCAACTTCCTGAGGACCCATCCACCTTCATCTATTCCCCCAAAGTAACCTGCCCTTTAAACAGCAGGGCCAGGTGAACTCTGACCCTATCAACACCGGGCAGAGGCAAGAGAAAAAACAGAGCAGCCATCTGACTCCTTGCACCGCAGGTGGGCGTTGAGCTTCGAGAGGCTAGGAAAACCAAAGGTGCCCAACTTAAACATGTAATTAGAAATCACTCGGACTTTTTTTCTTAAATGCAGGAAAAAGGAAGGAGTGCCACACTATCCAGAAAGGAATGCAAGTGCCGAGTCATCACTCTTCCGTAGGAAAGAAACTCCAGCAGCAAAGCGGTTGGGAGATGAAACTCATTCATTAGATCGGGCTGCAGGTAAAAAGCAACAGCAAGCTAGGAGAAGGAGCGGTGCACCGACACACAACGAGCAGGGGATAAAAGGCATCGTTTTATCCAACTCTGAAGGTCTCGACAGACGAAGGAGGGGTAGCACCCAGAGGACAAAAGCAGCTGGACAACTGGCTGTCAGGGTAGCGTGGGCAGCGCTCAAAGTAAACTTCGTTATCCAAGAAGGGAAAGATGCTCCAGCGGCCAGAGGCGTCCCTTCGCGCTCGGAAAGTAGCGGGCGCCCGGCGAGTGTTTCCGACGGCGGGGGCGGGGGCACGTGGGGGCCGAGCGAGGGCAGGGGCTCGAGCGCCCGAAGTGCCCGGCTTCCGCGGAGGGCTCGGCCGGGGACCCGGAGGGCGCGAGTGCTAATTCCTCCCGGCCCCGGGGGACGCGGCCGCGGCCCCACCCCCAGTCCCACCCCCACCAGGCCCTGCCCCCGTGGGGACAGACAGCGCCGGGCTCAGCCCAGGACCCTAAGGCAGAGGCAAAGCGGGCGCTCTCCGGGCCCGACCGCCTCTACGGAGCCGAGACCGGCCTGGGAAAGGGGTGCAAAGGAGGGCGCGACAGAAAGAGATCGAAACAAGCCCCAGGCCCCAGGAAGGGACTGATGGGGGAAGGGAGGGCTTCCTTCCCAAGGAAAAGGGGACAAATGAGGAATGCACTTGGCGCCCGCGCCACCCCGGCCAGGGTGCCGCCGAGAGTCTCGGCTCCGGCCCCGCTCTCCGGCTGCTCCCTCCCACAGCGACCCGCGGTGCCCGGGCCTCGCGGCGCCTGGCACCCCCTCATCTCGGGTACTCACAGAGTCCGGGGCTGCCCGTCGTCTTCCATCATGGTGGGTGCGACGGAGAGATCCCGGGACAAGGGGGAGGGCAGGGTTGGGGAGGGGAGGGGGTGGGGAAGAAGGGGAGGGGGGCTCCGGGCACCAGCTGGGGACAAGGAAAGGACACCGAACCCTGCTCACAGGCTCTCTCCCCCCAGCCCGCTCCGGACACTGCGCTCCAACCAGGAGGAGCAGGAGGAGGAGGAGGATGAACAAAATGGCCGCCGCCACCAGCCAGGCAGGAAACGGGGCAGAGCGCAGGCGCGGCCCGCCAGGTCACAGCTCAGGCCAGCCGCGACGGCCTGTAAAAGGGATAACTAAGTGAGGAGAAAAACAGGCCGCCGAGGAAACCGTGTGTCCGGTCACGAGGGATCACGTCGTCGCTGTGCGCCCCCTGGCCGGCCGAAGCCTGGCCAACTCAAGAAGAGAGTGAGAGGAGAACCGCCGTGAAACCGAAGTCTGTGGGAATTGTGGTCCTGGAAATGAGAGAGGGAAGCACTTCAAAGTGCTTCTGGGAACTGTAGTCCAAAGGAGACACGCGCTGGGACGCGAAGAAGAGACTTCTGGGTACTGTAGTACGTGAAGCCATGCGGCGACCAGGAAGTCGGGGTGCTGGGACGGGATGGGGAGAATAAAGGCGACGTTAAAAGGCTGGGAAACGAAGTGGGGGGAAACGCTGTCCCAGACATAAACTACAAATCCCAGAGTGCCTTGCGCTGGGGGCTGTCCGAGGACTGCTCCAGGCATTTTAAGGCTCTTCTGTTGGCTCAGCCTGAGCTGCTGCTCCGCCTCCGTCCAGCCCGAGAGCGGTTTCTTCAACTGCGGCTGAGGCAGCTCTCTGGCTCCGCATGGTGTCCGGGCCGGCAGGTCTCTGCGGCCCTGTGTTAGTCGGAACGGCGGGCCCGCGGACACCAACCGCCGCCCCGCGCGAAGGGCCGGAGTAGCCCAGGCAGGCCTTCGGGCGCGTTTCTCCGCAAGTAGGTGTTCCTAGCTTAGGTGGCCTGCTTTGTAGAAAGCTTTACCGGTTTTAAAGGTTTCCATGATCTCACTGGGTAAGGGTAAGAGGAGTCGTCCTCCATTAAAATGACTCATTGAGTCCGCGTAAGGTGCAGTGGTAATGCCCTCCACCCCCTTATTTACTTATTAGAGTGAAAAAATCTTTGGGCAGAGACGTGAGGCTGTGTTTACAGAGATCCAGCCTGTAGCCGGGGAATGGAGTCTTGATGGGCACGTGGGAAGCCACGTTCAAACGGGCTCTCGCCCTGTAGTCCCCGCCTCCCTCCCTCCTCCCCAGTTCACGGTACTCTTCCTTCCCGCTACCTCCGCCGCACCCACCTTTAGGAGAACGTTGTGGAGTTCATCCCCCTCTCGGAGCTTCAGGAAGGGCGGTGCCCAGGACGGCTTTTCAGCCCGAGCTTAGCGGTCCCAGGTAAAACCGTACCTTGAGTTAGAGCGTCGGCCCGCGCACCTGCGGTTCTCGGGTTGGATTCCTGCTCAAGGGCACGTACCGGGGCTGCCGGTTTGCTCCGGGTCCCTGGACAGCGTGCGCGCCAGAGGCCACCAGTCAGTGGATGAAAGGATGGTGTGTGTTTTTCTCTCTGTCTGCCCCCCCCCCCCCCCCCCCGTCTCTGAAAAGCAATGGGGGGAAAATGTCCTCAGGTGAGGAGTAACGAATAAATAAAACAGTGCCTCGAGAGTTGGTTCTACGAAGGTAGGGAGGGCCTACTCTGCAGGCGGCTGTCTGCTGGTGCCCCCGAATCCTAATCCTAAGGGGAGTCAGCTGCAGCAAAAGCGGGCTAATGTCCATATGGGGGGAGGGTGTGTTTCAACCTTGACGGCTTCAAAGAGACCGTGACAAGGGAGCTGAGCCCCATGGAGAGTGGGAACAGCCAAGGCCCACAGAGGCCAAGACCCGGGGCTACACTGTGGTTTCTCCCCACCTCCACCCCAGGGGAGAAGTGGGGGAAGGCAAGAAGGCCCACGGTACAGGTTGGACGCTTGTGAAAGAGAAGGGAGGAAGGGGGGTTTCTGAGGAATTGCCTCAGACTTGGGGCAGCCCTAAGAAAGCCTTGGCTAGGCCACTGGGGAGCCCATACAGAGATGGCCCCGTGAGGAGTCCCGGCAGACCTGGCCCTGCCCCAGTACCCTGCTCTCTCAGGCAGGGGGGAGGCCTGGTCTCTGCATGAATGCTACACTGGATATTAAGTTGCTGTCTTCTCACCGGGAGAAGACCTGGAGGCGGTGCACTAACTACGCACCTTGTAGCAGGTTCTCTTGCAGGGAGGTCTGGTGACCTTCGTGGTCACCAGAGTCACATACCAGAGCTTCGTACAGGCACAGCTTTGCTTCTGGGCCCTATTCTATTCCGCTGGCCAACCTCCCTATGCCTGCAAAATGCAAAACTTTCCCTTCATAAGTTCGAATCCTGGTAGGTTAGTCTCCACCTTCCTGCTCTTTAGAGTGTCCTGGCTATTCTTGGTCCTTTACTCGTCTGTATGGATGAAGCAGAGAAGTGTACCAGATCTGTATTGTAGCAGGTAACGCAAGCAGTTGTATGGATTATTATAGGAATGCATGATTTCAGGCTGAGAGAGTTCTGGGACATAATTTTAATAACCCAGGCAAGAAGAACAAAAGAAGAAAGAGCCCGGCTGGCGTGGCTCCGTGGTTGAGCATCGAGCTCTGAACCAGGAGGTCACGGTTTGATTCCCGGTCAGGACACAAGCCTAGGTTGTGGGCTCGATTCCCCGTAGGGGGGGTGCAGGTGGCAGCGGATCAATGATTCTCTCATCATTGGTGTTTCTATCTCTTCCTCTCTGAAATCAATAAGAATATATTTAAAAGAAAAAAAACCCACAAAAATAAAACAAGAGTCCAGCAAGAGATAAGGAGATAGAGGTTGAGTGGATTTTAGCCAGTAGCAATGGGAAAAGACAAAGTTATGGATTCAAGGTAACAGGGAGGAAGACGGGTGGGCGAAAGGGAAACGCGAGGTGACTCCGAGGTTTACGGCTTGGCTCTGCACCCAGGTGCGGGGCCTGTCACTGAGTCGGGAAATACAGGAGAAAGAACAGGTCTTAGGAGTGTTAGTTTGCTTTTGCACTTGCTGATCAGGTGTGTATTAAAGCTGCCCAGTCAATGTACAAGTGGATATGGAAGTCTGGCGCTCATGTAGGAGTCGTCCATCTGTAGGTGTAATTGAATCTTAATATGAAAGAAAGTATCACCTGAGGAGGGTCTAGAAGCTAAGAGGCCAAGAACAGGAGAGGACACGAACATATAAGGAGGAAGAGGGGCTACCTAAAAAAGTTGATAAGGAATAATCACAAGGAAAGGCTATCTAAAACCCACAGAAAATAACAATTGGTGTGGATGTGGAGAAATCTTATAGTGTCCAGTTGTTTGGTCAAACAGTCCAGATGCCGTGGGAGTATTTTGTAGGTGTGATTAAAATTTACAATCACTTGGCTTTAAGTAATGGAGATTACACTCGATAATATGAGTGGGCCTTATCAAATCAGTTGAAGGTCTAAAGAGCAAAGACAGGTTTCCTGGAAAAGAAGGAATTCTGCCTTAAGTTCTTCATGAGTCTCCAGCTGCTGGCCTAACAGCCCCAACAATCACATGAGCTAATTCCTTAAGACAAATTATCTTTTTCAATTGATATAGATGGTATACAAAGATATAGATGTCTGTGTATATATATCCTATTGGATCTGTTTCTCTGGAGAACCCTGACTGATACATATCCCAAAGGTCCTTAAACTTCGGAATGGGTAAACAAACAGGTACATAACCCATACAATGGAATAACACTTAGCAATGAAAAGGAATGAAACAGGCACACAACACAGGAATGAGTCTCAAATGCATTATGCTACATGAAAGGAGCCAGGTTCAGGTGGCTATATACTGCATGCCTCCATTTAAATAAAATTCTGAAAGGCAAAACTGTAGGGATGGAAAATCAATAGTTGCCAGAGATGGAAGGAAGAGATGACTATGGTGTGAGGATATTTTGTGGGCTGCGAACTTTTATAGCTTGATTTTGTGTTACATGACTGCAAATTATACCTTCATAAAAATATTCTCAAAAATAAATAGGAGCACAGCCAGTGTGGCTCAGGGGTTGAGCACTGACCTATGCACCAGGGGGTTGCCTGTTGATTCCTGAGTTGGGGCACATATGAGCGTGTGAGGGAGCCCAGTTTAACTTGCTTGAGGATGAAAGAGACAGTGAGGCCAAGCCATCCAGATGTCCCAGCTGACCTTCCAGCTGAGGACTGCAGCATGGACGAGCCCAGGTGAGACCAGCAGAAGACCTGGTTGGCCAACCCAGAGACGTTGAGCCTCTGCGTAGGATAACATTGTAATGTAGCCATAGATTATTGAGACAGTTCTGATCATCCCAACCTCTTCCTTCCACCAAAGGGATGGTAGCTACCCATTTTTTTTGTTCAGTCCTCCAACACATACAGTTTAACTAGTGTAAATTCTGCTTTCCTAAGTGGACCCTGACTGATACAGTATTATATCAATTTTACAGATGAGAAGACTGAGGCTGGTGAGATTGAAATATGCCAAAGGTCACTGCTAATAAGGGCCCCAGGCTGACTCCAGAGCCCTTGCTATACTTCATATTAACATTATTAATCTATAACAATAGATGATTGTACTGTATAATAAACAGCGTTTGTAGATTATGATGATGATTATTTGAAGTTGATGTCACCTCTATAGGAAGGGTTCTGTTTAACATTCTGGAGTCCCAGCTAGTGAGCCAGCAGAGGGAGCTCTGTCCCTAAGGGCCAGGACAGCCGCTCACCCAGTAGGGAATAAGGATAACAATTTGGATCAAAAGGACTGGCTCAGTGACTGAGTGTCGACCTATAAACCAGGAGGTCACAGATTCCTGTGGGAGGGGAGGGAGGCTCGATTCCCAGTGGGGGACGTGTAGGGGCACCCTATCAGTGATTCATCATTAATTGATGTTTCTCTCTCCCTTCCTCTCTGAAATAAGAAAATAAAAGGACTGGGCAAGCCCTTCATCACACTGTAGGCTCCTTGAGCCAGAGGGGAAGGAAGCAATGTAACATTAAGCCCCACGGATTGCATCAGTTTAAATTATGGTAAGCTGGAGTTGCTCTGTTTGAAGAGGATTTCCCCCAGGAAGAGGGATCCATGGTCCCTTCCTGCCCTCCTCCCACCTGAGCCTGATTCCATCCTGATGTTAACAGAAGTTTCTCTGGAGTGGGCCAGATTTGCCAGTGGACAGTCACTGAGTAAAGGGATCTTGGGGTACGGTGTGGCTCTCTTTCCTATAAAACAGTAACAAGAGTGAGAAAGGGCAGGCCTGCTCCCTGAACACTTGACCACCTTCTCTACTCCCTCCTCCCTTCCTCTTTGACCTGCACCAGCCCTGCACCTGGTTCTGGGGCTCCCTTGATCTTGACCTCTGGGCATATCCCTACTTTGCCTCCCATCACAGCCGCAAAATCTGAGATGCAAGTGTGAGCTCTGGGGTAGTAAATACTAGACCTCAGAACCTGTAAACAGGTCTCGTAGTTCAACCAATACCAGGAAAAGGGGCAGTGCCTACCGGCCCAGCTACCGCCTCCTGGACTGGGGTTTGGGGAGACCTGGGGTTTGGAGTTACCTGGCATTGCCTCCTTTGTACATGTACCTGCCGTGGAACTAGGTCTAGGTAGAAGTGATAGGCCAAAGGTAGAATCTGGGTATTCTTGACTTCCCCAGCCAAAATGCCACTTTAAAACATGTTGTCATATGTAACACATTCAAAAGAATATATAAGAATAATAAAGCGAAGTCTCAGGAGCCCGCGTTATTATTCTACACAGTGAGACAGATGTCTGTCTTGCTGTGTCCTATGACCCTATGGTACCAGACATTTGTCTCTGCTAGGTGAGTGCTCAGTGAGTGGTGAGCGAGTTGATTGGGAACCCATGGAGAATCTTGATGTTCTGGAGCCTCCAGTGGGCTCTGGCCTGGAGAGGACTTAAAACTACAACTTCTGTTGTGGCTGCTGCCTCCACCACCATCACCTCTTGCATGGAAAACAGCCATCACCTTCTCTGGTCTCCTTCCTTTCGGTGCACTCTCCACAGAGAACTCAAGTGATCTTTTTGAAAAGATAGGAAACAGACTACGTCATTGTTTGGCCTAGAATCTGTGGCCTCCCATAGCAGTGAGAAGGAAATCCAGACTCCTTGATGTGGTCTCTACAACCATGCAAGTGTGGGTCCCCTTGGGACAGTTTCTCCTGCTCTTCCTCACCATGACCCCGCCACCTGGGATTGTCTCAGTTCACCAAACTGAGCTCTTCCTCACCCACAGCCTCACCTGTGTTCTTCCTTTTGCCTAGAATGGTCTTTCTCAACTCTTCCTGGAGCTGGGCCCTTCTCATCTATCAAGTCTCAGCTCATGTGTCCCCTCCCTAACCAAACATGGAAAGTGGAGTCCCCGGTTACTCTCCATTTATCACTGCTTATTCCATGTGGGTGCAATCACAAGCTCTTTCTTTTGCTTGCTTATGTACGTCTGTCTCCCCATTGAGAACCTTACAGGACAGGGACCCTGTCTCATCTTGTCCATTCTATCTCTAGCTTCCACCACAGGGCCTGGTGCGCTCAGCAGACTTCACATGCCAGGTGCTATCTAACCAGGCCCCTGGGGCCTGAAGCAGAACTCCTGCCAGACATTCCAAGGAAGCCCAAAGCTCAGCAGAAGCACGGACGGAGCTGTAGCTCTGGCCCAACCCAGTTCCCAGCCATCCAGCCTACCATCAGAATTTAAATGGATCCCAGGAGCCAAAAGTAGTTGAAATGCAGAGCTAACAGCAATTTACCTCCATAAATTGGACTCCCTGTTGCTCACGGTATTAATCTGGTCTCAGGCACTACCACTTCAATTAAGACTCGCACACTTCAAAATACCTCTGAACAGCGGGACAC
This sequence comes from Cnephaeus nilssonii, assembly GCF_951640355.1. Lineage (NCBI taxonomy): Eukaryota > Metazoa > Chordata > Mammalia > Chiroptera > Vespertilionidae > Cnephaeus > Cnephaeus nilssonii. Next base: position 56,810,820 of record NC_137087.1, read on the forward strand.
TGATTGAATTCAAGGAGCCAGGAAGCAAAATAGAAAAATAATAGTAAAACCAGCGATCCTTTTATATTGTAGTTGAAAGCTTGAACAAACAACTACTACACTTCCTTTAACATTCTGTTCTGTTCCAGTTTAATCTGGAATAAGCATAGTAACATACTCTGTTTTTTAACCCATCAGGTAATTATGTCTTGTCTGGTCCACAGTGCTCCTGATCTGAGGTTCCAGTTTGCCTCTGGGCAGTGCTGTTGGCACGCAATGTGGGTCAAATTTATGATTTGTGAATGTTGAAAAGGATGTTTGAATTATTCAAATGAATGCATATGTTTTAGAATATAAAACCTCTGAACAAATATGTAATAATATATTTTAAATGCTCTCCTTCGGTCATATAAATTGTGGGACATCAGTCAATGAAATACTGCCCCATTATTTAAAAAGAATGTGGGCAATCGATAGGCATTAATATGGAGACACTCAAGATTATTATTCACTGAAAATTACACTGCAGAGCATTAAGTATAACATCTCTGTGTGCATGTATATGCATATATTTTTTTCTTGTAAGCATGAAATGTTCCTGGAAAAAGACCCTACATCATCTCTGGGAATAGAATGGCTGTGATGATAATCATAACATGTCAGATGCTTGCTCTCCGCCAGGCATTGCACCAAGTATGCTTCAAATGCCTGCATTTAATCTCCGCAGTCACCCTTGGAGGGAGGTATCATTGCTGTCTCTCCTTTACAGGTTAGGAAGCTGAAGCCAGGAGAAGGGAAAGGACTCGGCCTGTATTACTTGAGGTGTTTTTTAAAACCTGGAATCTGCATTGCTTCTATCATAAAAAACAAACTCGTTAATAATTTAAAATCATTCCCTCTTGGATTTTGAAACCGAGTGGGGCAGTGGAAATGTTTAGTCTCAAGTTCCATTAGAACAGTGAATGCAAACCCTGTTGCGTCACTTCTAGCCGGTGCCCTTTTCCTGGCAGCCTGGTCTGGAGAGGGCGGTCAGGACCTGCTCGAGCCATAAGCAGAGTTCCTCAGAAACAGGAGCGCAGGAAGGAGGGAAAGCCGGTGGGAGGCTCTTCAGGATCAGCCAACTCCGGTCTCCTAAGCGTGTGATGACGAAGAGCTGACCCCACTGCCCACCGTGGTGACATGCAAGGAGGCCTCCAAACTGAAGGGCAGGACTGTCCCCCAAGTGGCCAGAACAATTCAAGATTAGCCACTGGCTGCAGCCTTTTATCTGGGCACCTGGGGGAAAAAAACCGTTATTATTAAACACTCATTGTGACTCCAGACCTCACACTCATACTTGGTTTGATGCCCACAATAGCCCATGAGCAACATCATCCCCATTTGAACAACAGAGAATCTGGCACTTTGTGAAATTCAGTAGTTTAAGTCCCATAGCAACCTACAGGGTTAGGACTTGAACTCAGGTCTGTCTGGCTCCCGTTAACTCCCGCACTGGGGTTCCCATGGGTGAGCTGATGGCAGCCACGTGTTGCAGGTTTATTCGTTCAGCCCTCCCTTTCTAAGCACCCTTCACCCAAATTGCTTAGGATACAAACAAATGAAGTAGTGCCTCACGAGCCAGGCCCTGCCTGCTCCGAGTCTTCGCAGAAGGAACGCTGAGCAAGCGGAATCTGCCCTCAGGTCGCCCTGTGGCCACCTGCCCCGGGACCTCTGCACCTGCCCTGAATCCTGTTCCTGTGGCCAGAGCCGAGACCTTTCTGGATTGATTGCTGTGTCCACAAGTCCCCTCCTGCTCCGGGCTCTGGCTCCGCAGCCTCCTCAGACCACTCTGCCCCCACTGAACCCTCATTCTAACACAGGCCCATTGCCCTCCACAGTGGAGCTGGGCAATGAGAGTGCTTGGCCCGGGCGTGTCTTGGGAGGGCTCATCATGCCCTGAATCTCATGCCCTGGAAATCTAGTGGAGTGAAGAAATGCCCCCAGGCCGTTCCCAGAGGACTTCCTGATGCTAAATGATGGGCAAACGTGTACCCGGCTAGTCTCGTCTTGCACTTGAATCCTGGGCTGCCTGGAATGCACACGCATGTGCACACACACACAGGCACACACGTCTCAGACCTTTGGGTCTCGGCTTGCTTCTACCTGAAATGCCGTTCCCACCTTTCTTCACACGACTGACTGTTCTTCAACTCCAATGTCGATCACCTCCTCAACCCCATGCTGGGCACAGCCTTCACAGCACCGGGCTTTGCCGCCTACTCCCAGGCTCCTGGCCTAGTGCATGGAAACGCGTCCCCCGCCTTGGACCGCAGGTCTTTACGATGGAGCTCAGAGTTGGGTCCCCGGGCATTGCTCAGAGTCTCACCTGAGGTCCGGCATGTGTGCAGGCGCTCAGAGCAGCTATGTCACCCTGTCCAGCCTCCAGGCGGCCTCTTCACAAGGTTCCCGTGGGGCGGGCTCGTCACAAAAGTGCCATGGCTGGGAAGCTGCCACTTACCTGAGGTTCATCCGCAAGAAGCTGTAATGGAAGCAGCTTCCTGGATGGAAAAACCGCTTCCAGAATGTGAACTCGAAGTCTGTGGCCTGGTCCTTCAGGCTGAACCCAGGTGGGTGTGTCTGCCCGGCTGAGAAATGTCCATCCTGTCTTTGGCCCCCCAAAATGTCTGGCATTCACTTTGGAGGAAAATAGAAAAATAGGCTAGTGCAGCCAGCTAGGCTCAATTTTATTTCTCTTAAAGAAAGTTTTTTGTTTTTTTCCCTAAACAACGGCGAGGGGAATGGGGGTCTGCCGATTTTAACCTGGAATTGTTGGGGGAACCTTTGCTGTTCAGGAGACTGGGTGCAACTGCCATTGATTTTAAAAGTTCAGGCCCCGCTGATGTGGCTCAGTGTTGAGTATCAACCTATGAACCAAGAGGTCACGGTTTGATTCCCAGTCAGGGGTCAGAGCACATGCCCAGGTTTCGAGCTCCAAACCCAGTATGGAGCATGCAGGAGGCAGCTAATCAATGATTCTCTTTCATCATTGATGTTTCTACCTGTCTCTCCCTCTCCCTTCCTCTCTGAAATCAACAAAAACATATATATATATATGTTTGGAGGAAAATAGAAAAATATATATATTTTTTTAAATATATATATATTTTAAGTTCAGGGAAAGCCCTAGCCAAACCGGTTTGGCTCAGTGATAGAGCATTGGTCTGCGAACCCAAGGGTCCTGGGTTTGATTCTGATCAAGGGCACATACCTCAGTTTCAAGCTCCTCCCCAGCCCAGGCCCTGGTCGGGGCTCGTGCAGGAGGCAACCGATCGATGAGTTTCTTTCACATTGATATTTCTCTCTGTCTTTCCCTTTCTCTTCCACGCTCTCTAAAATCAATGGGAAAATATCCTCAGGTATTTTTCAGGAGGTGAGAATTTTAAAAAAGTTCAGGAAAAGAATTTGAGCAGTCAGTCTTTAGCACCGTCACAAGACGGGCCAAATGTCGAGAGGGCCCGGACTGTGACAGGAGCACCCAGGGGAGGGAGCAGAGGTCGGAATCCTCTCTCCTGAGGATATAAGTGAGACTGCGTGTGGCCAAATGACAGCAAGAAGAATGGCTCCCATGTCCTGAGTCCTTGGCTTCTTGCCAAGCACTATGCTAAAAACTTGACATCCTTCCATCATTCGCTCCAGCCACTCTGTGAAGTGGACACTACTATTAGCCCCATTTACAGCTGAGGAAGCCAGGGCTCAGAGGGTGACTTGCCCAAGGTGGCCGGCCTCCCATTACTTTCCAAACATGTTTACAACTTTAATGTTGGAACTCCGACATGGGCAATGCAGCCAGTCCTGCCGCGGGGGGACCCCTCTGTCCTGTGTATTGAAAACTCAAGTTCCTCCGGCTGGGAGGTGAGCAGGGGCTCCCCAGGCCCTGTTGCCCCTGGTAAACACTTTTCCACATGGTGCTCAAGACAGCGAAGACAAGAGATGCATTAGCTAAATGAGTGACCGGCCGCTTGGGTTGTAAGTGCAGGGAGAGGACTCGAGCACCTTGAGGCCCTGTGAGTGGCCCTGGCGTGGATGTATTTCTGGGTCTCAGGTAGCACCTGCCCACCGATGCTAGGGAGACAGCAAGCAGGGGAAGAGTCCCTCTGTATCAATCAAGATTGCCACCTCCTGATGCTGGCGCCAGGAGAGGGCGCTGAAGCCCGGCTGGCGGCTGGCCGTGAGCTCAGCTCCCTGACTCATCCCCTGCCTGGCATGTGCTGCTTGCAGAGCTCTGTAATTAGTTAATGAACTATCTGAATGATATTTCTCCAGTCACTCAGCCAGCCCCATCCTCGGGTGATAATTGTATTTGAGGTTATTTAAAAACATTATTGTATCCAAATAGAGTTTACATCAGCAGACAGCGTGGTTAGTAGTTCTGCTGTCCCCGGTGAAGCTAAACGGTACTATAAACTGCCTGGTGAGTCGTGCAAAACGGCGGCTCCAACAGTGAGCCCTTCTCCCCCACCCCCGAGGGCTCCAACAGCGAGCCCTTCTCCCCCACCCCCGAGGGCTGGCGTCTCTGCCAGGAACAACCAACCTCTGAGAGAGGAAGTAGGGGAGCAACCTGTGGCCAGAATCCAGCTGAACTCGGTTTAGGGGACTGTTTTCAGAGGAGGTTCTCCACTGATTTGATCATCGTCTTCAGATGTGAACGAACTCTTCCTTACCTTTACAAGAAAATACACTGCCACGGATCTTGGTCTGCCTTCCTTTACCACCGTTTTGGGAAATATTTGTGTGATAGTTAAAAGCATGGGCGTGGCTTACTGAACATCTCCATGCCTCCATCTCCTTGTCTGTAAAATGGGGATCATCGTAGCAGCAGTAGTGAGAGTTGACATTGTAGTGCTCATCATGTGTCAGGCACTGTTCTGAGTATTTTACATGAATTATGATCTTCAGGATAACTCTGTGACATACCACCATGAGGTACTGTAACTGGGCACTATTATCATTCTCACTGCCCATGTTACGGGGAGAGTCAGGGCACATGCCTGGGTTGTGGACTCAATCCCTGGGGAGCATGCAGGAGGCAATTGATCAGTGATTCTCATCATTGATGTTTCTATGTCTCTCTCCCTCTCTGAAATCCCAAGAAGGTGTATTAGTTATCTATTACTGCGTAACATATTACCCCCAAAATTTAGTAGCTGAAAACAATAGCAAACATTTATTACCCAGTTTCTGTGGGTCAGGAATTTGGGAGCAGCTTAGCTAGGTGGTTTTGGTTCAGTGTTTCACACAGTCAAGATGTCAGCCAGGCCTTCAGTCATCCGAAGGCTTGACCGAGGCAGGGAGATCCACCCTCCTGGAGATTCGCTCACAAGTTGGTGCTGGTTGTCGGTGGGAGGCCTCAGCTCGTCCCCATATGGGCCTCTCCACCAGGCCACTTGGGTGTCTTCACAGCATGGTGATTGGCTCCCCACCACGGGAATGATTCAAGAGACCAAGGCAGAATCTGCAATATCTGTTATGTTCTAGCTTGGAAGTCATGCACCATCTGTTCTGTGAATCCCATTAGTCACCCAAGTCAGCATTATTCAATGTGGGAGGGCGAGGACCCACATCACCCCTACAGAGCGAGTACCTGGAGGAGATGATCGTAGGTCTTGGAGGCCGGCTACCACAAAGGCGAACCGGGGCTCAGAAATCAAGAACAGCGGCCACCACCCAGGCAGCCCTCCCAGAGGGCACCCCAGAGCCAAGGCAGCTCTGGGCACCTCAAGTCTTCACTCCTGTTCTCTCCCCTTCTTGTGACTCAGCCACATCCCTGCTGTCTTCTCCTGCCAGTTCTTTCCACGTTTCTTACCTCATATTCCTAAAAGCAGAGCCTGATGGCTCAGTTCATCTTTTCCCCCAGGTCATCACGGGTCACATGCTGGCCTATGGGTTGGCTTTCTGGGATCCACTCTGAGCTCAGACATTTGGGGGAGGCAAGGTTCACATGGTCCAAACATTGATGCCCTCGCACAGGGCTGTGGTCAGGACAGTCTCGCTAAGATGAAATAGGGGCCAGGACAGGACTCTGGGAGCGTAACCCACCCAACATAGCTGTTGCTCAACAGGCACTGTGCTGGACTGAGGGGCCACAGGTGGACAGAAGGAAGAAAAATGGAAGACGAAAATAAGGTGACCCTTGGCCTCTCCGTTTAGAGAGAAAGACACCCAAAACCAAATAATTTGTGTCTCTTAAGTCTATACTAGAAGTATCTGGGCAGATGGAGAAGACGACTTAAGGAGACTTCCACCAGGGTCTTGAAGGATGAGACAGAAAGGACCCGGATGAAGAGAAGAGACAGTGGCATTTCCAGCGGGAAGGAACCTGCTTTGGCTATTTTTGAGGGTGAGATGCTATAGTGGGACTGGAGGGCAGGGTGGATAGGAGAAAAGCTGGCAAGGTCGGCTGGAGTGACACTGGGACGGTGTAGGCAGGCTCAGCGGAGGACTTGGGCTCCTCCGGAGAGCAGTGGGAAGTTCTTGGAGGATCTGGAACAGGAATGAGCACCCAGCTCAACAGCAACCCTGGAAGGGGGCCGGGTCCGAGGCTTCTTTTGTTTTTGTTTTTTAATTTAAATTCTTTATTGTTAGAAGTATTACATGAGTCTCCTTTTACCCCCATTGACCTTTCGCCGGCCGCTCACAACCCCAGCACGTGCCCTCACCCCCCTACTGTCTGTGTCCATTGGTTATGCTCATATGCACGCGTACAAGTCCTTTGGTTGATCTCTTTTTTTTTTTTTTGAAGCCTTACTTAAACATGCAAGCATCCTTCTCCTTTAGGTTCTAGTGCACAAGGGGCCGGATATGATTACAAAAAGACATCCATTCTTATGAGGAACTAATGACTACTCCTTCACAGGTTTCCTTTAATAACAATCCTACCAATAGAATTCATTGGGCATCTAAATGAAGTAAAGCTTTATTCAACAGCAAGCCGGCCACATCTGTACAATGAAAGGATTTAATCAGAAACCTAAGAAACGTTTCCCCGCGGCCTCCTCAAATAACTTAATCTCCTGCAAACAACCAATTCAGAAAACAATGTCTGGAGAAGAAACGCTTTTAGAAGTCCAGGCCCTACCAGTAAGCAGCTCATAGCAGACTCAAGGTTCCTGCATTAGTGAGCAAAATCCAGGTGTGCCAGCTGCAGGTTTTATTACTTAAAAGTCCTAGAGCCAATGACACGTCTCACAGACCACGCTGTAGAGTGACTTAGGAGGCCAAAACCAGCACCCGAGCTTTGGGGCAGCCTGGCCTTGGTGAGGGAGACCGTCACATTGCAGAAGGCCCTGGACGCTGCGTGGCCCTCTGCAGCCAGCCTGCCTGGGCTCATACCCAGGCCCTGACACTTCCAGCTGCATGTCCTTAGGTTAGTTACTTGAGCTCTGTGTACTAGTTTATCATCTGTGAAGGCTGAGTAGCTTATAATCCACAGACACTTGTTTCTCACCGTTCTAGAGGTCAAAGTCCAAGATCGAGCCCCCCCCCCCCCCCCCGCCCCTCCATGGTCACATTCCAATGGAAGCCCTCTTCCTGTCTCATGGCAGGTAACTTCTCACTGTGTGCTCCCATGGTGGGAGGGGTCTGGGGGTCTCTCTAGACTCTTTTATAAGGGCACTAATCCCATCCATGAAGGCTCCACCCTCATGACTTAAATATCTCCCAAAGGCCCCAACTCCTAATGCCATCACCTTAGGGGGTAGGATTTCAACACAGGAATTTGGGGTGGGGGAACACAAACATTCAGACAGACCATAGCAGGGATAACGCTAGCACCTTAGGGTTCTTATGATGATTAAGTGAATTAATCCGCATAGAAAGCGCCATAGAAGTGTTCACTGTTTTTATTGTTATTATTAATTTAGAATAGATGAACTGATTTGCAACTTTTATCTGACTAAGCTGTACCTGCAGCGAATTTTCATTTTGAGTTGGGGGTTCCAATCATAATAAATGGCACCAAGCATCTCGTTGGATGGCGATCATGCAGGTGCATGCTTTTCCCGACTTTCGAATGCACCTTTGCCAGCCTGGTGCTGTGGGCCTGGAACACTGTCTGGGTTCCCAGGGGCCACCAGGCCTGTCCCAGGGCCTACAGGCTGCCTCACAGGTTATACACACCTGTGAGTATGCCACCTGTTCCAGTTCACCAGTTGGTCTTGGCATTTGGTAGCCAATCACCAGCATGTTGATTAATCTGAGAAACAGAGAAATTTTGGGAAATCATAAGTATTTTCCAGATTCACGTGGGTTCAACTTAGCCTATTCCCTGTACGAACAACCCTAAAGAATATGAAGAGAGGCCAGAGTAAGACTCTTTGGATGAAATGCTTGATTTACACGTGAATTTAAAGTTTAAAACACATTTTCAAACCAGGGTAATAATTTATATATTATTTGTGTAATTTAAAATTATTAACATTTAAGAATCTAAACATGAACAAAGGAAATGATGCTAACTCCTCCTCCCTATTTACTGAGAATAATGCATCTTTTTGTTAGTGAAAAGTGATCAAGAACTAAACCAGTTTTGCCTGTAGTCTGAGTAGCTGTCGCCCAGTGGAAAAATGTGATCTTTAAACACAAGTAACAACCCAAAAATCACTCATCTAGGGAGGCTGAGTTTCCAGAGGGATCTAAGAAAAGCAATGAAAAGGCCCTGCACATGGAACAACGTTTTGTATAACATGCAAATGGCTCCCGAGAAATGCTGAGCGCTGTGTTCACTACAGCCTTGGAAGGGGAAGGAACACGTGCATTCAAGCACAGCAACAACAAGAGACCCTGCCTCCAGCAGCCAGGAGATGGCACAGAAACACCAAAACCAGAAAAACCTTCGCGTTTAGAAGACTTTTCCTAATCAGCCAGTGGTCGGCAAACTGCGTCTCGAGAGCCACATGCGGCTCTTTGGCCCCTTGAGTGTGGCTCTTCCACAAAATACCACGGCCTGGGCGAGTCTATTTTGAAGAAGTGGCATTAGAAGAAGTTGAAGTTTAAAAAATTTGGCTCTCAAAAGAAATTTCAATTGTTGTACTGTTGATATTTGGCTCTGTTGACTAATGAGTTTGCCCACCACTGAGCTAGACACTCCCAGAAAGCAGGAAAATCCTGTGTCTGTCTACTTGACCTTTGCATTTCAGTCCCTAACACCCAATAAGTAGATGCTCAATACATATGCTGGTCTTGGTTCAACAATAAGGAAAAGATCTGATAATGGTGTTGATAATGCATCACATTTTACAGTTAACGGTGATCTAACATTATTTTATTTATATCTTATCTCTGGGCAATAGACTACAGATGTTCTATTTTCTATTTTTCTGCATTGTTTGAATTGTTTTTGGAAATGGGATGTAACAAAATTATTTCCCGTCCAGGAAAAAGTAATTCTCATCACCATCATCACCCATTTCTTGGCCTCTTTGGAAACAAGGTGGGGACTTAATTCTGCCACAGATTACAACTCAACAGGAGGACAAAGTAGATTTAATCATCCCACAAATATGTATTCAGCACCTATTTGTTGATCTAGGTACAGGTATGGGGAATGTATATGCTCAAAAGTCACCAGTTTACGGCCTACGAGGGAAACAGGAATTAGACCCGTATTCCCGCTAACAGGTGTCCAGCTGCACCTGTGACAGCTACCAGGGAAAGGCACTTGCTGTGAGGGTCACCTGTGTCTCCAGGGTCAGTCCTCCGCTGGGGCCTAGCTCCACACGTTTCCTCCTGCCATTTCCCCGCCCAGCGGGCCCTTTCTCCTTCTTCCTCCTCTTCAACCTTGGTCTTGCCGCGGAATCCTGCGCGAGTCTCCAGTTTCCCCGCTCAAGGCCTCTCTGACTGCTGGGGCCCTCGCTTCCTCCCTCCTCTCAGCATCTCTGTCATCTTGTGCTCAGTCAGACCCTGCCTTGAGGATCAGGCCCCTCGCTAGTAGTTGTATCAGTCAGAGAGAGAGAGAGACTTTAAGAAACTGGCTCACACAATTGTGGACAGACGAGGCAGAATCTGCAGGGTAAGCCAACAGGTTGGGGACGCAGGGAAGAGTTGCAGTCTGAGTCCCTCTTACTCCAGGGACATAGCCTAGTCTTTGTTCTATTAAGGCCTTCAACTGATTAAACGAGGTCCACCCACATGAGGGAGGGTAATCTGCTTGACTCAAAGTTCTTCAATTTAAACCTTCATCTTATTCGAAAAACATCTTTACAGAAAGATCCGGAATAATGTTTGACCAAATATCTGGGCACCATGGCCTAGTTGACACATAAAATTAAGCCTCACAGGAGTCTGATTTCCCTAGCTAGAATGCACCATCTTGGATGGCATTGGTCAGCTCTTCCATGTCTGAATCCTCCCACAGGCCAAGCAAAGGGATATTGTCAGGAGGTGTTTAGTAAATCCCCAAAGAGTGGAGAAATGGAGCAGCACGACTTGACAGACCCTCTGGAAGCAACCTCCTGCACCTTCTGGAAACAACAGAGGGGGTGTGACCATCTGCCCAATCCCCAGAGTGCCAGGCACATGGCAGCAGAGACACCAAACGCATGACCCTGCTTCTTTCTCCGTCCTGCAAACAACTCTTGGGCCATCCTCAGCCATCCTTTTCAAGGCAATTACAGGTTTAGACAGAGATATTTAGGTTGAACTCAGCACAGCCCTCGCCAGTGAAGAAAAGACAAAAGAACCACACAAAAGTATGTTGTGATCCAGGGAGGAATTTCTGCCCCTGGCCGCTGACCATCTTTTTATGACAAATATACCTGTTCCAACCTCTCTTTCTCCCAAGTCTATTACTAATTCATGCAACCAGCTCCCGCCTCTTATCCGCCCCATCCCCCCCCCCCCCCCCCCCCAATCAAGTCCCTCGGCTCAGAAAAGGGGCCTAGTGCTTTCTCAGCCAATGCTCAGGCCGAGCTCAAATTTGCAATTCTAAACCCAGAATCAGATTTCCAGGCTTCTCCTTCCCAGAGCAGGCTGTTGCTTAGGCAGGAGGATGAGGCAGGCCTGGGCCAGAAATCTCAAGCAGCTGCAGAGGTGGTAGGTCCTGAAGCCATTTTTCAATGTCAGTCTCCGCAATTATCGTGAGCTCTTTCTTATTCCCTCTTCTGCATCTCTAAAAATCCTTGTCATTCCTCCTCAGGGCCAGCAGAAAAATGGGCAAAAGATAGGTACAGACTGTTCAAAGACAAGGAATTCCAAATGTCTCTTCAGCGCATGAAAAAGGTGCTCAATTATGCTCGTCACAATAGGAATGCAAATGGAAAGTACAAAGGGAGTATCGCGTTAGCTAAGAGCAGACATTAGTTAACACAGTCTGGTTAACTAATTCATGAGCTGTGAATGCTGCTGCTGCAAGGCCAACCTTCTCTGACCTCCTTGGAGAGCAATTTGGCAAAACATCCCAAATTTTAAAATGCGCTAGTCCGATGACCAAGCACTTCCACTCCCCCGTCCAGGGATTAACAGATGCACTCCTATATTCGTGCAAAATGTCTTGTGCCAAGGATGTACATTGTGGCATTGTTTGTAATAGCTGAAGAGTAGCTGTCTATTAATAGGGAACCTGTTAAATAAATTATGGACTCCTATACAGCCACTTATAAAGGAATAAGGAAGGTCTGTATGAACTGATATGGAAAATTTCACCGGGGTATTATTGTTCAGTGTAAAGCAAGCATGTCAAACTCAAAGGGCAATACAGGCCAAATAAACAAGGTTTAAGTTGGTGTGGGCCGCAAAAAAACAAAAGCTTCAATTTTCATAGAAACGTAGGTTTATTTCAATAGAGACATGCTGAATACAAAAGGCTGAAATAAATGAATCATCGTTAACATAAAATAATAGAACATTCTAATAAAAATTAATATTTTTTTCTTGAACATTAACTTACCAGACACCGAATAACAAATTAATAAGCGTAATGCAAATAAACCTATTTTTTTCTTGTTCTCCGAAAGCAAAATATTTCCTGTTGCGCACACCAAACAAGTCAGTTCAAGACTAATGATGTGGCAATCGGCTGCTAAAATATTCTCTGCTAGTGTTAGTGGAGAGAAATGGTGCGCCTGCAAAAAAGACGCTTAAGGGAAATGAATGCAACACGATTATAGTAATCAGTCATTAGCAAACGTTGTAGTTCATTATTAATAATTATGCATTACAGGATATTGTAAAAATTAAGTTACGAAATTTTTATTAAAACATTTCTTACATACGGCCCTAACCGGTTTGGCTCAGTGGATAGAGCGTCGGCCTGTGGACTGAAGGGTCCCAGGTTCGATTCGGGTCAAGGGCGTGTACCTTGGTTGCGGGCACATCCCCGGTGGGAGGTGTGCAGGAGGCAGCTGATCAATGTTTCTCTATCATTGATGTTTCTAACTCTCTATCCCTCTCCCTTCCTCTCTGTAAAAAATCAATAAAATATATTAAAAAAAAAAAAAAAAACACAATCATTTCTTACATACGGTTATATTGGCGGGACCACAAAAATATTCATTGTGGGCCACATGCAGCCCACGGGCTGCGAGTTTGACATGCTTGGTGTAAGGGGTAAAGAGGATGCCAATGCATATGGTGCGCTAATATTTGTGAGTGAAGAATGTGCACATAATATTTTGGTAAATGCATGGAGGACCCTGGAATAATACCCAGAACCTGGGGATACTGGTTACCTCTTGAGCAGGAACTAGGAGGTTTGGGAACATCAGAGGGAAAGAGATTTATTTTTCTACCAGAGGCCCGGTGCATGAAATTTGTGCACTGGGGGGGGGGGGGTTCCCACAGCCCGGCCAGCACTCTGTCACAGTCTGGGACTCCTCGGGGGATGTCCACCTGCTGGCAGGTAGCAGGCCTAAGCCGGCAGTTGGACATCCCTCTTGCAGTCTGGGACCCCTGCGCTCCTTACCACCTGCCTGCTCGCTACTCCTTACCGCTCAGCTTGCTGCTCCTTAGTGCTGCCACAGAGGTGGGAGAGGCTCCTGCCTCCACCGCTGCGCTCGCGGGCCATGAGCATTGCGTTGAGGATCTGCCCCCTGGTGGTCATTGCGCATCATAGCAACCAGTTGTTCTGGTCGTTCTGCCATAACAGTCGCTTAGGCTTTTATTATATAGATTATAGGTTGAATCATGACTCATGGTATTCATATGTTGGAGTCCTAACCCTCAATATCTCAAAATGTAACCGTGTTTGGAAGTAGGGTCGCTGGAGATGTAATCAGTTAAGAGGAGCTCATAGAGGAGCAAGGTGGCCCCTAATCCAGAACAACATGCCTCTGTATATAAAGGGGGGGTTGGACACGGAGAACGCGGGGTGAAGATGAAGGCAGAGATTGAAGTGATGCTCAGCAAACCCCGAGAAGCCAGGAGATAGGCAATGTGTACATTTCCCCCTTTCAGTCCTTAGAAGGTACCAACCCTGCAGACGCCTTGGTCTCGAGACAGTAAATTTCTATTTTTGTAAACCAACCAGTCTGTGGTACTTGGGTTCAGCAGCCCTGGCAAACGAATACAATATCCTTTGGTGTCTTTTTAATTCTGTATTATGTACCTGTGTCACCAATTAAAACTTTTGCCAACACAAATGTCCAGTCCTCCCATAAGCCTTCCCAGATTCAGCAGGCTGGACCAACTTTACAGACTCTGAGGACATTTTATCTCCGCAACAGCTTTTACCAGGCTGTAATGTAATTTGACTCTTCACAGGGCTCTGGTCTTCACAAAAGGGGCCAAGCCTATGTACATCTCCTTCAGCCTTCTAATCGTAGAGCCCGGCCCTCCAATGTTTGCTGGAGCAAATGAGTATGGGTAACGGCATTTTTCACTCCCTGCCTACATTTCTATCACTACTTATTGATTTGGGGGCTTGATAAGCTATCAAATGATTTATGTTCAGTCAGAGTGACACGACTGAAACCTGACCTTAAGACTTTGGAGGATAAGTGGGAGGGAAAACAACATCATTTAAATACACATTTAAGAATTTCACTTCAAATGAGTTGGGGGTTTAGTACTTTTCAGGGGAGATAATTCTTTAAACAGGATTTTTTTATTTTTTTGTCCTGGTAGGGAGATGAGGAATCAAGAGAGGCTTCCTCTCTGAGCTACTGTGTTTGATGAGGGACAAGCGAAAGAATCTGTCAATCCAAAGGGAAGTCCTTGGATGATGGAAGTGACATTTGCATTAGGCACTGAAGATCAATAGGCTCCTCTATTTGTTTCCTGAGCTGCTTTAACCAAGCACCACAAACTGGGTGTCTTCAAACAACAGGAATTTATTGTCTCAAGTTCTGAAGGCCAGACCCTGGCAATCCAGGTGTCAGCGTGTTCTGCTGGGAGACTCTAGGGGAGGGTCCTTCCTTGCCTCTTCCATCTTCTGACGTTGGCTTGTTGATACGTCCCTCTGATTTCTGCCTCCACCTTCACAGGGCATCCTCCCTATGTCTGTGACTCTGTGCACACTTCCTCTTCTCATGAGGACACCGGCCACTGGACTAGGGCCTGCTCTAACCCACTATGACGTTATCCTAGCTTGATTACATCTGCAAAGTGAGGTCGCCTTCAGAGGTTCTGGGTGGATGTAAATTCAACCCATTGCAGCTGCTGAGCTAGAACTCACTGAGGACGGAGAAGCTGCCAAGGGCAAGGGGGTGTTTAACCTTGTAGTTGAGTACGGGCTGTGGACTCAAACAGACTTGGTTTGTAATCCTGGTCCTGCACCTAAGCACTAGGGATCAAGCCATGTGAATTTGGGCAAGTTAATCCACATTGCTAAGGCTGTTTTCTTTCCTATATATATATTGGTTTTGTACAGAGAGGAAGAGAGAGGGATAGAGAGTTAAAAACATCAATGAGAGAGAAACATCCATCAGCTGCCTCCTGCACAACCCCTACTGGGGGATGTGCCCGCAACCAAGGTATGTGCCCTTGACTGGAATTGAACCTGGGACCTTTCAGTTCACAAGCTGAAGCTCTATCCACTGAGCCAAACCGGTTAGGGCTAAGCCTGTTTTCTCATCTGCACAATGGGCTTAATGCCGCATAGGGTTCCTGCCTGAAATAAATAAGATCAGGTCCTGGCATGCTTAGCCCATTAATTAGCTTTTAACACTAGAGTCCCCATTTCCATGGCTCCTGGCATTCTTTCAGGGAGGAACATGGACAGTTAAATAGCAAAACAGGATAGTTTATGATTAAAGGCTCTGAGGCTGGTACAGGATGTACCCTGCCACGGGAGGTCAGAGAGCACAGGACAGGACAGAGGGACTTTAGCTTTTCATAATAAACAGATGCAAAGCTAGTGCCGTAATCTGAAACGCTGCACCTAAGCACTGTTAATTTCCCCCTTCCCCTCCACCAGGGTATATTTCTTTTCTCCTTCTTCTTCTTCTTCTTCTTCTTCTTCTTCTTCTTCTTCTTCTTCTTCTTCTCTTATTTTTTATTTTTAATATATTTTATTGATTTTTTACAGAGAGGAAGAGAGAGGGATAGAGAGTTAGAAACATCGATGAGAGAGAAACATCGATCAGCTGCCTCTTGCACACCCCCTACTGGGGATGTGCCCGCAACCAAGGTACATGCCCTTGACCGGAATCGAACCTGGGACCCTTGAGTCCGCAGGCCGATGCTCTATCCACTGAGCCAAACCGGTTTCGGCTTCTTCTTTTTTTTTTTTTTTTAAAAAAATGTTTTTATTGATTTTAGAGAGAGGGAAAAGGAGAGGGATAGAGAGATAGAAACATCAATCGGCTGCCGCGGTTGAACCGGTAACCTCTTGGTTCATGGGACAATGCTCAACCACTGAGCCACATCGGGTGGGCCACCATGGTGTATTTCTAGAGTTTATCATTGAGACCAGACAGAGCATAACCAAACCAGACCTTTCCTACTCCCCTCTCTGCTCTAACTCCCACTGCTGAGGCTGCTCTCTCCATGCACTTGACCATCAGGACGTTAGAGAGAGGCCAGCGCGCCCATCCACGTGGACCTGGCCTCCCACTGTCTGGGCTGCCCATAGTGGAGGGGTCTGTCGTGGGAGGCATTGGCTGGTGAAGCTGTGTGTGGCCGTGTGTGTTGATCTCGGATAGCATCCCAGAGACAAACCAAAACGCCTGGGGCTGCCCAGCATCTGGCACAGGCCGGGAAGACGTGGCTATGCTCCTCTACCAGCTACGTGGTCCATTAGAAAGGGACTAAACCAGGCAGACACTGACATCTCTGCGGTGACATTTCCTTTGCGCACTCACCGTTGTAGCTGGGCTTGAGGCCCCGCTGTGACCTGCGCTGTGAGTCAGCCAGGCCCAGCCACGTGGCCCTCGGGGCTGACTGCCATCTTCGCCGGCGCCCGCAGCTGCCCTGTTTCCCAGGCACCGAGAAAAATCGTGTGCACACAGCTTTGTTCCCGAGTTGTAGCTTTTTAGATGTTTTCCATGGTGACTGGTGGAACTGCGCACCCATCCACTCACTTATTATATTGATTGAGTGCCTGGTTAATGGCATGGGTTCCAGATCCAGTTGCCTAAATTCAGACCCCACCTCTACCAGTCACGAGCTCTGGGACACCGAGCAAGCTCCTTAGCATCTCTAAACCTTCACTGTTACATCTGTCAAGGGCGAATCACACTCATACCCAGAAGGCTGCTTGCTGAGGGGACTGTTCCAGGTTCGGGTCCTTGGGAGGCAGACTGTGAGGCACAAGTGAGCAAGCAGGACTTTATGAGGGAATTCTCTTCACAGCAACACCCGTAAAAGGGAGAGCAGGAGGCAGGAGGCAGGAGGCAGGACTGGGCAGAGGGGGGAGCTGAGCGGCCACGCAGTCCCAAAGGAAGTACCAGCCAACCCCAGAGGGCGCTCTGGAGCTGGGAACGCGCAGGAGCCCTGTTCTCAGTTGGACCAACAGGGCAGGGCCCTCAAGCCCCTCCCCAGGTCAGTCCCTGGATGCAGGTTCCCCTGGGGGGTGAGGCCGTGGCCAAGGCGGTTTTCTTCAGCTGAGCCAGGTCCCCAGTGGCAGCTGGGATTCGTCTTCCTGCAGTGTTTCCAGCATCTGGGAGAATAAGCCCTTCATTGCTGAAAGGGGATCCTGCCTCCACCACAAAGATCCGATGAGGTAATCCACATAAAGGTCGTAACACAGGACCTGGCACGCAGCAAAGACTTACTAAAGGGCAGCTATCACAGTTGCTGTTGTTGTTACAACTTATTTACCAGGCACCGTGCCAGAGGCTGGCGACACAGCGGCGACCAAGATTCTTCTCCGGCCCTCAAGAAACTCAACCCATAAGCTCGTCAGACCATCAGACAAGCAATTGCAAGGCGGTGGACCTGACAGTGTGGCCCAGGGTTTGTACGGGAGCATCTAGCAGGGATACTGGACCCAGACGAGGGAGGTGAAGGGGACAGTGATGCCCAAGGCGGTGCCTGAGATGAAGAGGAGTGAGCCAGGCCAAGGCAGTGGAAGGCACGGGTGGGGGGGGGGAGGAGGTGGAGGATGCAGTGAACGCAGGCAAGAGAAAGCATGGTGCGTTCACGACCTAGTTCCGCCGGGCCAGCCCCAGTGTGCACCAGGGAGCGGGGCGGAAGGGCCACGGAGTGTGGACTTGGACACAGGGCGATAGGAGCCATCTAACCAGAGAAAGGACTGTCCTTTGTGCTTGAAAACGTCACTCAGCTGCCATGTCGGCAATGGATTGGACCTGGACAAGATAAGAAGCTCTTGCCGGGTCCCGATGAGAGATAAGGGGGACTTGGATAAGGCCGGTGGCACTGAAGGAGGAGACAGCACAGTGCCAAGGGATAGTGAGGAAGTGGAATCTACAGCCTTGGTGATGATTGGATGGTAAGAGAGAAAGGGAAATCCTGGGTCATGTTTAGGTTTTTGATCTGGGACAATGAACTCCAGGCGGCCTGGTATCTTAGCCCAGTCGGGCTGCTGTAACAGAACACATGCACTGGGCGGGTTAGAAACAACAGAAATGATTTCTCACAGCCCTGGAAGCTGGGAAGTCCAAGACCAAGGCACCAGAGGATTCCATGTTTGCTGGGATCCCCTCATCTCAGTTCATAGGTGGCTGTCTTCTCGCTCTGTCCTCACATGATGGAAGGGGTGAGGGAGCTCTCCAGTCTTTCTCTTTTAAAAAAATATTTTTATTGATTTCAGAGAGATAGGGAGAGAGAAACATCAATGATGAGAGAGAATTATCAATCGGCTGCCACCTGCACGCCCCACACTGGGGACTGAACCCACAACTCGTGCATGTGCCCGACCAGGAATCTAACCATGACCTCCTGGTTCATAGGTCGACTCTCAACCACTGAGCCACGCCGGCTGGGCTCTAGTCTTTCTTTCTATTCTTCCTTTTCTTTCTCTTTCTTTCTTTCTTCCTCTTTCTTTCCTTCCCTCCTTCCTTCCTTATTTATTTATTTATAATTTATTATTTTTAAATATATTTGTATTGATTTCAGAGGGAAGGGAGAGGGAGAGAGAGAAAGAAACATCAATGATGAGAAAAAAAATCATTGGTCGGCTGTCTCCTACAGGCTTCACACTAGGGATCAAGCCCACAACCAGGGCATGTGCCCCGACCGGGAATCCAACCGTGACCTCCCGGTTCATATCATAGTTCATTCATAGTTCGACACTCAACTACCGAGCCACGCTGGCCAGGCCAGTCTATTTTTTATTTTTATTTTATAAGGGCATTACTCTCATGAGTGCTCTATCCTCATGACCTAATGGCCCCCTCAAGACCCCTCGTCCAAATAGCATCACATTGGGAATAAGTGTCAACATATGCATTTTGAAGGGACACCAACAGGCAGTCTATAGCACTTGGGGCACAAGTGTTCTAAGAGCTGGAGTGAAAAAAACCCCCATCAAGGACAGACATGCTCTTCCTTATTCGGCATGGCTCAACGGAGCCTCTTCCAGCCAGCTCTCCAAGGCCTACGGCGGCGACATGTCAGACAAACCCCTGTGAAGCTCCGGCGGGAGTACAACGCTCAGAAGCAGCTACAGCGATCCCAGAGGAACTTGCTTCCTCCCTGCTTTTGTCTGGGGGGCAGGGGGAGCCCAGCGAAGAATGCTCTCATTGTTTAAACTGTAGTTGCAGTGGAAAGCAAATTAGGCAATGGAAGAAGATAGAAATAAAAATTCACTTTGGATTCAATCCTTGGTAAACATCAGTATTTCTTGAATACGGACTCTGGGCTCAGCCCTGTGCTCAGGGCTTTAGATAGAAGGAAAAACAAGATAGATACTGACCAGGGACCTTGAGGGTCCACCTCCTTCTATGGTAATTCTTCTTACGGTAAATTAGTACACTGCCATTTAGGTTCATACATCAGTCTCTTGCGTGTTTGGTGACCTGAGCCAGTCCCTTAATCACCTCTGTGTTTTCACAAAACTGAGTTTTTGGACTTCAGAGAAGATGAGCAGACCTATGTAAGTGGGAATCGTGCCACTGGAAATGAATGGCAGGCCTCTCTAGCATTTGCTCCAAAAGGAGTAATTTGAGGGCTGGAAGAGACGAGGTGTTGTCTCTAAGGGTCCCAGGGTAGGCTCTGAACTTGAGTTGGAAAATTGGGCCCAGCCCTAACCGGTTTGGCTCAGTGGATAGAGCGTTGACCTGTGGACTGAAGGGTCCCAGGTTCAATTCCGGTCAAAGCCATGTACCTTGGTTGTGGGCACATCCCCAGTAAGGGGTGTGCAGGAGGCAGCTGATCGATGTTTCTCTCACTGATGTTTCTAACTCTCTATCCCTCTCCCTCCCTCTCTGTAAAAAATCAATAAAATACATTTTTAAAAAAGAAAAGAAAATTGGGCCCAATGATCAGTCCAAGGCAACTTCTCAAAATGTTTTGGGGAAGGGAACGAGTCTGCATGCCTGAGGATCTAAAATGGAGCCTCCCAAACATTCTCTGGGGCGCATTTCTCTCCCCCAAGAGGAACTGGGTGCTTGGTTGAGATTACAAGCGCAACCACCATTGAGTCAACCAAACAAAATTTTTTCATTTCAATGAGGTCCTTTCTTCCTAAATGTATGTCAGGATTTAAGATAGCAAAACCAACCTCCACCATCAAAAGGACCAAACCTCCAAAGAATGTGATTTTTCTTACAGTTGATTGCTGCAATGACAGTTTCTGTATTTGAGATACAGGAGCATAAAACTATGCGCTGCTGATGCAATCTTGCATTCTCTTTGGGTTTCCAAAGGCAGGCAGGTGAATTTCCATTCGCACATCCATTTTCTCCCTGGCTTCGGTAGTCAGATCCACATTCCTGAGCCCATAGGAAAAAACAACAACAACAACAGCGATTAAAACGTAACTGAGAGACTCCAGTGTCCGGACCATCAGTATAGTAGGGAGCCAAAGGGGTCGGGGGGCGAAACTCTAGCTTAAAACCAGCGACTTTCCAGGCTCACGATGACTCTGTTTTCAAACGAAGGAGCCGAAACGCGCACCCCGAGCGCGGACTCCAGTCCCGGGAATACCCGGCGGCTCCGAGGAGAGGGAGCGAATCGGAAACCCGACACTGGCCGGGGGCATTCGGACGACGCCCCCAGCGGCAGGGGGACCCCGAGGCCGGGGGGTGGGGAGCGGAGGGGGTGGGGGAGGGGCGGCCTGCCCGAGGCCCCGCCCCGCCCCGCCCGGCGCGCACGATTATAGCCGATGACTCAGGGCGGAGCTCCGCTCCCGGCCCGCGCCGCCGCCGCCAACTTCTCCGGATGGGACCAGAAGTTTCTAGCCGGCCAGTTGCTGCCTCCCTTTATCTCCTCCTTCCCCTCTGGCAGCGAGGCGGCTATTTCCAGACGCTTCCACCCCTCCCGGGCCACGTCACCCGCTCCTTTAATTCATAAAGGTGCCCGGCGCCGGCCTCCCGGACACGTCGGCGGCGCGCACGGCTCCAGCTCCGGCCGCGGCCCGCGAGCGACTCGGCGCCCGGAGGCCCCGCACCCCGTGACTCGGCACCGCGCACCCCGGCGGCCTCCCTTCCGGGCCGACCCCGACCCCGACCCAGCATGAGCGCTGCCACCCACTCGCCTATGATGCAGGCGGCGTCTGGCAACGGCGACCGCGACCCCCTGCCCCCCGGCTGGGAGATCAAGATCGACCCGCAGACCGGCTGGCCCTTCTTCGTGGACCACAACAGCCGCACCACCACGTGGAACGACCCGCGCGTGCCCCCCGAGGGCCCCAAGGTGAGCCAGGGCCCCCCACCTGGACGGCGAGCGGCGGGGCCGGGCCGGGCCGGGCGGCGGGGCCGCGAGGCGCCCGTGCCCGCCGCGCCCCGGCCCCAGAGGTCGGCCGCGGGGACCTCCGGGCGGCACCGGCTCCCGGGGGCGGCCTGCTGCGCCCCTACGAGCCCCGGCCCGGGCCGCCCTTGGCCGGCGCGGGGCGCGGGGGAGGCATCGGCGGGGACTTCCCTCCCTGGCCGCGGGGTGTTGCCGGGGGTCGGCCGGGAAGTGCGACCCGCGCGGTGGCGTCAGGTCCCGTCCGCCGGCTCAGATTCGAGGGGCGGAGGGCCGGGGGCTGGAGCTGGCCCGGGCCCCGCGAGGGCCGGCCGGCCTGGTCAGCACCCCAGGCCCGGTGGCCGCCCGGCTGCCCGCGCGGAGGCCGTGGTTTCACTCGGCGGCGCCAGGGGGCCGCTCGCGGGCCGGGGTGGTGGGTGGGCGCGGGGGGTCCCACCTCCCGGGGCGCCTCGGCTCGGTCCAAGGGGACCGCGACTGGACTCCTGTCCCCGACACAGTGACTCAGGAGACTCCTGTGAACACATTCCCCTTTTTTTCCTTCTTTCTGTCCATTTTCGATTTGAAGTTAAAATTGTGTTGTTGGAGACGTTCCCCGTGGGGATCTGCTCCGGGGTGACTTGTTAGAAACAGGCTTCTCCCCTCAACGGAGGCTGTGCCGTCGCCTTCCTTCCGACATGGCCTCACTGGCGAGAAAGAAATGGCATTCATTCCCTCCCCTGTTACGGTATTAAAACGTCCAGGACTCGTTTTTAATGCACAAATAGCTGAGCAGGAATGCTTTTGTGAACACAGCAGAAGTATGCTCCCTTTACACATATGCAGGGATAAGTACTTAACCCTTAGGAGCATGGCAATGTGAAAATAAAGAAATTGGAGTCTAATTTTAAAAATTATAATTAATTGCACAGAAAATTGTGCAATTATTTATAAATTTGAGCTTTTTTTTTTTTTCAGAAGGAAATATACTAGTACTTAGTCCTGGCCGGGTGGCTCAGTTGGTTGGAGTGTCGTCCTGTATACCAAAAGATTATGGGTTCGATTGGGTCCAATTCCTGGTCAGGGTGCTGATGGGGTAGCAGCCGATGTTTCTCTCTCTCTCCCTTACTCTCCCTAAAAGTCAGATATCCTCGAGTGAGGATTAAACAAAAAAAGTAAATGTACCTAAAGGGTCACTGTAAATGCTGTTCTGGACAAAATGAAAATAAAAGCTCCAAAGAACTGGTAAGTTATTTTGAAGACATAAAAATTCACCAAGTTA
The DNA here is from genome assembly GCF_951640355.1 of Cnephaeus nilssonii. Taxonomy (NCBI): domain Eukaryota; kingdom Metazoa; phylum Chordata; class Mammalia; order Chiroptera; family Vespertilionidae; genus Cnephaeus; species Cnephaeus nilssonii. The sequence continues at coordinate 56,833,333 of NC_137087.1, forward strand.
AAAATGCTTTAAAAGTTATTTTAGAAGAAAGATGTATATTATTTACCTTCATTTTATAAACTTTTTTCTTTAAAATATTGATAAAACTCTAGTGCCCAATGATGAGATATTGTACATTCAGCAACCATTCAGCAACTTATATTTATAAGAAATTAATTGTATATTTATTTCTGAAAATTAGTACAAGCGGCTATAATTAGTACAAGAGCCATAATTATACATTTATTTGTGTGTGTATCTGTCTGTCTGTCTGTCTGTTCAGCCCATTATTGGGTGAAACGCATGCTCATTTCAAACCAGCCTGTTACTGCAGTCTGTGTGGATGTAGATTTTTTTTTTTTTTACATATTTTTATTGATTTCAGAGAGGAAGGAAGAGGGAGAGAGAAATAGAAACATCAATGATAAGAGAGAATCATTGATTGGCTGCCTTCTGCACACCCCCGATTGGGGATCAAGCCCGCAACCCAGGCATGTGCCCTTGACCGGAATCGAACCCACGACCCTTCCGTCCGCAGGCTGACACTCTATCCACTGAGCCAAACCGGCTAGGGCTAGATCTTTAGTGTGGTTAAAAAAAACAACAACAATCATTTTGAGGTTTCCTTCCTATAGAGGCAGGGACAGTCAATCTGCTGGCACCTTTGTTGTGAGTGAAGGTCAAGTTTGAACATATCCACTGGAGTGCAGTGTAAGACCCAGGTTGCTGGCACTTTGTTTTCAACATGAAACTCACCCAGCAAGTTGAGATCTCTGTGCACCCATCCGTTGGATGGCTTAGGCTGTGGTTTCATAAAGCGTCTCAGGGTGGAAAAAAGCAGGTTGAATTACTATTCTTCTCAACACATAGGAAATAAGAGCCACTAAATCAGAAGTCGGATGCAGGAAAAGTTGACTTGAAAATTCAAGTTCGAATTTTAACGTTGAAAGGTCCTTAGAGGTCTTTAGCTCAGCCTCTTTATTATATTGAAAAAGAAACTCTGAGAGTGGAAGTGTGTTTGCACAGGTCACTCAGCTAATACGAATGGCAAAGAGAACCACACCAGAAAGTCCTAAGAAGAGGCAGTGCATCTATCCGGAAGAAGGTAGAAGCATCTTGAATTTGTATGAAGCCCTGGAGTGTGCGGGCTGGAATACTTGATTATTTTTGTGTCCTTCTTTCTGATCGCCAAGGATCGGGTGGCTGACTTCTGTGCTGTGATTACTTGAATGGTGTTGGCTGGTTGTGATCAGCTCAAGAAAAGAGTTCTCCTTACCAAATCAATTACTTGCGATTTCTCAGCACGAAACCAACACATAAGGTGAAAAACTAACATCCAGTTCATTAGCTCTTTGGGCTTCATCGCTTTCGAATCTGTGCTTTGATATACACAGAATATTGGATGATTAATTCAGTTTCACTTATATGACTTACACCCTACTCCAGACCGAATACAATGGAAAGCCCTTCAGTATTACTTTATATGAGAAATCGGTTTCTTTTTTTGGTTAATTCTCATCCAAGGATATTTTTCCCCATTGATTTTCAGAGAGAGTGGAAGAGAGGGGGAGAGGCAGAGTAACATCCATGTGAGAGAAACACATCGATTGGTTTTCTCCCTGACACACCCTGACCCGGGCTGGGGATGGAGCCTGCAACCAAAGGATGTTCCCTTGACTGGAATTGAACCTGGGACCCTTCAGTCCACGGGCCTGTGCTCTAACCACTGAGCAACCTGCCAGGGCAGAAACCTGTTTCTTTTTATATATTTTTTATATTTATTGATTTCAGAGAGGAAGGGAGAGAGAGGGATAGAAACATCAATGATGAGAGAGAATCATTGATTGGCTGCCTCCTGCACACCCCCTACTGGGCATCAAGCCTGCAACCAGGGCATGTGCCCTTAACTGGAATGGAACCTGGGACCCTTGAGTCCACAGGCCGTCGCTCTATCCTCTGAGCCAAACCCGCCAGGGCAGACATCGGTTTCTTAATGCATACTGAGAAAAGGGCCCTGGCACAAAACGAAGGGCTGTTTTGGAGGAGCTGAGCTAAGAGGACCCTCCAAGCATCCTTATCTTGGAGATGCTGTCAGTCAATCAAGAGCATTGGGCAGGAATAACAGGGAAAGCCCTCTTGGGGAAGACAGTTTCTGAGTGTGTACAGTTGAACCACGTTGGTAAAGGAATGGCTTTCATTTAGTCTTATCCTCTGTCTCCTCGCAGTTGATCCTCCCACATTCCCCTGAGGTGAGAGTGACTTTATCCCCATTTTTCCAGAGGGGGAAAGTGAATGCAAGTGTTGCCCTTCAGTGCAGAGGGGGGGCAGCTGGAGGCCAAGGCGTTGGGCTTTATCCAGCTCCACTCTAGTGCACCTCCCACCTGCAGTCTTCCTGGATGTTGATTTTCTGCACACATGGGCTTCCCACTAATCTCCGGCAAGTTCATACCAGTCCAGCCGCTCCCTGGCAGAGAGGTTGGCGTTGGCGTTGGAGTCGGGAGATGCACAATTTCCTTGCTGCCCCTCCTCTGGGTTCTCACTGGATAAACAGTGGCCAACTCCTTCGGCGTATGTCACTGCATGCTCTGTCACAACCCCCCTCCCTCCAGGAGCAGGGCTTTCCTAGCTCTCCAGATCTCGGAGGCCGCCAGCACAATTCCAAGCTTGGCAGTCTCCAGGGAAGCTTTTATTATTAGTGTTATTACTAGTGGCCCGGTGCACAGATTCGTGCACATTGGAAGGAAATTAATTAGAAATATTTTAATATCGCTATTCGCCCTTTCTCTATAGTAGAAGTGTCAGAGATGACGTGTCAGAGGTACGTTGTGCCAGTAGTTGGTCTTCAGACATACTCTGTCTATGCTACCGCTTCCTTTCAGCTTCAGAATGTCAACAAAACCAACCAAATTCACGATCAACCATGACAGATTGAAGCACGCATGCGATGGGTGCCAGCAAGAGCTTTATATGTATTGCGCATGCGTGAGTCAACGTTTATTTTTAAATTGCCAGTGCACATCATATGTACTGGCCAGTCGGACATATATGGTCAGTCACTTAGCCTTTTATATATATAGATTATTATTATTTTGTTAATCCTCACCTGAGGATATTTTTTTCCATTGATTTTTAAATATATTTTTATTGATTTCAGGGAGGAAGGGAGAGGGAGGGAGAGATACAAACACCAATGATGAGAGAGAATCATTGATTGGCTACCTTCTGCATGCCCCACACTGGGGATCGAGCACATACCATTGATATTTAGAATGGAAGGGAGGATGGGAGAGAGAGACACATCAATCAGTTGCCTGCTGCATGCACCCCTACCGGTGCTAGGGATCGAACCTGCATCCTAGGTACTTGCCCTTGACCGGGAATTTAACCTGAGACCCTTCAGTGTGAGAGCTGATGCTCTAACCACTGACCAACACAGGCCAGCGCTCAGGGAAACCTTTTAAGAACACAGATTGCTAGCAGTGTCACCCACTATCCCCAACCTTCCATCCTCACCCCGTGTTGAATCCGAATTGCTCAGGGTAGGGCCCAGAAATCTGAAACTCAGAAAAGCTTTCCTGATGATTCTTGAATCTGCCAGACTTGCATTTGGAGCCACTGAGTGGCATTGATCTCATTTGGGGGAAGGAGGTGGCAGATTGTGACTTAGAGTACAGTAGGCCCTGGAATCCCTCATTTTCCTTCTTAGTGAAACTCCCTGGCTTCTGGGAGTGTGACTATGGGGGCAGGGGGGTGATGTGGGGAGGGATGGAGCCTGCCGGGTGACAGCCTGCCAGGTGTGGGGAAGGGTCAGACTCAGGGAGGTTCCCAGACCCTCCTGCACCCCAAGAAAGCGCGAGTCAGTGTTTCCTTCCTGTCTTCCCTCCAGCAGAAGCCCGCCCGTAATCATTGGACAGGTGATCCTCAGGTCCTGTGAGAGAGGTAGAGACATCCTTTCATAGGAAACTGGAAGCGTTCTGAGTTTCGATTGAAGTAGAGACACCCATTTATTCTGCTTCAGGTTCAGCAGAGCCTCCTCTCCTGGTTTTTGTTGAAGATGAGGTCATTTTGCTCTCTGCAGGCCAATTGCAAGCTCTCTTGCTGCTTAGAGGGATCAGAACAGTCAGGGAGTGATGGCCATTCTGTCCTTTGAATTTCCAGCGAGTTGCAGTTACCAAGGGGCAGATTCCTTTGCTACGATGAGCAGTATGGGTAAAGAGCTGGCCAGATGCCTTAGAAGTCCAGCTCAGCCAAGGCCCTCGTTTCCCCTCTAAAGAACAGTCTGTGTTAGCTTATGCAAGGACAGCATAATTTGTCCCCCGTTTCGTCGAGTCGATTTGCCCTTTACGAGGGTAGAGTCTGTACACAGCAACGGTGGCGTGGCGGCACTTGACGTTAGCCAGGGCCGGGAAGGCTTATGCTACTTCATGCTGTTGGGCTGGTTGTGAGTCAGAAAGCTTCGTACCTCCTAGGAGGCTTGATTAGCGCTGTCCTCCTTCCTGCAATGACACACGGTTGCCTTATATAAGCACTCTACATGTTTATCATTTCCTATTGATGGGTTAAAATGATCTGACATTCATCATCAAAAATAGAAAGCTGTGCATAATCCAAACCTACTCTTTCTCCACATTTTTGCTGGCTTAACCTGGCTCTTAAATATTTAAGACATTTGCCCCAGCCGGTTTGGCTCAGTGGATAGAGCATCAGCCCACGGACTGAAGGGTCTCTCCAGTTTGATTCCTGTCAAGGGCACATACTCAGTTGCAGGCTCGATTCCCGGTCCTGGTCAGCATGCCTGAAGGAGGCAACTAATCAATGTGTCTCTCTCACATCGATGTTTCTCTCTCTCTGTCTCTCCCCCTCCCTTCTACTCTCTCTAAAAAAAAAGTCAATGAAAAAATGTCCATTGGTGAGGATTAACAACAACAACAACAAATATATTTAAGACACTTTACGGAGGAAAAATGAAGCGTAAGACAAAGGCCCTGCTTGGTAGGAATCTGGTGAGGACCCACTAGTGCTGGTGGACCCTGAAGAAACCTGTCCTACCTGCCTGGAATTCTCCAGCCCCTGCCGCCTCCCCATTGCTCCTGAATCAAGTCTGCACCCTGGCACCCTCCTCTGCCTCTGCTCCCGGACTCACAGCTGGACTCCTGAGGCTCAGCTCCAGATCCCCTCCTCGGGCAGACCTGGAAGCTAACCCCCACCCCTCCCTTGGCATTGTGCAACTGTGTGCAATATCTGGGGTTATAGAATCTTCGCATATTTCTAGGAAGATTTCTTGCAAGGAGGGGCTTGGCAGGTATTCAGGAAGCCAGGCAGCTTGCAAAAGCTTAATCAGAGTTTCTTTAGGAAGGCATGAACCCAATATTTTTGGGGTTCATATTTATACGTATGTGCCATGTGGGTGCTTTCACAAACCTTATCTCTAACTCCTCAAAGCAGCTCTCTAAAATAGAAACATTCAGGTGCACCTCTGTGAGAACACAGACTCGGAGAGGGGGGGTGTCTGGCCTGAGGCCTGTCAGCTGTGACCAAACGGAACTGGCTGGTGTGGCCAGAGATCTGCCCCCACCCGGCAGCCAGCAGGGGTGGCAGACTTGCCCCCAGTGGGCCTTCTTGAAAGTCCTTCACACTCAGCTGGCCAGGCATAGCCCCGTCATCAGCAGCTGATGGCCTCTCTGTACAGCGGATGGGAAATGTTGGCTCATTCCCGAGCCTGGGTCTGAGCTTAGGAGATGGGCCTAGTCCTCACTCATTCATCCCATCTGAACTCACTGATGCCTGCTCTCCGCAGTCATGGTGTTCAGAGCCATGTAGACACTGTGTTATAGAGGGCACTTTCCTCCTCCACTGCCATTCTCCACCAGGCGTTTCCTGCATCTGGGGTTAGGAGGCAGGCTGTCCCCCGAGAGCTGGTTCCTTTTCATCACCTTTCTTTCCTCCTCCTCCTCCTTTTTTTTTTTTTTTACTGTTCTTCATCACATTTCTGAAAGGCCTTTTCCCCATAGAGGCTTTAGTATTGATTCCCTAGGGTCATTCTTCTGGGCCTGTAGAGACCGTTTCCGGTGTGTCCCCACCGGTGACACAGCATCTTGGAGCAGGCCTGCTGGAGCGGCTGGTTGCTGACAGTCACTGCCAGACCCACAGCTGCACAGAGAGCCCCGGCGCTGTGATGGTTTCTTACCCCGCTGAGGCCGACAGTGAGATCAGACACCACAGAGTGAGCTGCTTATTCAGTGTCAATTCAGAAAAGCCCGGGGTTGCAGATTGCTCACTGCCTATGTCAGGAGCCTGCACACAGCACGGCTACCGAGAGCCCTTAGTACAGAGCGATTGAGCTGAGACTTCCACTGCAAATCCCTTAGCATCCTGCTGAAGAACAGACCAGATAACTCCTCAGGTCATTAATGTAGAGGGGTAGTTTCCCAGGTATTTTAGATTCTTCTTAGACACTGAATGAATGAAAGCCCACGCATGTGCAGGAGGGAAGCGACCACTTCATTTTTTGAATCTTCAGATTAGTCCTGGTGATCCTGAGTGTCTGGGCAGGACCAGCTCTCCTTCCCGGGAGCCCAGCACCCTCACTCGGCTCTCTCCCTGCCCTGCCTCAGCCAGGCAATGACTCAGCAGCAGCGCTGGCTTCCTGGCCCAGAGCACACTGGAACTGAATGTTCCAGGTCTGAGCCTCGGCCCGGCTCAGCCAGGCAAAATGAAGCATTTTCTCTCTTGCTGCATTTAATCCCGGGAAGATGGATATGAAGACATTAGCCACAGCGTACGGGTGTGGCAGTGACGGTGAAAGGGTTAACACAGCCTGGCCTTGGTATCAGGTGCTAGTGATCTCAGATAAGTCACTTACCCTCCTAGAGCCTCAGCCTCCCCTTCTGTAAAATGGGCACACAGAAGGATCCTGGGGGATGCCTGTAAGGGTCATAGCTGTGAGGATCATGGGGGATGGCGTACGGAAGGTGATGAGTCAGGGCCCGACCTGCCACGTGTGTGCAGTCCTCAGAAAGGCTCAGGTAGGCATTTGACTTGCCCACGCGTAGACAGTTCTGGTTGGATATGGGTCTGTCGGCTCGCAGGTAGATGGGAAGTCTTGTTTCTCAGAAGCAAGGCCGCCTCATCCCCCTTGGATCACTGGACCTGACTCCTTCAGCCAGTGTCCAGGGTGGGGAGGAGAGTTCCCCGCCCCCCCCCCAAGACTGCCACCATCAGTCAGAGGGGTTCTCTAAGCCACGGTTGATGAACTGGAGATTTTTTCTTTTGGGAAATTGTGTTTTATGCAAAATGTGTGTCAGTTGAAGCCCTGCACCCTGATACCAACAAACACTTTCTGGAAGGTGGAAGAGCCGATCGATTGACCAGTGTTCAACCACAGTCTGAGAGAAGTGCTCGAGAAACCATGGCAATGTAGCAGGAGGTCGCTTTTATCTAACTTCGGACAGTCTGTTTCCTGGTGTGGGCGTTTCAGGTACTTTTCCATCTGTGATTCAGGCTTTAGGTGATTAAAAAAAGTGCTCCTACTCTTTTTTTTTCCCCCCTGAAGAGGAGGTCGGTGGTTTTTGATTTCCTGTAGCTGGGAGTTCAGGAGCTGGGAGTCTGGTGACGGGAATTCTCGGCCTGGTTCTGCAGTCACTTCCCTGTGACCTTGGGCCACATCTACGTGGAATCCTTGAGGAGGACTAGAGGGGCTCGGGGATGGGGGATCCCCGAGCACTCCTTCCAGCAGGGAAAACGCAGCTGGAGGTGTTGGTGCTGGTGCCGAGCCTGGAAATGTGGGGAGGCACTGAGGATTTTGGGGGGACACCAACGGATCTTCTGCTCCCAAGCAGGTCCCCCTGCCCCTGGCTGGCTTGGCTTGGCTTGGTCTCAGCATGTGTGTGAGGAGCCACAGTCACTGCAAGTTGGGTGGGGTTCTCAGCGGTGAGTTAGTCCCTTCAGAGCAGCTGGCTGGGCCTGTTGGAGGGAGAGGGGTGTTTAGGGCTCCGGCCCCTACAGTTGTTTCTGGCTGTGTTTGCTTCCAGATCATGGACCTGTAGATACAGTTCTCGGCAGAGAAGATGGCCTCTTTGCTCATCAGTATTCTTAGGACTTCGATAAGGGGCTTCTAACTCTAACAGGCTCATTTCCAACCTGATGAGACCACTGAGGAATTAGGCTTCGGTGTAAGTAGACTGGTGGATGTGGCCTTCACTTATTATTCAGGTTTTGCCTGTTGTATGCCCAAAACAGGGCTGGGGGCATGGGAGAGACCCTTTATCACAATCCAGTGAGAACTTAAGGAATTTTGAGTTTGGCTGTGCGCATACAAATGACTGTTTATGTATCAAACTAGAGGCCCGGTGCACGACATTTGTGCACTGGAGACAGGTCCCTCAGCCCAGCCTGTGCCCTCTCCAGTCTGGGACCCCTTGGGAACATCCCCCGAGGGGTCCTTAGCAGTGCCTCCTGCCACCGCCACTGCGCTCACCAGCTGTTAGCCCAGCTTGTAGCTGAGTGGAGCTCCCACTGTGGGAGTGCACTGACCACCAGGGGGAGCTCCTGCGTTGAGCATCTGCCCCCTGGTGGTCAGTGTGCATCATGCGATCGGTCTTTCCACCGTTCGATTTGCATATTAGCCTTTTATTATATAGGTTATATAGGATAGCAATAAAAACTTAATTCATTTCTTTTTTTAATGTATATTTTTATTTATTTTAGAGAGAGAGGAAGACAGAGGGAGAGAGAGGAACATTGATCAGTTGCCTTCCGTACGTGCCCCAGCCTGAAATCTAATCTATAACCCAGGTATGTGGCCTGACTGGGAAGTGAGCTGGCAGCCTTTCCGTGCACATGGTATAACCGAGCCGCTCCGCCCGGCCGTACTTAACTCGTTTCCGTGGCCTGTAGTACCCACGGAAGGTTGGTAGGATGTCGAAGCTCGGCTCTATTTGCTTTAGAAGGAAGCTTGTCTTTTGTTTTGTTTCCTGCGGGATAGAGGTGAGCCAAGCCACTTAGTTTTGGTCTCGGTCCTAGATACATGGGCAGTTCCAGGATTCTTGTTTCCCGCATCTTTTTTCTTTGTTTTAGACGTTTTGAAGTGTCATTAGTAAAAAATCAGCGCCTGGCCACTGTGAAGGCTCTTCCGGCCTGAAAACCCGGTTATTAGCATCTGTGTCCTACTTCAGACTGAGCGCTGAGGCCACCTCCGGGCAGTCCTCCGAGTCCCCCGTGGCTGTCCCTCCGTTCAGACCGCACTGATGGAGCCGTGGTGGCAGGTGTTGAGCCCACAGGGTGCTGTACCGTGCAGCTGGGGTTGGGGATTGCAGTGGGACAGTATTTTAGGGTTCAGAGGTAACTCTGTTACAGGGAACTAATTGTGGATGGGTCGAGGCACATCCTGCTCCCCAGTTGTCCCCAAAGCAGCTAAGGCCGTGCATGTACAACACCCCAGTAGTAATTAGCATATGCCTGCAGGTGCCCAAGGCCTGTTCCTGCCCTGCTTCTAAGGCAGGAGTCCTGCGGGGGCTCAGTTTCCTCCTCTTCTCCGTTTGGTACGTGAAACTTGAGGGGCCCCGGAGTTCCAGCGATTTCTGATGATTTCTGACACCGATGGGCTACCTGCTGCACTGACGAGGCACCTTCTGATGTGACTTAACCGGGTGCAGGAGGAGTGGTCTTTTTTAGATTTCCGTGAAAGCACTTTTCCCTGTTTTTGAGCTTTATGCAGATACTTACTACATAGGTACGGGACCTTGGAAGTCAGAGGCCACGAGCCTGTCGCTGCTGGAAGGGACTTCGTTTAGATCAGTGTTTCTCAGTGCAGTTCTGGTTGGCCGTCCCTCACCTATTGAATCAGACTTGGTTGGGACTGGGCTTAGCGGGGTTTGTGGTGTGTTTTTTTTTTGTTTGTTTTGTTTTGTTTTTGCATTTCCTGGGTGCTCTGAAGCCCCCCCAGAGTCTGAGAAACACTGCTTTACAAAACATCTGGGCCTCCCCTTCCTTTACAGCTGCGGAATCTGAGCTCCAGAGAGGGGAGGCGAGCTGCTCACGTCGCACACCTGTTGAGGACAGAACCTGGATTAGGACCTCGTGCAATCTCCTTCCACGTCCCCTAGGCTGTCCCTAGCACCCACATTGTGATGAAAAACAAGTAATGAGTGTAGACGTGCTGTTGAGCAAACGAGGCTTATGTAAATTCCAGGGCTCACCCAAGCTCAGCTCCTAACCCCAGGCTTCTCTGATAATAATAATATCTTGTATCCAATAGGGCAAACTGGCTCATCTGGGGTCGTTTTTCCTGCTTTTTGTCCTGGCTACCTCGTGGAGTTGTCTGGTGCTCTCTGAGACACACCTCGGAGGATTTTAATGTGTGTGCAAACGAGGAAGGAGAATTAAATAATTCATTTTATAAGTTAATGCAGTGAGAGAAGCAGAGAAGTCAGGGTGTTGGCTATTTCCTAATTGTGTGTGTTTTTTTAATGATTCTTTATTGTTGAAAGTATTACATAAGTCTCCTTTTTCCCCCATTGAGCCCCTCCTCCTAGTTGGGTTTGTATGTATGTATTCCTTGTCTTTGGCCAAAGATAAGGATAGTGAGTGAACTGAGCTCCACTGGAAAACAATTCCTGCCCTGGTCGGACTGCTCAGCTGGTTGGAGTGTCATCCTGTTCACCAGAAGGTTGCAGGTTCCATCCCCAGTCGGGAGCACATATGGGAGGCAACCTATCCATCTTTCTCTCTCACATCAATGTTTCCCTCTCTACCTCCCCCTCCCTCCCTCCCTCCTTCCCTCCCTCTCTCTGAACATATCCTCAGGTAAGGGCAATTTAATGAACTTTCGGATGGTGCTTTTTAGTTAGTAAACACGGAAGCACTTGCTGTTGATCAGGCCCTAGTGATAGACACATTAGAAGGTGGGTCCGCATTCCTGGTACTGACCTTGGTATAGGCGGGAGTTTCATTCCTGGTTTAAATTACCCATCCATGTGGACGTACTTAGCTGTCTGCTCTGTAAAACTGATGTGATTTGTTAATTTACCCAAAGCGGGGATTTGCTAAACAAAACCCCACCATAGTGGGAGGGAAGTGGCTGCCTTTTAGACTTGAGGCTCATGAAGAGATGCGTGGGTGTTTGGTTTGTTTATTTTTTAATTGAATTTATAGGGGTGACATCCTATATAATAAAGAGCTAATATGCTAATTAGACTGAACAGCAGAATGACCGTCCAGCCGACCTTCCGGACGAAGCTGGGGCTATGAGGGCCAAGGCAGCAGCCGGGGTGGCTGTGAGGGCCTACCCTTGCACGAATTTCGTGCATCGGGCCTCTGGTTGGTTAATAAAATTATCTAGATTTCAGGGGTACAATTCTATAGTACATTACCTTTATATTGTATTGTGTGTTCACCACCCCAAGTCAAGGCTCCTTCCGTCACCGTGGCTTTTTATTAAATGGATAAAGGGGACATTCATTCACACGGAGCCAGGAGTGCAGGCCTCGGCACGGCAGGAGCAGCGTACTCCCGGCCGCCCAAAACCCTCCCTGCCTTCCACCTGTGCCAGCGGACAGCACCGTTGTCCAACCAATCCAGGCTCAGAACTCGCGTCTTGGCCCCTCCCTCCCTCTTCCTCCTGGGTCATCCTTCCTTTCATGCCCTGTCCCCAGCTCTGCCCTGACTTCTCTTGTTTCCTGACATGTCCTGGTTTCTCCTTTCGATTCTTCCCGTCTTGGTGAGGTCACTTGTCAGGAACTCACACACAGAGGACATGGGGCCTCTCCAGCTTTCAGCTCAGCACTTACCTTCAGGGGCCACCCCCTTTCTCACTGCTGCTCTGACACCCACAGTGACCACATGCTTTCCTCCCCTGACCCCCACGCGGCACCTCTTCCAAGGCCCAGGCAGAGTATCGGCTCTGGAGATGAGTCTGCTGTCCAGCCCTCTTCCTCCCTCCCTCCTGCCTCTTCCTTGCCTTTTCTCGATCCTTGAGGTGCACAGTATCTTCAGTGAGATGCATAAAACGCACAGCTCCTGGCAGGCCGGCTCCGGGGCCTCCTGCATCCAGGGGCTTCCCCGGGAGGAGCCACGCCTCAGCCAGGCCGAGGGGTTCCGGGCCCTGGAAGGGTCTGAGTTGGAGGCTCAGCTGGCGGCCGGCTGTGGGGATGGGGGGAGGGGGGGTTGGCAGCCCTCACCCGTGAAACCAGGTGGTGTAGGTGGAATGTGGCAGGGAATGGGCAATTGGGGGGGGGGGGGGGGTTCCAGAGAAGCTCATAGTTGGGTAGGTTTGCACAGAGGCGTGCACCCGTTTATCACTGCCCAGAACCAGATAGAGGATATCTCCATTCCCTCGAAAGGTCCTTTCAAGACTCCCCAGTCCCTGCCATTCCCTCCGGGGCAGCCACCGTTCTGACTCCAATCACCGTCTGGTAACTTTGTCCTTCAGTTTTGATTCCTTGGACACTTTGGGGTGTGATAGCATAATCGCATGCCTACTTAGGGAGGGAACTCACATGTGTTTCGGGCTCCTGGGCATCCCATCCCTCTGGACCGCTCATAAAACCTCACAGCAGTCCTGTGACGTGGGCATTGCTAGCTCCATTTTCTGGGTACGGGGGGTAAGGTCACAGAGTTCAGAGAATTGTCCCAGAACTCGCACTCATGGAGGTCAGAATGAACTTCAGCCTCTCCAGGAGAGTCCCATCCTAACTGGGAAAGCCCACGCGTTTGCCCACGCGTCTCCCCATCCGCAGCCTCCCGGGCTGTCCAGGTTGTGGGGCTTCCCGTTTGTTTCATGCAGCCTTCAACTTTTTTTAAGAATAGTTTGTTGATTTCTAGAGAGAGAGGAAGGGAGAGGGAGAAAGAAGGAGAGAAACATCGATGTGAGAGCACAACATGAATTGGCTGCCTCCTGCACGCCCCCCACCGGGAGTCCAACCAGCAACCTCCTGGCTCAGGGGATGACATCCAGCCAATGGGGCCACACGGGCCAGGGCTGAGCTGTCCTGCGTCAGCCCCTAGTGGGCAGGGGTCGCACTTGCTGGTTTGGCCACTCATCGTACCGAGCACCTCAGTGGCAGGACGTTCACCAGGAGGTGGTCAGTGGGTGAGGGCTTGCTAACGGCTCAGCCCCGTGGAGGGTGCCGGTGCGGGAGGCCTTTGTGGCTTCCTGGAGGAAGCAGGGCCCCTGGGCAGCCAGCACAGACCTCCCACGACTTGTCCAGGCCCCGGTTGAGCCTGGCGGCATGCTAGGAGTCAACACCCCGTAGCACAGGGCTTCTTGGTGCTTCTGCTGCCCCCCTCGGTGCCAGTCTCAGGGCAGGAATTCGGTTTTGAATGTGAAGCCTGGACCCGCTCCCTGCTCTTGGGTGACCTCAGACTTGAGCAGGCTAAAATAATGCGGCCGCCCGAGCACGTGGGCATTCTAATCTGAGCGTGCCTCTAGCTGGTGCCCAAGGACACTGCGGCACCCTGCCGCTCCTGGGCGCCGGAGCCTGGGCGGGGCGCAGCCGGAGGGCAGCCTTGACCGGCTGGAAAGGGCTGAATTCCGGGTCAGCCACCGGTGCTCACAAATACAGAAACACGGCAAATCACAGCGGCCCGTCACTCAGGTGCCGATCGGCCCTTGGCTTCTCCACTGGCAGCCGAGTGCCACGCCCGGCCAGCTCCTAGCAGCTCAGCCTGGGACGTTTGTTCGCGGCTCAGACATGCCTTCTGAAGGGGGGCTCGCTCTCCTTCTTAATAGTTGATCCACTGGGATGTGCGTAAGTGGCAGGAATCCACAGCCCCGGCCTGTGTCATGCTCAGGAGACAGGCAGGACCCAGAGCCTGGGGCTCCCCGGCTTCAGTTGCCCAGCCTCTGCTTGGTGAGAAGTGACATTGCCCGGTGAGTGACTGGCCAGCCTTGTCACCTGAAACAAGATCTCTCTCTGTGGTACATCTGGAACTTGGCCTTCTCCAGGGTCCCAAAATAGCCAGGCCACTAAAGGGAGGACTTCCTGAGAGGACACGGGGGGACCCCAGCCGCTCCTCACCAAGCAGGCTTTGTTGGCATCAGAAATCCAGCACATGTAATCCCTGGGTTTTGTTCTCATCCTGTGCTGCTTCTGTGTTCCTTCTCTCTCTCTCTCTCTCTCTCTCTCTCTCTCTCTCTCTCTCTCTCTCTCTCTCAGCTTCTTCTGAAAATATTCCAGAGGAGGTAGCCTCCCCCTGCTGTGGCCTGTGTTTGAGGCCAGCACAGCTCTGCTTTGTTAGGAAACCGGAGGGCCTTTTTTACTTTTGTTAATCCTCCCGAGGATATTTTTCCTTTTTTTTTTTTAGAGAGTGGATGGGAGAGAAAGAAACATCGATGTGAGAGAGACACATCAGTTTGTTGCCTCCTGCACACGTCCCGACCAGGGCTGGTGATCGAGCCTGCAATCAAGGTACATGCCCTTGACCAGAATCGAACCCGGGACCCTTCATTCTGAGGGCTGACACTCTCTCCACTGAGCTGACTGGCTTGGGCCGGGAGGACCTTTGAGGAAGCAGAGAAACTGGCTATGACTTAGCGAGTTGGGATTGAAGTAGGACCTTCTCGCGTCTGGGTCCCTGGAGATCTGGGAGATGGACAGGTTTCCTGCACACAGTGCTGCCTGGCTGCCCCAGAAACGAGCCCTGCCTTCCCAGAGTGGGAGGTGGAGGCCTCTCGTGCTCAGCAGATACCTCGGCCCGTCTGATTTCCCTTGCTGTCTCTAATTCTTAACCTGCTGGCCAGAGAGCAGCCTCTGGAGGGAAGGGGGTCTGGCAGAAGTGGGGGGCAGCTGTGCTCCCTGTGCCCAGCCGAGCTGGGGGGCCCGGGATCACTCTGGAAGTTGGGAGCGCTCAGCACCATGTTTTTTCCTCTTCAGCAGTGTTTCCATCCTCGTTTCTAACCCGTCTGTGTTTCTCCTTTTATTTTAGGAAACTCCGTCCTCTGCAAATGGCCCTTCCCGGGAGGGCCCCAGGCTGCTGCCCGCTAGGGAAGGCCACATTGTGTACCCCCAGCTCCGACCAGGCTACATTGCCATTCCCGTCTTCCACGAAGGCGCCGACAGCCGGCCGCCGCACCATTTCTTTGCCGCTCCGCAGCCCGGGGCGCAGCGATTCCGAACGGAGGCAGCCCCGGCTCCTCAGAGGTCCCAGTCCCCTCTGCAGGCGGCGGCGGACACCGCCCCGCCGGACAGACAGTGCGGACAGGCGGGAGCAGCTGCGGCAGCCCCGCCCCCAGCCTCCCACAGACCCGAGGTAAGGAGAGGCCGGCTCTTGGGCCTGTGAATGCGACCTGGGAGTCTTGTGTTCCTTTGGCTGGCATCAGACTCTGCCAGCACCCTGGGCCTGGCACCTGATAAAATGCAGGGCATCTGGGCCTGGCCTGCAGCAGCAGAGGTCACCCAGCAAAGCCAGCTCGACGGCCCCACATTGCCCGCCAGCGTTCACAGGTGTGTTTCAGGTGGGCAGGGGCCATGGCTCGTTTTTGTAGTTCAGGGGTTGCGGCTCAGCAGGGTAAGGAGTTTGGTCCAGATGTGACATCGCTAGGACGAGAGCCTGGCCGTCTGGTTCCTGACCTGATGCCGCTTTCGCTGGCCTTTCGCGTTCAGAAACACAGAGCTATTTGTTAGTTAAGTTCAGTGCTTACGGATAAGGACTAACTGCTGGACCTATATTGATATGAAAATGAGACAGCGTAGCCGCCCTCACAGTGTCCCACGGTTTAAACGGAAATCCGGAATAAGGAGTGGGGAAGGCAGCTGCTCTGTGATAGGGTTTTAAGGCTGAAGCCACTACTGAATCCGGTGCTTAGCCGAGATTTGAGGGCCAGTGGACGCAGGAGGGTTCCTGAGCGGTAAGTCCTCCTGGTTTTCCTGTCTGCAGACATGGGCACAGTCTTAGGCACGCATTCTTGCTCCGTGTCTGTACCCAGGGCTGGGATTGCCTCCCTCGGCTCTGTTCCAGGGGTCTGGCTTCGCTGTCTGCTTGGGGGTAAAAAGCTATACTTAATGCAGCACACTGGGAAGTTCATTGCATTTCTTGGAGAAGCAGTAGCTATACTTGTAATGTTTTTGCTGTAAAAATGAAAAATGACACATCAGAGAAATCTTAACAGATTTGTGCTAGCAGGACCCTCAGAAGCCAGCCGGGACACGCCCTCCTGGTTTCCTATGTGAGTAGAAGGGAAGGGCCTGGCCTGTCTCGGGCCACACAGGGGACACAGCTCCCCGTGCCCAGCTGAGTTCTCTGTGGATTGGCAGGAGAGGGTTAACAGGAAAAAGGAAACGAAGCGACATATAATAACAAATACAATGTGTCTTGTTTGTGGGCCTTGTGCTCACGCACACACAGATTGTCTTCCTTAAGCTTCAGGCCAGGCCAGTGAGGGGGAGGGTGCCCTTTTCTGTTTTGTGACCAATACAGAGGCGGTTGAGCTGGTAAGAATTGGAGCCCAGGCCTCTTGACTGCAGGGCTCTCAGCCCAAACACTCCAGTTTGAAAACAGAAAGGCTTACAGATGGGAGGTCCCGTGAAACCTGTTGCCCTGAGCACATAATGGAGGCGGGTCAGAGTGCCAGGCAGAGGGTCCTTTATGGACCACACCTCTACCCTTTATGTCTTGCAGCGCTCCCAGTCTCCAGCCACCTCGGACTGCTCGTCCTCGTCGTCCTCGGCCAGCCTGCCCCCCTCCTCCGGCAGGAGCAGCCTGGGCAGCCACCAGCTCCCCCGGGGCTACATCCCCATCCCTGTGATCCACGAGCAGAACGTCTCCCGGCCGGCAGCCCAGTCCTCCTTCCACCAGGCCCAGAAGACCCATCACCCAGCCCAGCAGGGTGAATACCAGACCCACCAGCCCGTGTACCACAAGGTCCAGGGGGATGAGGGGGAGCCCCGGCGGGCAGCATCCCCGTTCCGGTCGCCTGTCCTCGGTGCGTCCAGCCGGGAGAGCTCTCCAGCCAGAGGCAGCACACCAGTGCCCTCCCCGTCGCCCATGCGTGTGCACACTGTGGTCAACAGGCCTCAGGTAGGAGAGTTGGTGTTGCCAGACTGGCTACGGCAGCATCTCTTTAGGGGCGAGGAGCTCTGTGCAAGTTCTCTGCCCCCACCCCCACCCCCCATCAGGCCTCTCTGGGTCCCACACATGTAACGGGGAAAGTGAGACCCTGAAATGGCTGGTCATTAAGAAATGTAGGCCCAGGGCTGGCTGTACACCCTCAGTGCTTTCTATTGCTTTTGCTCTTTTGTCCGGGCATCTGCCTTGGGGGCAGGCTCCCGCCACCACAGTGGGAAACCGCTGGGCAGAATGCATCATCCCTCTCACACCTGGGGCCCAGGTGTCTTAGTGCCCGCCTTTCAGGGCCCTGCAGGCCCCCCACGCCCCAGCCACAGCCTCATCTTCCAGGCAGCCTGTCTCCTTGCTCCCCGACCCCTCCTCCACTCCGCCCGTTCTGTCCTTCCCGCGTCCGAGCCGGTGCCCATGCTGAACCGCTCCTTGAAATGCCTTCACGGTCCAGGTTCTCCCTATCCTGCCAGGGACACGCCAGGCTGGCCTTTCTCCCGGCGCCTCGTGAGTCCCTTCCAGTGCCGCACGGGATTGCTCTGTGCATGTCCAGTGTTCATTTTTATCTCCTCACCTTAGTCTCTGACGGCAGAGACCGTCCCTTACCCCTTTCTCCTCCTCTTTGGTAGAGGACCATACTGTCTGGCCGTGAGTCGGCCGTCTGGGTGGATGGGACTATGCTGGCCTTCTGGTCCTTCAGTGGAGACGGGGCGTGGGTTCCTGGAGCAGCTCGAGCAGCTTGTAGCTCAGCAGCAGAGTAGTCAGCAGCCCTAAGCCCCCTCTGGCTGCAACTTGAGCAGCTGCATGAATTCTCTGCCACAGTTTTCAGAAGGAAGTCCCTCTGTAAACAAATGCAGAGTGTCTTTTACTACAAATAGTGGCACGTCCAGAGCCCTGTAACAGCATCATCCTCTTCCTATGTTGTTTTTAGCCGTTTTTGTTTGTAAATTAATTTCAACCTTACAGAGGAGTTGTAAGAGTCATACAAAAAAAGTCCAGTATGCCCTTCACCCTTATTCACTGTTAACGTTTTGCTGTTGGCTTTGTTATTTCTTCTCTCTATATATATCTTACCCTAGGTATTTCGGTTGTTTGATATTTAGTTGTTAGGTATCATGCCCCTTTACCCTTTACTACTTGAGTAAATATTTTCCTGAGTGAAAGACCTTCTCATTCAGAACCACAATAGTATGATCAGATTCAGGAAATGTCACATCCTTACAACACTGTTATCTAATACACAGTCCATTTTCAAATCTCCTTTATCACAATTTCCCGTCCCGGGATCGGATCTAGAATCATGAGCACTGCACTGAGTCATTTCTCCTTAGTCTCCTACCGTCTAACACAGTGCCTCAGCGACCTTTCTTTGTTTTTGTGATCTTGACACTTTTGAAGAGTATAGCCATAAAGCAATCCCCTCTTAAGTGTTTCTTAAATCACTTCTTACCCAGCCCTTATTTATTTTTTAAATATATTTTTATTGATTTCAGAGAGGAAGGGAGATGAAGAGAGAGAGCGAGAGTGATAGAAACATCAAGGATGAGAGAGAATCATTGATCGGCTGCCTCTCGCACGCAGCCCACTAAGGATCAAGCCTGCAACCTAGGCATGTGCCCTGACCGGAAATCAAACCCTGACTTCTGGCTCATAGGTTGATGCTCAACCACTGAGCCACACCAGCTGGCCCAGCCATTATTTTAAAACCCAAAGAGACATATGGCTGGTTCATGAGTGATAAGGGCCAAAGTTGAGGATGTCTGGGTTGGCAGGAGAGATTTGGTGGAAAAGGAGGTTGCTGGCATTCGGACAGCAAGGTGCCCACAGGTCCTTACTCGGGCTCAGTAATCCCAGGAAAGAGGTACCCATTTACAGAGCTAGAGTTTCCCCCCCTCATGTCTCTCCCCAAATGTCCCCATAAATGGTAAAACAATATTTAATCCTGTTTCTACGTCCCTTGATTAACCTTGTTTGTGACGAACCCCTGCCCCAGTCTCCACTGAAGGACCAGGGGCCCGTGCCCGGACCAGAGGTAGCCCGTCCACCCACATAGCTTGTTCAAAGATCCCTTTTTGGAGGCTTGTACGGATCTGAGCCAACGGAACATCATAGTGGAATTTAGTATTTTAAATTGGAAATACTTTAGAAATAATGTAGTCCAGTTCTTATTTCCCAGTGGATGGAATCGGGGTGTGGGCTTTTTAAGGGGTTTTAGATACTCACCTAAAGGGGAAGAGCCAGATGTTTTGGTTCTAAGCGTAGCTCATTAAATACAGTATGGCTCTAACTTACAGTCACGTTACAGAGGATCTCCGAGGCCTGTGCAACCGGAAGTCAGTGCGGAAATGCACCCTTGAGTGGCAGTTCTGGCCCAGATGTGCCCAGCAGAATTCCTACAGGGTTAACTATCTGGGGCCTCTTGCTTTGTCTCAAAAAAGATACCATTCTGGGCAGAAACCACTAGGCTGTCATAGGTTAAAAGAAATGATAACTTTTCTGAAACAGGAGATGGGAAGATCACCCCCTGAGCAGGGACGGTCCCCACAGCGTAAGGAAGGGGACAAGTGGCCATTACCCTCCACAGCTGCATCACCTGAGAGTCTGAGTCGCCCAGGACTTGGCTTTGAGCTAAACTAGCTCAGTGGTCAGCATGAGCTTTTAGTGTTTTCTTTTTTGAAAATTATATTGGTTTTCTTTTTATTGCCCTAAGAATGCCATCTACAGAAAAATCCAGTGAGAGGTCACAGACTAATAAATAGACCAAGGTGATGAATGGAAGCATGACACATGGTTTGGTCACACACGTGATTAGTGCATGTTTATTTTGTAACAGCTGTTATTGACTTTGAAAATCTCTGTACTGTTAAACTTTTTTAAAAAACCATCCCCCAGCTTTCTAATCAGTATCATACTAGCTACGAACAGCATCCTGTGACTCTCAGCCAGTTATTAAAAATATCTTTGTGTCCTTGCCTCTTCTCAGCAGCCCATGACCCATCGAGAATCTTCGTTTGTCCCACAACCTGAAAACAAACCAGAAGGCAGACCCGGCCCAGCGGGCTCAGATCTCCCTGCTGGACACATCCCGATTCAAGTGATCCGAAAGGAGGCGGATTCCCAGCCTGCTGCTCAGAAGCCCCCACCTCCTTTGGAGAAGGTGGAAGTAAAGGTTCCTCCTGCTCCGGTTCCCAGCCCCGCTCCCAGCCCCGCTCCGGCTCCCAGCCCTGCTCCTGCTGCTGTCCCCCCGTCCCCCAAGAATGTGGCTGCAGAAGAGAGGGCAGCCCCCAGCCCTGCCCCAGCAGAAGCCACACCCCAAAAGCCAGGAGAAGCGGAGGCCCCCCCCAAGCATCCAGGTGTGCTGAAAGTGGAAGCCATCCTGAAGAAGGTGCAAGGGCTGGAGCAGGCTGTGGACAGCTTCGAGGGTAAGAAGACGGACAAAAAGTACCTGATGATTGAAGAGTATTTGACCAAAGAGCTGCTGGCTCTGGATTCGGTGGACCCTGAAGGACGAGCTGATGTCCGTCAGGCCAGGAGAGATGGAGTCAGGAAGGTTCAGACCATCCTGGAGAAACTTGAACAGAAGGCAATCGATGTCCCAGGTCAAGTCCAGGTTTATGAATTCCAGCCCAGCTCCCTTGAAAGCGATCCGCCACTGCAGGAAATCATGGGTGCCGTGGCCGCAGACCAGGGTAAGAAAAGTGCCGGAAATGGGGAGGATCCCAAAGCCGAAGCCCAGCAGCCAGATGCCAAAGCAGCGGCCACTCCAAACCCTGGCAGCACGACAGACACAGCTGGTGAGCCAGCACCACCATCTCAGTAAAAAGCCGCGTGGAGCCTGGGAACTGATTGTGTGCGTTAGGAAGTTCTCAGTTGCATGCATTTCAGGGACTTTAAATCAATAGGTTTTTACTATTCATAGCCGCTTGGTACGCAGTAACCTGGGTGGAGGCAGAACAGTAAAAGGGTTAAAAGGAAAATGATGCTTTTCTCCAGTATTCTTGTGCTGTACAATAAAGAAGTTGCTTGTTTCAAAAGTTAACAGCGCTTGTTGCTTCGGGGCCTGCCCTCTGCATGGGCCCCACATGTTAGCCGGGGTTGGAACTGTCTTCCTGTAGCTCTGGACTGGAGGAGTTTGGGGAGGAGTAGATGGGAAGTTTCCCATCACAAATATGAAACCTGTTTTTCAGAAATGTTGCCATTTTAAATGGGATGATTTTCTTCATCTCAAAGCTAAAATGCCTAATTTAGAGCAAAATGTGTAAGGAGCCATAGGAATTTCTGTATGTTGGATGACTTTAATGTTACATTTTAAAAAAGGAAAATAAAGTAATAATATGACTCGGTGTTTTTTTGTGGTTTGTAAAGCTTTGAAGAGAGAGGCATCATCAAGATGGTCTCTCGCTGGCTTCAGTAAAAACAAGTGGCGGACGCATTTACGAGCCTGCGCTGGGGTTCGTGCCATCTCTGCCGGCCCAGCTCATGAGAAATGAGTCTTGGTCAGTTTTCAGCCTCGGGTTACACTGCATCCTGGCAGACTCAGGGCTGTGAACTCAGGTAATGGGGATGTGTGTCCCACACCTCTTCAGACTGCCCAGCCAAGATGCCACTCTGCCCACCTGGCCTTAGACCAGTGGTTCCCAACCTTTCTAATGCCGCGACCCTTTTAATACAGTTCCTCATGCTGTGGTGACCCCCAACCATAAAATTATTTTCGTTGCTACTTCAGAACTGTAATTTTGCTACTGTTATGAGTCGTAATGTAAATACCTGTTTTCCGATGGTCTTGGGCGACCCTGCTAGCGGTTCCCACAGGTTGAGAACCGCTGCTGTAGAGCCTAAGACCATCGGAAAACACAGATATTTACATTATGATTCATTAACAGGTTTATCTTCCCAGATTGGGTTCCTAGAAGCCACTGGGGTTGGAGATCAGATGAACTTTGAAGCTGCTGGATGGAAGAAGATCCCTCTTCCTGTGTCTGTCTGCTAAGAGCCGGGAAGGACCACAGCCCGGCATGTGGAGGTGTGCTTGATGTCTCCTAACTGCTTACCAAGTGAGCCTGGAAACGAAAAGGGAGAGAGAGATGAGCCTTGGAACTCCCAGGGAGCACGCTGTCTTCAGAGCCCCGAGCTGAATTCCTCCTGACTGTATTGAGTTTAATATTGGTGCCTGACGGACCACGCCGCACCAAAATACACACCGGTACACTTGCCACTCTTAGCTTGCTGAGCAAGGTTGAAGTTATTCCCATGGGACTCTGCCCACAGCATTCCTGGGTGAACTCATCTGGAGAGTACAAGCTGACTGCTAAAGACGCCACTGATTCCAGAAACTCAGCCATGTAAATAGGAGGGCGGTTGGGGGGACGCCTACTGGACTATGTCTAAATTGAATCAAAGAATGTGACTATTTCTTTTTGAGACTTGGGCATCTATTCTCACTGAGCATTAAGGCTTCTTGAGTGCTTTCTGAATTAGGTTGATGTTACTTTTATCACTCAACCTCAGAAGGTAGCCCTTTAACGAAGTTAGAATAGTATCCATCTTCCAAATTAGATGGTACGTGGGTGGAGATGAGGGCAGGAGTTCACCTGACCTGTGGGGTGGCCCTTGGGCTTTGCTTGGGGCAACGGGCTGGGCATAGAGCTGATTGCAAGGTTCTTACTGACGTGACTGTCTGCCCCCGTAAGAGTCAGGGGACTGACAGCCGCGGAGGATCTGGCGAGCGCTCGGGGGTTTTGGCTTATTTAACCCTCCCAATGCCCTTTACGGGAATGATGGTTGAGGACACAGGCTTGAATCAGAACTCCCGGGTCAAGTCACAGCTTCCTGGACCAGCTCTAGGGCCATGGAAAAGGTACATACATGGTCCTTTCTTTCCTGGTGGTTTCTTCCGCTGTAAAATGTGGGCGGGGTGGAGGGGGAGGATTGAATGAATTCAGACCAGTGAAGCTGTGACAGTAGTGCCTGGCACGTGGCAAACGTTAGCTCATAACATCCTTGTGTATTGGGCGAGGAAACGGGAAGTGATGTGCTTACGCCCAAGGAACCAGGAGCAGAGGCAGGAGTTGAATCCAGGCCCCCGAGACATCGAAGGCCATGTTAGCCTCACCATCTTCTTGAGCACCAACTGGCTGCGGTGGCCAAG